>NC_089839.1:155723646-156032737 GCF_035609145.1 Eleutherodactylus coqui | reverse complement strand
TTACCGGCTGAAGGGACGCTCATGCCAGTCAGCTGCCTTGGAGTACAGTGTGTGACAAGCAGGTAGGGTGTTGGAGGGGAACAGTCACAGCGGGACGTCGAGCTGTGGTCATTCTGCAGCAACGTTCTCCCTTCTGGACCGTGCACTGCTGTACCCTCCTGGCTCCTGTCAATCACCCCCGCCACTATGTGCCATAGGTGTTCCTGTGCTGTGTGTCTCTCCCCGCTGCTGTGCTCCCTGAAGTGATTCCATTGGCGCTCCTGCGCTAACAGTCTCACCACCGCTGTACTCCTGTCCTGCTGCAGCCCCCCTCCACCATCAGCCTCCCTTGAACCCGCTGCGACTGCTCATACTGATCCTCAGGCAGCTCTTTAAGCCGGCTCCTTCAAAGCACACACAGGCACCCTAGCCAATCAGGATCTTGGGGGTGTAAATACTGTCATTCACTAGGTCTCCACCCATTGCTCTGGTGGCAACAAGGTACAACAGTACTGAAAGATAGCTGTACAGATCATAGAGTAAAAAAATCTACAATTAGAAAATAAAAACAAATTAGAAACAGGGAAAATATTTTACAATGGTTTTAATTATTGAAAAAAATTAAAGTGATACATTGTTTTTAAATTGAATGTTCACCCTTGAACACCAAAATAATTTCAAATCCTCTACATAGAATTAAACAGGTTTTCGTGGGAGAATACTATTGATGATGTATACTCAGGATAGGTCATCAAAGGTGATTGGCCGCAGTCCACCGTTCTGGAACCTAGCCGATCAGCTGAGCGGGCATGTGCTGTTAGTGCTGGAATATACAGGGGTTGGAGCGGAAGCCACTGCTCTGGCCTCTGTGTAGTGACCAGCGCCTGTTAATGCAGGTGCAGCTCCCATTAATTTCACTGTGCCTGTAGTTACGAGCATCGGCCGCTACACGGGTCAGAGCAGCAGATTTCGCTCCAACCCTTGTGTATTGCAGCTCGGACAGCATGCACCCACTCAGCTGATCAGCTGGGTTCATGTAGCGAAGTGGCGGACTTGATCGGTCAAGTGGCAAACCTCAGCTGATCAACTATTGATGAACTATCCTAAGGATAGGTGATACATAGTATTTGTGGCTTGAAAACCCTTTTAAACATTAAAATTTGGTCCTTCCGGAGTCACCACTAGAAGGAGCTTATTGCATTCAATTAATATATTGAGCTTAAAGGAATATTAAAGCTAGAAATGAGTGATAACAGTAAGCAAAAATATAGTTGCCCTCACTGTCAGTCTGCAGCATTTCCTGCACGATCCTAAAACAAAGTGTCTGGTAGAAATCTTGCAGAGAACATAGGGATTAGGCTGCTGATTTGTTCCATCTTTGGCTGAAGACCACTTTAGGAGGTGGGGCTTATCCAATGGGGAGGGCTTAATCTTTATTTATCCTACTGCAGAGAGGGGAGATGCTCCAGCCAGTTGTATTACTGCCAGTCACAGGATAGTGAGGCGGAGGAAGAGGAGGGACCTGGCCAATCTAGAACACTACAGATGGTATTGCACAAGACAAAATAAGATCAAAGGAAAGGAGGAGATTAAGCAAATACATGATTAGATATGTATTGTCTTGTGCATTTTTAAATTTCCTCTAGCAATAAAACAGTGTGCAGTAAGTTCTCCCAGCATGCATTTCATGCAAATCCTGCTTCAGATTTCACCACTTGCGTCTTGCTAACCCTGAAAATCAAAGGACAGATTCAAGTAAATGCACAGTTGGTGAACTAAAGCACAACAGTGTGTGGAAGAACTATGAATACTGTAAAAACAATAGTGATATAGCATTTTTCTTTTCTATTCCCCCTCAACTTTTAAGTTTTTAACGCACTATATGTACATTAATTGGTACCATAAAAAACACAACTCGTCCGACAAAAGAAACAAACCCTTTGTTATGGCTCTTAAAAAACTAGGATGAAACCTAAAAAATGGCTGTTTCTTAAGAGATCATGCCTAAATGGGTGTTCCCATCCCAGCCAAACATGGCCATGATGAAAAGACAAGGTTGCTGGGAGGACAGAAATATCCAAGCGAGGCTGGCCTACGATGTTTGCGTAACTCACATAGATGTCAATGGGATTGACGCAAACTGTGTAGCACAGCGAACTATACCATTTCCACAGTTCCCAAGTCATGGAAACGGCGTAGCTCACTGTGTTATGCTGTTTATGTAACTTCCATTGACTTTGATGGGAGTTACAGAAACAGCATAGCAAAGCACACTCACCCATTTCGTAAGTCCCGATAACCTCCAGCCACCAGATACAGCTGGGCAGGAGCTTAAGTGCGCAACTTAAGATAGGTGCAGGTGGTAGAGGTGGGACCCACACTTATCAGACTTTTACGGCATATTCTGTGGATATGCCATAAAGGTCAAGATGGGAATACCCCTTTAAGTCATTCTGCTATGGTGAGTACATTGGATAATTATGAAAAAGCCAAGTATACCTAAAAGCTGAAAATGTGTCTTTGGCTATTGTTTCTAGCTCTATTATGTCTTATGCACACAACTGTTTTTTGTTTTCACTTGGATCCCGAACACAAAAGTCAGCATCATAATCCATATTTTTGGACCTTCCTCTTATTTATAGGGAGGACTACAGTCCAAGTTACGGCACACAATGTGGGGCCGTTATACTTGTAATATGGCCCCTTATGCATGAGACCTTAATCTTCACCAAATTGTAACTTCTCAAGGGACTTGTGTGATCTGTGGGTCTCCTCTCACTACACACCTTTCTGATAGCTCAATCCCATATGGCACATCACTTGTCCACTGAGATGTGTTGCTAGCAATAACTGTTCCAATAGCTTTATGTTGCAATTTCAGTGTTGGGACAATAGAACTAAGCAGATGTGCTTCATACACCATAATACCACAGGGAAACATGGCGGAGAACAGGATGGTCAGACACTAGACACAATGGCTACTATTAAATGCCAACCTATGAAGTGGAGAACCGCAACGTTTTACTCTGTAAATTAAAATCTTCCTTTTTTTAAACCGTCCAGTTTTCCTTGGCTACAACTTTGTAATGCATATCCCTGTCCAAACTGAATGACATCTATGTGAGATAAGCCATTAAAACACTTCATAGTTGGATCAGTGCGACGCCATGTCATCCTCGATGGTTATCTACCCATTTTCTGCTCCTTTACCGAATAAATGCCGCTTTGCATGGTAAAGCAGTTGCAAAAACCAGACACTGTTTTTTAATATTAATAATATTATTTATGTAGCAAGGCCCTGTAGGGGAATATGTCCATAGAAGTCGGTGTACTCAATCTTTGTGCACAGATGTGTTTCATGTAAGCAGATACAGGAATGTAGATTTGTTTTCAGCAAGGCGACAATGGAATTAATGCTAGCACTTGGTGATTCTGGTGAGCACATTTCTATCTTTGGAGCTTCTATCTTGAGAATTGTATAGAAGGAGGAAGCAGATAACAGCTTGTATCGGCTCCTCCTCTGCTGTGTTCTGCTGTGCTCTTACTAACAATAATCCCGTAACATCCCCATCTGAATTCACTGTCACTGCCCCCGCAATGAGACCACAAACTCAGTTCCTTTTGTTAATGAAACACTTAGGAGTCTGTAGGATGCATTACAATGCAGAGAAGGGCCCTTTGCTGGCTTGCCGTAATGGACTGAAAGGGAGTTCAGTGATAATTACATCTTTGCAATTTGTGTCTTTTCAGCAGCCAATGGATTCTTTTAGTTCAGTATGGGGGGAGGCATGGTGAAAGATTCTCTTTAATGGGATATTTCTATTTCAGATTTTTATGGCATATCTACAGGATGTGCCATAAAAGTCTGATTGATGCAGCTCGCACCTCTGAGACCTGCACCTGTCTCAAGAATTGACTCACCTGTCCTGCTCTATTCAGTGGCCAACAGTGGTCAGGAGTACAGAAACACCAAGCTGTTCTACACTGTTTCTGTAACTCCCATGGAAATTAATGGCCATTACAGAAGCAGTGTACCACATCCAGATACACTGTTTCCACAGCTCACAAGTTATATGTATCTCGTTGTGCTACGTTATTTCCGTAACTCCCATTCACTTATTTGGGAGTTATAGAAACGGCATAGCATAGCCCACTGGTCTGATTCTGTGATTCTGGACGCTATTTACAGAGTAGTGCTGCAATATCAGCCATGAGATTGCAAGTATAAAGAAATATAATAATACAGTTAGGCTGGGTTCTCACGGGACGGAAATCCCACGGCTTGGCCGCACCGAAAAACTGTGAGATTTCCATGGGAGAGCCGCAGCTTCAAAACCTGCGGCATTTCACCTCGGGTTTTGGAGTGGTTCGACCACCAGCATTCCGCTGTGAGTTTCTCTCCCCATAGAGAGGAGTGAGGCCGGAGGGAAAAAAAAAAGAATTGACATGCTGCGGAATTGAATTCAGTACCATATGTCCGTTTCCGCCTAGCTTTGCTGCAACGGATTTGCCGCCCCATGAGGATAAGATTTTTGCTAAATCTAGTCTACATGTCTGACTAATTCCGGGATTAGGAGACGCAGGTGTAATTGCCGCACGGAAATTCCGCTGCAATTTTGTCCCATGTGAGCCCAGCCTTAGACTCTACTGTTACATACCTATTGCTTTGTTTGCCATTATATAAAGGTAAACACATTCAAGAACTACCTTTCCTTAAATGGGATTTCTATAAATTAAGATTTCACATTTTAAAGCATCAGTTGATGTGACAACAGGAAGTTGCCAGTTAAAGAGATGACCTGTGGATAGGTCATCAGTAGTTGACCAATGGGGGTTCCCCATCCATCAGCTGATGGTCCAGCCTGCTGTCAGTGCAGCGGAGCCAGACGTCCTCATCACTGGTCATGGGTAGAAGTGAATGCGCTACATTCACTCTTTTATTACTCTTCCTGCTCCTGTTATGGTTATGCTCTTTACTTCATTTTCCGCCTCTCTTCTTTTTATACATTTGAATCTCTCCATACATTAAAATTTAGACACTGCGCCTCCTGTGCCCATTTTATCACCAAATATCTCTTATTTTTTTGCAAATACTTTTTCTTTCCAGTCCTTACTTAACATCACAGTACCTTATGGGAACCATACATAAACAGCATTTGTAACACATAGGGGGAGATTATTCAGAATGGTGTTTCATATGCCCGTTTTATACCAATGTGCACTTTAGTAAGATGCACCAAAGTTATTGGAGGCGCAGATTTCTTAATACATTTAGCACATCTTGGGCTGTCTGTGTGCCAGAAGATAAAATAATATACCTGCTAAGAGAATTGTGCTATAATTTATGCAAGTTTCTGGTGTAAACCATAGTAAACCTATGTTAGTAAGAGGCCCCACCCCCTCCGCTAAACCCTACCCACTTCGTCAACATTTTTAAAAAGTAGTGATAGAAGTATAAAATAGCAAAAAGTGCCAAATTGTTGCAGAAGCTGGCTGTGCACGATCGTTTGCTCCATTCAATGCTTTAATAAATTCCCCCATAGCATACAGTAATAGTTCCACATCCAGAAGTGGAGTTGGTTTGCAAATCTCAAGTTCACAAGTTTCAGACTAGTGATTCCTGATCTTATTAGCATGGATGAACCTCTGGAAGCTCCTAGATCTTTCTAAGACTCTAGTCTAGCACTGAAAAAATGTGTCACCTCTGCTGAGACGGGTCTTCCTGCTGATATACTGGAGGACTCTGACCAAGTTCCAGGTAACCGTAGATGAGAAACACTGACCTATGCAATTGTGGTTTAGGTGAACCTATAACTATGTACACAATGTACAAAAGTTTATAAACTGATTTCAATATTGAATTTATGCATTTGGTGCGTTGGTGAAGTTCAGGAAAGTTCCCAATTGTGTATGGTCCGTGTCCCCAAATTGGCATCTCTTCAGAGGACAGCAGCCGTCCTGCTTCTAGGACTCAGTGACATATCATTCAACTGCTCACGATGCTATATTAGATTAGCTTGCTATTTTAATGAACATGCGATCCCATGGATCATGTTTTATCTGCCAGATGAGGGGCATTCCTGATTTACCAACAATCTGAACTCTGGCTCATCAGCATAGAGTTATATTTTCAACAGTATCAAAATAGGAAGTATGTAAAGTTTTCACATTTATTTCATGTGAACCGGAATCAACTGAGTTATACAGTAATGGAAAAAATACTAACTGTGTGCAAAGTACTTCACAAAAGTCTAAGCCTCTGTTCACACTGACTTCCATTTATAACAGAGCATCACAGCTATGAACATCCATTAATAAATGGACACCGGCGACCCCTGATGGTTCCCTTTTTTTATTATGATGGCATTTACTTGCTGTAAAATATTGGAAATCTGATGGAACTCTAAAAGCATGATGCTGCTAGTTGCACTATTTTTGCAGTCAAAATACCGGAAAGGCCAACGAAACTCAAACTGAACACCTATATGTAAAGGAGAACAGATATACTGAAGCTGACTGCAAAAAAAGTTGATTCTAGACCATACCCCCACAAGTTTAGATTACCAAGAAATATACCTGTCATAAGTTTACTATGCAACATACTTAGTTTTTAGTGTTTCATATATCTCTGTGTAATTAAGATCTTAGATTTGCATATATGTAAATTAGTCAAAAGGGTACTTGCATCCTTATTCTATGTAACACGGTAGTTTCTCTTGTATACTTCTATTATTTTGCATCTCCCATCATCATGTTTTGAGTTGCTCAGAATGACAGAAGTGGCTCCACTAGCACCTGCTGTTGTATCCAGTAAATTAGAGGAATTGGCTGGGTAAATACCATAAAATAGCAGTTCCTCCAGCATTAACGATATATGAACACACTGCTTTATATTGGACTTTGTGACCAAAATGATGTCACTTTGAACTTTAGTATTTTTCTACCATAAAAGTTGATGTTAACATATAGCCATTGACCAAGCATCATCGTAGGCTACTGTGTAAGATACTAACCAGCATGCTATATAGGGAAGAGGATGATAAAATACAATCAAAAAGTTCAGTATTTAGCCCTAGAAAGCCCAAGAAAGTTACTGCAATATTAAGATAGATTTTACTTGCATCTTTCATTTGCTTATTGTTAGACTTTCCTGAAACCCATTCTGTTGAACACTGCATGTGACTCCAAAATATACATCTCATATTAAAGACATTTATAGCTCTCCTGCACCATAACCCATGAGCTCATGCAAGGAAGATGCATAAAAAGTAAGCTCTTACCTTGTTAGATTTCCTCTTTTTGTAATCCACCTGAGAAGGTTATATCCAGTAGCTTATTTTACACAAGCAGAGAATGTATCAGTATTGTAATCAGGAACACATTCTAAAATACATGATCCTGTTGGCACCGAGGATGATACTTGAGTCAACTGCTTCTTCAGATTATCCCATTTTAGTACTGAAGACAGATATTAAGAAGACTTGTTACCACTCATGTGTTTTTCATCACTGCCTGTACCGGAGCCAAAATCTGTTTAACTCTAGACGTCCACTACAAGACTATGTCAGACCTGAGGTTGAAAAGTGAGTGGCATCCTGCCATCTCCAATACACAGACCTCATTCATAGACTCGTCTGCTATCTGTAGTTACAGCAGTATGAGTTGCTTTTAAGCAGTTTTATATTACCTGTGTGGATTTATTTACTTTCACGGACCATTATTTCTCTCAAAATAAAATTTTGTTAATATGCCTTTTGCTGAAAGATTGAAATTTCTAATTTTCTCACATCATACCATATAGGGTTTTAAATAAACATCTGCTTGTTTTAATCCATAGACTAGATTATGAAGTCAGGCTATTGCAAATTAGCTTCTCCTATTAATACCATATGGAAGCACTATTTTACAGTTTGCATAGAGATTTAATTTACTGGCAATTTGAGCAGCCGAGTTCCATCATGTTTACATCATGCCTATTGTAATACAGCTAATATAGGTTGCTGAGTTGCTTGTTCTTTTGAACACCAAAACTCGATGCTAATTTGATGTGGAAAACACTATTCATCCACAAATGCAAGTGCATTATGTATTTTCAGCTAAGTTGTTAGGGATGTCTCTGTCAACACTCTGTTGACTGGTTTCAGCAGTAAATTTCAGAATTCTTAAAGCTTACTAACTTTTCAAGTAACTTGTGCCTATTTGATATCCAAGCTTATAACTAGCAAAAGAGCAAAGCAATTTATTTAAAAAGTAACTCTAAAATGCTACTGAAGGGTCTAATTTCCTTCTAACTTACTGTCCACTGCCTGTTGTTATGTGAAGTTCTTCTCAAGCAGCAGATAAACTGAGATGGGTTACAGGATATAGGGAGTGCCTTTGATTGAAGAAAATGAAATGTCAGATAGGATGCACTAAATGTCACCAGTCTAACCCAGCAAGAAGTGTGCTATGATCAATCAGAGACAGCGCTCAGCCATTCATTGAATGACAGCTGAGCGCTGCCGCTGATTGGTCACAGCGCTCAGCCAATCAGAGGCAGTGCTTTTTGGAGGTGGGGATTTTTCAATCGCCGGCCACCAGAATACAGAAGAAGACTGCCGGGGACGGGTGGAATAGCCTGACAGCGCTTCTAGGTGAGTTAACTTTTTTTTTTTCTTTCTACAGCTAGGGATGATTTTTGGGGTAGGGCTTATATTTCAAAACATCGTTGAAGGGGTTGCCTTCATCCCACTGCTGTCAATGGGGAAGCAGCAGCATCAGCCCTATTGAAAGCAATGGGATGGCATCACGGTCCTCTGTGACAGCTATGGCAGGGGATTCTTTTGTCCCCGCTACAGTCCCTTCATCACTGAACACTGTGACAGTGCTATCACAGTGTTCAGTGATGAGTGGACTCCCCGCAGGGATTAACAGAACCTTCGGGGAGTTCCCTCATTCCCGCAGGGACTAAGGAGTTAACAGTGGGACATTTAAAATGTGCTTCTGGACAGAAGTACCTTTTAAATGTCCTGCAGTAGGCAGCGGGGAAGCTATTCCCTATGCAGGAATTTCCATTAACTCCTGCTCCCATAGGAGTCAAGGGAAACTCCTGCAAAATGCGCACCTATGTCCTATCTTTTTTAGGTGTGCGCTGTTTTGCGCTTCTAATTCCGCACATATGAACGCTTATATAGGAACCCATTGTTTTTTTTTAGAAGAGTGCATTATGCGCGCGTAAAGTACACGTTCTTGTGAATGAGGCCTAAATGGGAAACCATGACATGGAAAAGGACTTGGGGACTTTAGTTAACTGTAAGCTTAACTCGGGCAACCAGTGTCAGGCAGCTGCTGCCAAGGTAAATAGGATCATGGATTGCATCAAAAGAGGTCTAGAGGCACATGACGAGAACGAGTGCACTCCCTCTTTATAAGTCACTGGTCAGATCACACATGGAATATTATGGACAGTTTTGAGGACCAGTGTTCAAGAAGGACATATCAGAGCTTGAGTGGGTACAAAGGCGGGCAACTAAAGTAATAAATGGAATGGATGAACTACAATACCCAGAGAGATTATCAAAATTGGGATTATTTAGTTTAGAAAAAGACGGCTGAGGGCCGACCTAATAACTATGTATAAATATATTTGGGGATAATACAGAGCTCTATTCCATTATTTTTTTTACCCAGGACTGTAACAAGGGGATGCTCTAATAACTATGTATAAATATATCTGGGGACAATACAGAGATCTCTCTCATGATCTGTTTATTCCCAGGACTGTAACAAGGAGGCACTCTAATAACTACGTATAGATCTATCAGGGGTCAGTACAGAGATCTCTTCCATCATCTATTGTACCCAAGGCTATAACAATGGGGTGCTCTAATAACTATGTATGGATATATCAGAGGACAATACAGAGATCATGATGTCTGTTTCTTCTGGCTTTTTTTATAATTAGATACCTACGATATTGTGTCTGGGCCATTGTATAGAAGCAGCTCATACATGCATCATGTGACAAACTCAGATCTTCATAATCCTATAGGTTCCCAAGAGTTGGCATATAGTTATGACTATACGGTCATTTTTTTCCTTCCCGGGAGCTTTTGCTTCTCTAATATACAGGTAGTTTTTCTTGCTGCCTATTATGGTGATCTATATGTGTGATATGGTGGCTAGAAGTTGAGTTAGTTTTCTAATAAGCACATTACATTGCCCTGATAGACGAATAGAGCAGTACTATGATGAGGGTTAGGTGAAGATGTAATAGTGGTACCGAAGCCTTTCCATAATGGATCTTTAGCTGCAGTGAGAGCCTTTTACACGTCCGTTTTTAGAAATCTAACAATGTAACGGTGTGTTCACGCCATGTTTCAGCCTATGTTCCTGGATTTCCACTGAATCCCTGAAAACTGCATACAGACAGATTCATGGGCTTTCATTAGTCAAACGAGACCAAACAAGTCTCTGCTTGACCATATTTGCACTCTGTTCTGCCATTTGTGCCTGATAGAATAGTGCAGGACAATACTTGGAATTGGTCATTGGATACTTCACTGATTTGATATTCTGAAAGGTCTACATATGTGTATACAAATCTTAATTTTGAAGAAGCCCCTAGCACCAATGATGATTTGTATATGATGAAATGTATATGTATAAATCCCTTGTGCTAAATTTTACTTTTACTAAAGGGGTTTTCTAGGAAATGAACAAAATTGCCAAGCGTCACACACCTTTCAGGTTCTCTTCTTAAGGAGAGATGCTACTTTTCTCGAACCAAGTGTCAGAGGCCTCTCACTAACCACAAACGTACTGTACACTGATGATGGGCAATCACCCCGAATCAGCTGTCTGTATATGAATTCTGGCTTTTGCTTTTCAATTCCCAGTCATTGTTATAAAGACTTATATAAAGAGTCTGCCATTGACTAGCAGGAAAGCTGCCTTCCAATAGGTGGTGCTGTAGAGTTATTGTTCCATCTTCCTTATTTACATGTTTCCCAGAGGAGCGTGCATGACCTTATAATGGCCCATTTAGACACAGCGATTATAGCTCAAAATTCGCTAAAAAGCAGTCTTTTGAGCGATAATCGTTGTGTGTAAATGTTCGTCCATCGTGCAGATTTCGTCATGCCGTCGCTCATCGTTGTCTTTCAGCGTGCAGTATAACAGCCGGGCGCTGGAGCGCGGGAAACAGCTGTATGCAGAAGACAAGCGGGGAAACAGCTGTATGCAGAAGAGAAGCGGGGACACCACGCTTGTATTCTGCATCCTCCGCTCCCAGCGCTCAGCTATATAACAGCCGGTCGCTGGATCAGAGGAACAGCTGTATGCAGAAGACAAGCGGGGACACCCCGCTTGTCCTCTGCAGCCTCCGCTGGCAGCGCAAGGTGATCGCTCATCTTAAGCCATCATCTTGCACAGTAAATGACACAACGATTATCGCTCAAAAGTTGCTTGAGCGACATCTTTTGGGCGATTATCGTTGTGTCTAAATCAGCCCTAAGTCTCCTCACTCACATCCTAGGTGCTCTCCTTAAGTAGAGATGATAACCTTCCCGACCTAACGACAGGTTTATAAGACTGGGGAGAGGGGTCATAGAAAAGTATGGTTTATTTTTCTATTTTTAACCTTTCCCTACCTATATAATTTTATGTTCACTCCCAGAAAGCCCCTTTAAGAGGTACTAAGTTTCCCAAACTCTCCCTATATAATGCTCATTTTGCCATATGAAAATGACTCTCTCATGAGAACAGCACAAAACACACATTGTTCTCAAGACGAGGAATGTTTCTCAGATTTTTTTGTGGGTGTCCCCTACCGGCAATCATATGGCTATTATAGGTCCTATTGTTTATATTATTGGCCTGTTAAACTGCTTTATTGTTGCCTGGTTTATCCTCTACCAAAAAGCCATTAAAACTAAAATGAAGGGTTTTAGTAAAACTTGGATTATGATCTTTGTGCTATATTTGTTAAATAGCTGAAAGTTTATAAAAAAGAAAACCAGTTCTGGTTCAGTTCCATCTGTTAGTTTTGAAAGTAACAGTAATTAGAGTTATGTGACACTTCACACCCTTATTATCGATGTAATGCTACCTGCACCACATGATATTTCTGCCCCATTCTCAGACCAATAAATTGGATAAATTCATTTTAATAAGCATATGCACATGGGCAGATGAAAAGCCGGAGTAAAACAAAATGGCAAGCTGTCCTATTCTTGTCCGACTCTTAGACGTGTGCGGGGTCATGTGCATCACACAGCACATAAACGGGATGTCCATGTGATGTCCGTTGCGAGTTACACCCCAGAATATCGCATGCAACTTACAGTCACCTTACATGAATTTGAAATATTTCATTATGCCCAAAAATGGACTGAAAGTCTCACTTAAAGGGGTTGTCCCGAGAAAGCAAGTGGGGGTAAGCACTTCTGTATGGCCATATTAATGCACTTTGTAATATACATCGTGCATTAAATATGAGCCATACAGAAGTTATTCACTTGCCTGCTTCGTTGCTGGCGTCCCCGTCTCCATGGTGCCGTCTAATTTCAGCGTCTAATCTCCCGATTAGACGCGCTTGCGCAGAAGGGTCTTCTCCCTTCTCTTGGGTCTCGGCACGAGCGGAGTTCTGGCTCCGCCCCCTTCTACACGTCATCGCGTAGCTCCGCCCCGTCACGTGTGCCGATTCCAGCCAATCAGGAGGCTGGAATCGGCAGTGGACCGCACAGAGCCCACGGTGCACCATGGGAGAAGACCCTCGGTGCATCGTGGGTGAAGATCCCGGCGGCCATCTTGCTAAGGTAAGGAAGAAGTCGCCGCAGCGCGGGGATTCGGGTAAGTACTAAACGTTTTTTTTTTTTAACACATGCATTGGGTTTGTCTCGCGCCGAACGGGGGGCCTATTGAATTTTTTAAAAAAAAACGTTGCGGCGCGGGACAACCCCTTTAAAGGAGCTGTTCAGCACATCAGCTCTTACCGATGGATTGTGTGTGGCATTCCAGTTTACCCCCAGTAATGTACATGAGACGGAGCTGGAATACTACAATCTGTTGACAAGAGTGGAGCTGTTTCTGCAATAGATAAGCAAGATCCTTCTGCAATCCAGAAAAACCTTAAAGGGGTTCTACAAGATTGGAAAAACAGCAGCACCTCTGCCCATGAGTTGTGTGCAGCTGAACTCCACTGGAGTGACAGAGGTTGAGCTGTAATACCACACACAACCTGTGGACAGAAGTGTTTTTCAAAGTGAACTAAAAAATAATCAATTTACGGTAAGCTCTTGAGCTCCCATGGGGGGTGGCTACAAGCAGCCAGAATGTTATCTTTTGACTCCTGTTAGGATTCTTTTAGGAGAAATGATTATTGTTCAAAAGAGCGGAAGTGATTCTTATCGCGAGTGAACAGTGAATGACAATCGTTCACTTCTCGCTCGTCGTCCATTTTATGCAGGCAGGAATATCATCATTAGCTCATTCACTTCTAGTTCAGTTTAAACATTGATCATTTAGTCTTTCACATTTGCATATGTTAAACACTGACCAGTTCTCATTGAATGAGTCAACGATAAATCCACTAGTCTAAGCAGGGTGCACAAGAGCAAACAAGCCAGTGAGGACGTCACTGGCTTGTGCGAACGAGAAACGTTCAGTTGAAAGGGAGCCATCTGTTATGCTAGGTCATCAAAAATACTCCCTCTATGTGGATTCTGTAATATCTAAGTATCGATTTGTCCAATTAAATTCAGCTTATAAATATAATAAAACTTGTTACATCAGACAGCATTTATTTCAAGAACGACATCTAAACTTAGAAAATAGTTGGCTGCGGACATTCAGTATACCGCTGAATCTAACTTGAATGAACAAAAATTTAGGCCCCATGCAGGAAAGTTCTAACAAAAATTTCAGTCCGATTAATGCTCTCATTTTAACTCTGGACAAATGAAAACTGGAATCTCACTGGTTGCTATGGACAGTATTAACCCTTTGGTGCATGAAGCTGCTGCCTTCTAGACATTAGAATACATCATCTCGGTCTTTAATCTAAACTTTTAAGAAAACCTAAAACTAAATATATTTTACGTAAACTAAATAACCTGTCTATCGTAGTTAAAGTTATTTTTACCTGTTTTCAAGCATTAAAGTTTACCTGAATTTTTAAATAATTTTCAATAGCAACCTAGGTCCTCATTGGCAGCTGCTTTGCTACTGTTTGCACTCAATTTTAGCTCTATCAATTCAGTTTTCCATATAAACCTTTTTATTTTTCCTGCTGCCCTGTTGTTTGCAATCCACATAGAGGCAGGGGGCTGGTCCTAAGACAGCCATTCTGTCAGTACTGTACTGCCTTGCATAGCACTGCTCCAATCAGCAACAAGGCAGCATCAATGCCCCCTCCCAACTCCCACTGTTGCATGTAGTAACTAGCAGTGTTTCCATGTCCTTGTTACTAGAGAATCCAAATGCCTAATGACAGGTAGTGGATTGCAAAAGTGCTGGAAGGGAAGTTTCCTAGTGGCAGCCTCTTCAAACCTGATTTTCAGTGGTTAAACAAACAATTTGCAATGCCCAAATCTCACGCGAGTTTCACAGCCATCTGAAAGCGGCCTTAGTAATTAATTGTATTCTCCATAATATAAAACATTCTGGTAAATCTTTTCTTAGAGCTCAGCATTGTACTGTTCCTCTATTATTCTTACTAGAAATTTATGAATAAATTGACAACTGGGCGTTACCAGTTTGAGGGGTGTCTCTACACAGTCTGATATTAATCAGCTGGTGCTGCCAGTGTCAGACTGTGCAGGCACACACTTCTATGACAAGAGAATAGTAACACCCAGTTGTCAATTTATGCATACATTTCTAGGAGGAATGACAGTGGAACGGCACGTGCTCCAGAATTGCTATGAGGAATACAAGTATTTACTAAAATAGACATGTGAGGAGCTCTGTTACATTCTCTTTAAAGAGATCATCTCATTGCAGAGACCCCTGGCAAACGCTGAGAATCTCTGCAATGTGACTATCCCTGTAGCTGCTGCTGGGGATATGTAATATTACGTGGCAACCGTTGAGACAACTGCCCGTCCATGTAATACTACGGAGTGAGAGCTGCTTGTTAGAGACTCTCTTCTCTGGCTCTTAGGGGACAGTCCTCTTAATTCTCAAGGTTTTTAGTGAATCTAGGTTTTAAGAAACCACTAAAATAGTCTCCATCAATTAGCGAAATGCCAGCTAACTAACTTATTTGTGCATGTTTTTGCACGCACAAAACGTGACGAATAAGCAAACCCATTGATTTCAATGGGTTTGTTCTTATAAGTGTGTTTCTCGTTCACAATTTCTGAGTGTGAGAAAAGATAGGATCAGTCCTATATTTCTACAGATTATGCAGAAAGTTGCCATGGCAGGTGAAGAAAAGCAAGTGGAAGGGTGTAACCTTGCCGACTACCCTTGTTCATGCACAAATACGTACCGATGCGGCGAGTGTATTTACGCATATGTTCGTCTGTCGAAGCCCTTAATTTGAGAATATGTTTGCTTGGATCCTGTCTATTAAGCCAGGCTCACTCGGGCGTATGATTACCGCATATTACGCAGGTGTTGTATGCCCCTGGGATATGCGGTAACTTGCAGGCAATCGATTACATTGCCTTACGGCGTTCCCATCACATTAGCGTGTCGGAAGTGCGTAATACGCAAGCGCAAAAAAGAATGCAGCATGTCCTATTTTGCCGCATTTATACGCAAGATAGAGACCATTGTTCTTTATATACGCAATTACATTGAAAACCACAGGTGTGATATGCTGTCATATGAAGCACAATTTCACCGCCAAACGCAGCACTGCCAGCTCCAGAGCTGTAAAACGCTGTGTCAGACCCCCCCCACACCTGCAGTGTTTTTGGCTTACGTCCGTGTGAGCCTGGTTTTAGGTGAATTAATTTTTAGGTGCACTGTTCAGACACAATCTTCTGCTTCTGTGTCTGGCAAATATGGGCGTTGTGCCATTTTATCTGTTCCCTGAGCTTATATTCGCTCTCTTCCAGCACTCATAGGGTTAATAGCTTCTGTTCTCCTGTTTAGCTGATGCACCTTTTCCAATCACTGCCCTACATAGCTGCCCTGGGCCTTTCAGACCTTGCTGCAGTGTTGTTGAGAGTTTTGTTCCTATCTCTTCATGTCCAGCCGCTGCTTCGGCCGTTACCTTGCATTCTGCTTGTGCTCTGTGTTCTTCATTCGTGTACTCTGTGGTCTTCTATTCCCGTTGTCCGCTTCTCTGTTTATCCTTGTCAGCTCGTTCCTTCTTTGTTTCTGTACTCCCTGTTGTTGCTCTATCTGTGTCCTATAGGTGTTCTGGCCCACCAGGGTAAGTCAGTGCCTAGAGGAAGACTGTGGGGTCGTCGTTATCGGAACGAGTGCTCTGCTTGTAGGCAGGGGTCTCCCTCTGCTGGTTATCAGTTCAGGGCAAGATACCTTCCCTAGTTTCCATCCGTTTATGGGGCTGTTAATCTGGTATCTTACCTCCCACGCTGGGGTTGGCTGTAAGCCGTGCTGGATCGGATCTTCACCTACCCGGAAGGTTGACACAGTGGTTCCACATCCACAGTCTTTACATGAATGCTGCATCTGCACAGCCTAGTTTGACCCAGAAAATGATACCTTGTAACAACCGTCTCATTTGCAGTACATATACTTCAAAGATGCAGAAGGGTATGACTCCAAAATGTTTGTTTAAAGAACATTGATTCAGTAAAAAAGCAAGACAATAAACAAAGCACATATGGCAACAAGAGGAGAGATGAAAGGAGGGAAGCGAGCGCTCCTGCCAGAGAACGACTCCCAACACCTCTTGTATCCCAAGCTACATGGCTTCATTTATACTGTAATAATAAAGCTAGGTATAATCTTATGCCTGGGAGCCGTAGATAGTCTGCAAAGAAACATAGCCTAATATTGATCTAAACCCAAGCTGACAATATTCCCTACTGTAGCAGCCTTGCTTGCTCTCTGCTAGTTTATCAGTCCTTGTTGGCTTCTGGAGACTATAAAGCACTTAGGTTAGGCTCCAAAAAGTCAAGCCAAGCGAGGATTTTAGAAAACACATTATTCAATATAACATGTTATGTAATGGGATTCAATTTATAAAGCTCAAAACAGGATCTGATCATTCTGGGAATTGTGACCTTTGTTACTGCAGAGAGCGATCATGCGCACAGCAGACAGGACAGACTTCCCAGATAGTCACTAGTTTGGTAACTAAGAAAACACTTGTTGAAGGTGCAGCACTCCATTTGTATAAGTCAATACATTTATTGCCTTGGATTTATACCAAGATTGCACAGACTACTTAAAGTGAAGTGATATTTGCTCACATCTTGCATGTTTCAGACTTGGATATCTCAAAGCTGTTAAACCATTCCTTGCAAATGTACTTGAATCCTCAATCTAAGCGCACTTGACATAGTAGAGATGGAATGGCACAAGTAATAGGTCACTATAAGGCTGATTCACACGGGCATATATCGGCCTTGTTTTCACGACCGGCTTATATACGCTTCCCCCTCTGATGCATTGGTTTACAATGCATTAGTGCACATGGACATATTTATGCGAAGTAAAAGTGCACGGCCAGCCAGGATAGTGCATTTTGGTCGGGCGCTTTTACGCTGGTGGCGGTTGCATAGACTCCTACGACAGCTGCCGGAGCTGGGAGGGAGTTTAGCAGTGTGACTGCTAAACCACCCCATTCCCTACTCCTTTCCACCCCTTGCCGGTTGTTTGCAATGGGAGGGGACGCTCCTTCGCCTTGTGCTCCCCACTGCCCTTCACCATCACTACTGTACCAATGTGAATCGGTGCATCAGTTTTTCAAACGTCTATGATGATTAACTTTGCAGCACTTGGCTATGCTTGCCCAAGATAAGACCGTGATATGCATGCTCCATCCAATCCATAGGAGTCCAGTTCACAACACCACTGCAAACGGAGGCAATGGTGGGTGAGTGTCAAAGATAATACATATAATGCTGTAAGAGCAAAAGTCCTGCAGCCAAGCACCTGGTTCCGACAGACACGGGGCCTGTAACTATGGTGCCACCTGTCTCTGAATGGCAGACAACGAAACAGGGGCAGCTGCTTGTGCTCTTCGGACGATCAGATGATCCTCTCTACTGATGGTCTATCGAGGGCGTCCTGAGTCAGGTCACCCAGGTGGCAGGCAATTCATCGATACGACCATCAAGCTTCTCTCATGCCAATAATGCGCCCCCTTTAAAACTCTTGGTAACTGGCCAAAATGTCTTTGATTTCATCATGGAGGCGTCTAGCAGTCAACAAGCTCTACACAAGCGGAAGAAGAGGTCCCTGCACACAAGGAGCCTCTGAGAGCCTTTTATAGTCCAAGGGGGAAACCACTTTTAGGGCCTCAGGTGACAAGACCGTTCATCTAATCTCATTAAAACTGTAATCATGTTCATATCTGATGTAACTGCATACTAAATTTTGCAGCAAAATGACAACTTCTTCTAGGGGCTTGAGATATATATATTTTTACAAAGAGTGTATTAAGAGAAATAAAATCACTGGTTGCTTCCATATCTGCACTATGAAACCCTGCTATAATGTCTATATTTCAGTATGTCATTATCTGATACATGCAAAATTAGCATAAGGCCGGCTGACCACGGGCGTTGCAAAGTCCCGCGGCAGATCACCGCCGCCCGGGAGCAGGAGCAGCATATGAATCTCTGCCAGTCAGCCTCATCTAATAGATAGGCTGACCATGGAGAGTCGGGGCAATTTGCAGCATGCTGCGAATTGCCCGCTGCAAGCAGAGAAACGCAATGATTCTCCGCTCGTGGACACAGGGCCGGTGCTTTCCATAGCAACGCTATGGAAAGCTTCAGCCTGCGTAAGTCGCCGGCGACTTACCGCTGGCAAATACACGGTCGTGGACAGGGGGCCTAAAGCTTCATAGTAGGGGCTCATGGACATCACAGTATTTTGGATTTGTGTTGTATAGGTCTGTAGTACAGCAACCATAGCCAGTAATAATCTTTACTATTCATCTGTGTGCCTCAGATTTCCATCAGAAAAAAAGGCATAGCCTACAACATTGTTGAGGTACTGTATTCCCGCATTGATGCTTTGCTTTTGGGGAGGATACTGTGCTTCACAGAGGCACATAAAGTACCTATGTATCCCTAATATGAGCATATATGGACTCTTTGTGCTTCTGTATTGGGTCCGTTTGCATAGTTTTCCATGTGCAAGAACATATTAATTCTGGTTAGTCTTCATTAGGCTCCATTCGCAGGAGAGCACATCTTTTTACTCTACCATTGATTGAAATGGGAATCCGCAGCAAAAAAAAAAATGACCTGCTCGTTCGTGACGCAGAGTCTGCTTTAGAAAATCTACACGTGGATTAGCCTCATCGAATGTCCCATCCAAACGTCTGTGGACAGAGTTTTATTGAGATCTGGATTTCTGCCTGAGTGAATCGGTCCTAATGTATGGCCTATACTGAAGGAGTTAAGTGACATATTAGACTTTTTCCTTGTGAAGTGGGATCACGTACCGTATACCACAGTATCTGTCAGCCCTTTTCAAAATGGCAGTATTGAGGAATGAGGTATATCCTCTGTAAAAACGCTTATCCTCTACTTGAATTGTGGAAATAAAAACAGTAAGGAATATTGATGAGAGAAGTAATTCCACAGTGGCTGAAGACCACACAATTGTACGACTTCTTGAGTTATCTGCTGTGGTTTTGGTTCCTTTGTATTTAGAGCCAGCATCATCTTTGCCAAATACTTTTTCTCCCAGAAAATGGAATTTTCTCTTTTCACCAGCAAGTTTACTGTAGCTGGAAAATATAGCTTTCTGTTAAGTCAGGAAATACTTTTTTTTGTAGGACACTTTAATAAATAAGTTATATTGCATTTAAATCCTTTTACAATTACATGTTCGCATAATAACAGTATATACTGTAGAAGAGCAGATTTTCTTATATCGCCATTGTACCACTCCCCCAATGTCAGAGACACAAAGATGAGGTTACAAAGCTTAGGACACCTAAGAAAAACATTAGGTTATCTGCTACAATCCTGTTAATTACATTATATTGGATGTTCAGTTTTACAGTTTTCTTGTAGAATTGACATCCAAATTTTAGTTACGTCTCAAAGGGAATCTGATAGATGGAACACGTCCCAACCGCATGATGTTATAGAGTCCAAGGAGCTGAGCAGATGGATATATGGTTTTATGGGGAACGATTCAGTGTAACTTGTACTTTATTCATTTATATCTCTGCACATCCTGAGCTGAACAGTCCAATGGGCGGAACGATCAGTGGTTGACAGCTACCCTTGTATGTACAGTTATACACAGATGGCTGTCAATCATTGTTAGGATCGCCCATTGGACTGTTTAGCTCAGGATGTGCAGAGGTGTAAGTAATTAAAGGAAGTCTGTCAGCTAATTGCTGTCTATTAAACTCAATATACCAACCCATGCGCGATTGAATGATTATTAAAACTATACCATTACCTCTGTGCACTGTGACTCCCACTGTGGAAGACTTACTTTGGCACATGTTAACTAGCTTTAGACAATAAATGGACGGTTCACATCTGCAGTGGTCCGTGCTCACTCCCTCCCTGTTCTGCTAAAAATGCCCTCTTCTATCTTCATGGAAGTTGCCGGCTGCTGTAGACATCATGTGTTCCACATGTGGCAAACTGAGGCGTCAGGTGCATGCGCTGTGACTCCTCCGCGGTAGGAATGACATCACATGCATGCATCCTCAGTGCTCTGTAGACTTGCCGTAAGAGGAACGCATGATGGCTCCGGCAGCCTGAGTAGGAACTCATGAAATGTTTTTTGCATTTTGACCCCATTGGTGTTCTGTACATACAGATAGGACCTTATGTGAAGACCCATACAACTCTATGGTGCCCGATTAAAGCTCTATACAAAACCTCACTGTAATATGGCCATGTACGAGACCTAACACTGTATATGGGCTAGAAATAAAGAAACGCTGAGAGATGCCACCTAGATATGATAGTGGATTTCAAGAACATTTGGACCCAAGAGGGTTCCTAGTTTATTTGAACACTGACTTCTTTTTTCTTTAATTCTGACTTTTAAATTTTTTTGTTCCAATAGCAACAAAATATCAGAAAACATTTAATGGTGGATTTATTAGTCACAGACTGTTCTCTACTATTTTGCGTGGGTATTAGCTTGTATAAATGTGTCAGATTCCTTGGCAAGGCATTGCTTTAGTTTCGGGTAGTGCCAAGCCTTAACTAAGCCTCAGCAGCTGTTGGATGTTACACTTTCTCTGATGAGCTCGTAGACTGCAGTTCTGGCAAATATGTGATGCTATAGATTCAACTATTTTCATATTTCTGACAGCATGCAACCTATTAAACTAGGTGATCCTATAGATGAAAGTATTGTATAAAAATTGTAAAAGAAAAGATCTGGCGCATATTAAGAAGGAGCTGCTTCTTTAACTTCTCTTCTGAGTGACTTTGTAGTTTCTGTCAACTTCAGCAACGGGACCAGTCATGACAAAAACCAGTTCCTATACCTTTTGACCTGTTCAAAACGGTTTAGCATGAAGTAACACATTTCTGTCCTAGATTGCTTGATGTAGGTAACTGATCCAGGCATTTATTATAATTGCCTTATGTTTTTCTTTATATATTAGGATTTTTGGCAACTACATCACAGGGAGATGTTTTTGCATAGGGTTGATTTTTCACTACGTTCAGTATATACATCAGATAGATCTCTTGATATAAGGCGCAGATGTATATAACTATATTATATTGTAAGCTTCAAACGTGAGGTAAAGACATTGCATGTTTGGGTAATTAAAGGCTATGGCCAGATTTGACATGAAAAAAAAATATTTTTGCATATGTTAATGGTTACCTTGAGTTAAAAAAGTTGTACTAAGTTTCAGGGTACACTCCTTCATCTTCACTCCTCACTTATTTTTACAAAAGCTAAAGATCCATGGTACAGAGGGATCCCAAAATACAGTAGATTAAATAAAGGATTAGGAAAATTGGTACCTCCGGCGGGTTGCGCAGCGGTACAACACCGTAAAAGGGCAAATACGTTCCAGCAGCAGCCAGTACTCACGGAACATCGAAGAGCCCGAGCAGGGGTAACCAGAAGAGAAAAGTGATCCAAGTGCGCTGAAGAAGAGGGCCTCTTCTCCAGAGCACCTGGATCATGTTTCTCTTCTGGTCATTAATTTTTAGACCCACTGTTATGCAGTTTACAGCTTACTCCTAAACTTCAGTCTTTCTTCATTGGGATCTAGAGATGTAGTTTTTGCACTCCTTGGTGGCTATTTTAAAAAAACAATGTAGGAACCTGAAGCTGGCTGGAAAGCATAGTTGGTGAAAGTTGGCCAAAAAAAGGTGGAATAATGGCAATAAGTGAAAACTTTAGGGAAATTTCGAACATTTTGTCCAGTCTCTAAAATACTACATGAAGGCCTCATTCACATGGTAGAATGACTTTGTGAATTCATTCTCAAAGACTCTACAAAATCCACATCAATTTAACATTCAATTAAATGTTATAAAAATCTGCATCATGGTTCATGCAGCATGGGGCTTCCCAAGTGCAGATTATGAAATTTGTGTTGTTGAAAAAAGAATTGGCATGTCAATTCTTAGCAAGGTTTTTCACTGGAAGCTGCATCAGTCTGCTGCACACAGATTGACGGGTGCTAAATCCGCATGCAGATCTGCATTAAAATCATTAAACTGTCAGATCCATGATGGAAAAATGTGACTAGAAAATGACAATGAATACGCAATAATGTGTAAACAAGACTTAAGGGCTCCATCTTGCATGCCGATGTTACCTCCACTTACCCCCGCATGATTCAAAGCAACCACAAGGTGCTGGTAGCAGTTGGAGGCTTTGTTGGTTATGCCACTTTTTACGGCACATCGATATAATTGTCTTCTGGAGACCATCTCTTTAATTAGAAACTAAACTATTCCAATCACCTACAAACCTTTCTACACGTTTTGGTAGAATTACTTGTAATAAGGTAAGTGCTTGCAAAGCCATATTTTTATTTATTACTTTTTTACAAAAGTCTCCATATGTGTCCATACTTGATCCAGCAAGGTGTAGCAGGACACAGCCATCATTTTATACCTCTCAAGGTACAATAAGTAAAATATTTCTTGAATAAAAGACATTTACAACATGTTAATCAGACCCTGCCATAGAAACCACAAGAGTATGACTGGCAGCAATACCCCCCGTAATTGTTCTGCCTGAGGCGGTCTGTCTGCTAGATTTCAAGGAGATGTCACCCTGCCGACTCAGCCACCGTTGAAGAGACATCACCACCGGCTTCTGGTCATCTCATTCATTTCAATGGGAAGTTGGCAAACGTTATGGACAAGTCAGAAAAGTCTTTTAATTAGATAAATGCTGCACAAAAATCAGAAATATGTTTAAAAATGTAAAAAAGTGTAAAAGTTGCTACAATAGTGGTTTTACTGTGATATTTGCGTTCTTCGAATAAGCAGCCACCAAGTACAAACATTTTAGAGGCTAATGTAATGTTATTGGAACCAGCATATAATGAGACTTTCTCCTCTAGAATCCCACAATGACCAATAACTAAAGTGTATATATACTAATAGTAGGTTTGAGATGTCTGTAGTAGAGTTAGAAAGACAATGTCTTTCTTCAAGAATAATATTTTAAAATGTGAAATCTCCCTGACAGAATGCAATAAACGTAATGTTAAAGTGATTTATCAATACTTTGTATCCGTTAGTCCTGTTTACAGGAGACATGCTGTGAGATGAAAAAAGTCGTAAAGGATTCCTCCCGGTTGACCATCAGATACAATCTGTTACTTGACCTTCTGTGGTTTTAGAATAACGCTGGAATAGGAGCGGATGCAGGAGAATGCATAGGGAGATATTTCTCTTGTATTGATGTAATTATTTTCCAGGTGAAGATATTCTAGGTTGGAGTCCCCGTCATCCTCAGCACTGCACACACAATTTGGAGATACAGTCCTACACACAAGTAAATAAGGTGTTTAACACTTTTGAGATCCTTAATGTAACCTATACTTGAATATTTGGGAGCAGCATGTAGATGAACTCTGTAGAACACTTCTGTTGCTAGGAATACAATAATTTGCCTGTATAGACCGTGTTCATGTAAGGAGTCACAAATTAGATATTAGAAAAAACTTTCTGACAGTGAGGGTGATGAATGAGTGGAACAGGTTACCACGGGAGGTGGTGAGTTCTCCTTCAATGGAAGTGTTCAAAGAAAGGCTGGACAGATATCTGTCTGGGATGATTTAGTAAATCCTGCACTGAGCAGGGGGCTGGACCTGATGACCCTGGAGGTCCCTTCCAACTCTACCATTCTAGGATTGTGTTGTTTGCTAAATATATTGCTTTAAAAAGTAATGTGAATTTGCCCAACTATTGCTATGCATGACTTTTTAATATAAAATACTTATTGAGCTACAATTACATATTCATGTAAGTAGCAAGACTCTGGGATTTATATAGGCTATAGCTTTCGCAGTTGCACCTATCACACTATAGAAGTTGCTTTGCGGTACTTCAATGTATAACTTTGGCATAGCATGTGCCATATTCACTAACATGGTGCACACCTGTTGAGGAATACAGCACAGTTAGTAAATAACACCCTTTCAAAAAAAGTGGTAGATCTATGGCAGAGAATGCACAAAACATGGTGTTTTTGCTAAAAAAAAAAAATCAATAACTATTTATTTAATAGAATTGCACTAGAAAATAAACAGAATTGCACTTTCACAGATTTATGGGCCTATGTTGTAGGCATGCATCATATGTAGGGCTCCAGATGGTTACCAAACTGGTTACCAATGCGCCTTGAACTTAGCAATTGGCAACAATATTTTTTTATCTCGTCGCCATTTTCGATTAGCTCTGCCACTACACTGTGGGCTGTAATGAAAAATATGTTTCTTCTGCATCTATCAGACATCCTGCATGCAAGGAACGACTGCTAGATATGTTAGATGGCCCGCCTTCTGACTCACTACCTGCCAGAAGATGTATGGAAAGAGACTAGTGGCCTGTCTGTGGGGGTGAGCGACTTGTCTATGGAACAGAGGCAGCTTGCCTGTGGACCAGGGGGTTGCTGGGGTGAGAGACTGGCAGCCTGTGTGGACCGTAGTGGTGGGAGAGATGTGCAGCTTATCTACGCACCAAGAGAAGATGAGGGGCCTATCTATGAACTTAAGGCTGGGGGTGTTAAACTTGCCAAAGGCAAGTCCGCTCAGTAATATTGAGCTTTTGAATGTTGTTATACTGCAAAGGAATGGATGTGTTTATGCTGTGTTTGGGGGAATATACAGGCAGAGGCTTGTGTAACAGCAACCCTATCATACTTTGGGGGCAGGGAAGCCTGAATGTAATTCTACTGCGAGGAATAGGAGGCAGAGAGGAGCACACAGTAAATTGTATTTATTAGAACAAATGTGAATATATAAACATACTACCAGTCAAAGTTTTAGAACACCTCAAGAGAAGACTAAAAGATTTCTATCTGTGAGTTTGACAGGTTGAGTAGGAAAGCCACTCATTAGATTGCAAAATGAAAAAAAAAGACTTGCCTGGGCCAAACAGCACCTCCAGTTGACTACTGAAGAGCGGAAGAAGGTCTTATGGACTGATCAAAATTTTACATGTTTGGCACACTGTCAAACATAGGGGAGGAATAGTAATGGTCTGGTGCTCTTTTGCTGGATTCAGAGTTGGCAACTTGTACAGCGTGACTAGGACCCTAGGCAAAAATGGCTACCACAGCCTGGTTGGTTAGGGGGTTCATATTACAGCAAGACAGTGCTCCAAAACATACTTCTATATTATCTCAGAACTACTGAAGACAAGAAGAAGCTGGTACGTTTCAAAGAACGAAATGGTCTGCACAGTCTTCAGACTTAAACCTCAATGAGCTTATTTGGAATGAACTGGTAAGAAGGGTGAAGCCAAAGCAACCTACACATGCAGCACATTTGTGAGAACTACTGCAACAATGTTGGGAAGAAGTTCCTGAACAATATCTGAGTACACTTGTAGAAAGTATGTGTTGATTATGTAAAGCTGTTGTATCCGCTAGATGAGTTTGAAGTGTCAAAAATCTAGACTTAATTTGCTGAAACAAAATTAATCCATTACTTTTATTCATCTTAGGTTACATGCACACAGGCCAAGTGCTGTCCGATGTGCTGAACCCCCACACATTGACATGTGCTATTCTCATCGGATAAGAATAGGATGTGCTACAATTTTTGTTTACTTGGACTATTAGTTTGAATAAGAGATACATGTGTGTATACACCCATTCAAAGGAATAGTTGTGATTTTCATCTGATATTTGGATGGATTTTTCGGTCTGATAATTGGACAGAAAAATCATTCATGTACATGCACCCTTAATTGCTTATTTGCTCTATACTCACATTTCAGAGCACAATTAATACATTAAACTGTGCACATTGTAAATATCAATAAAGGCTGGAAAGATTGAGGTGTTCTAAAACTTTTGACTGTTTTTTCGTGTATATATATATATATATATATATATATATATACACACACACACACAAAAAGAGAGAGGTATTTTTATGGTTTTTCTTTATTTGGCTCCTAAATAGCAATGCCAATTTTTTCAGTCTGGAATATGTCACTCATATACTGCTATGGGCCCAATTGTGATATGTTAGAATGCATGCCATAATACAGAGGTGGTTAGAGAGGAGAATACAGTGCCTCATGGAGACACCATATGATGGGACATGGAGTGCTACTGTTCCTTAAAGGGGTTTTCCAAGTTCTCTAAGTACAGGCAAAGGAGAGGTTTGATAAATCATTACGTCCATTTGTAAGAATCTCATTAGCTAGAAGCTATAGTGTTGTGGCAGTGTCTATTCTATGTTAACGAATACTAATTGTAGAAGTGATGTTGCTTTTTACTTACTTAATTTTATTGTTGTTCAGCCTCAGTATATGCAGGTCTTTCATATCTTCCATTCCAACTGGTACGGTTGTTAGCTCATTATAATCCAGAAATACTTCTCTTAATGAGTGATATGCCCCATGAAATGAAGTTGGGTCTATTCCATCATTGTCAAGGTTGTTGAAAGACAGGTAGAGATATTCCAGGCCTGGATTTAAATGTGCAAGCACGTAACCTGGAATCCTTTCAATCTGGTTGCCTACGAGTACAAGGTGCAGTAAAGACTTGGGCAAATATGATGGTACTTGATAAAACTTGTTATAGGATAAATCTATTGATTCCAGGTTCCTTTGGGGAAAATAATAGAGTAATTAAAATAAAAGCCAAAATCTGTTCTAGTTGCAAAAATGATAATTATATGGCTATAAAACTGTTCTGAAACATACATTTTTTATTTGTTCTATAAAATGTGTAAGCTATTAGATAATTATATTGTAAGCGATGCCTGAAAATACGATCAGAATTGCTCCTGCTAGAAACAAGATCAACCCAGAATGAAACAAGGAAGTTCCTAGAAATTAACTCTCAGAGACTTTTTTATCAAACCATCAAAGGACTACGGGCTGGCTATACAATCCTGTGATTTCCTTAATATTGACTTCATATGGGCTGCTATATAAATGGTTCCCCAAAATGTGGGTAGGGTTGCACTGTAGTTGGCACTGTTTTCGGGTGCCGTGCAGCTAGCACTGTGGACCTTGTGACAGGCACTGCTGTCTACACTCTGGTTCTGCACTGTTATAGGGACACTGTGGTTGGCAATTGTAATACAGAATAGCAGCCTGGGGATTTCCTATCAGCCCATCAGCAGTCTACTGGCTATTTTACAGAAGCCTTTTTAGCCTTGTCTGCATTGAAAGACACCTTAAACAGAAGAACTTGTAAATCTACCATATATACTCAAGTATAAGCCGACTTTTTCAGCACATTTTTTATGTGGAAAAAGCCCCCTGCGACTTATACTCGAGTGAACTAGGTATAAAAAAACCTCAATACTCCCCTAGCAGTCGTCAGCCGTGATGGTCTCCCCGGTGGTGCGGCAAGCTGCTGTGTAATTCTCCCCGCTGTTAGCTCTCTCTGCTAAATAGGGCTTTGAATTTCCCCGCTGTCGGCAAGTAAGCACTGTGATTGGATTAAGCGCTAACCAATCACAGCCGGCACTCGATCATTCAGTGAATGACATAACTGAAATGCTGTGTTTGGTTTATTGAGTACTGGCTGTGATTGGCTGGAGCTCAATCGAATCACAGTGCTTACTTTCTGACAGCGGGGAAATTCAAAGCCCCATTTAGCGCAGAGAGCTGACAGCGGGGAAAATTACAGAGCAGCTTGCTGCACCGCCGAGGAGACCATCACATGGGGACACAGGTGCCGACTGGAAGGTGAGTATTGCGTTTTCTTTTTTTACCTAGTCTAGCTAGGCTTACTTCCCATTCTTTTGTGGTAAAATTAGGTGCCTCGGCTTATTTTTGGGTTGGCTAATACTTGAGTATATACGGTACTTGTAAATGGAGTTATTTTAAAAATAAGAGTATACTAGGAAACTGCTATCTATGCAGTGGCTTAGTGTAGGGTTAAAAGAAACTGGACATCTTTTGGTTTTTTTTTCAACTTAAATGCATGTATCTTGGGCTGACAATTTTTTTGCAATAGGGTTTTAATTAAAAATGTTCAAAATCTTGCACCATTTGTCTTCTGCAGCTTCTACATATCACTGTATATACAGTAGGTCCGGAAAGTCTTCAGACTTTCACTTTTTTAGATTTAGTTACATTATGGCCTTGTGCAAATGATAAAATTTCAAGTTTTATTTCTCCTCATTCTACACCTAACACCACATAAAGAAAAACTGAGAGCGTAATGTTAGAACTCTGTCATTTTTTTAAAAATAAAAAGCTAACATTTTACATTGACATAAGTATTCACACCTTGTACTCAGTACTTAGTTGAAGCACCTTACAGCCTCCAGTCGTCTTGGGTATGATGCTACAATGTTTACACACCTGGATTTGGGGATTTCCTGCCATTCTTCTCTGCAGATCCTCTTCAGCTCTGTCAGGTTAGATGGGTCTGTGTGTCGACAGTCATTTTCAGATCTCTACAGTGATGATCTATTGCTTTCAAGTCAGGGCTCTGGCTGGACCACTCAAGGACATTCACAGAGTTGTCCCTACGCCTCTCCTATATTGTCCTGGCTGTGTGCTTAGGGTCATTATGCGATGTGACTGCATGCTGCTATGATAGCAGTTGGAGGCTTTGCTGGTTATTTCACTTTAGGGCATATGGACAGAATTGATTTATGGATGGTAATCTGTTTAATTCGAAACTAAATTATTACAATCACCTTAAAGCAAAGTGTAGCAGGACACAGCCATCATTTTATAACTCTTGAGGTACAAGATATAAAATGTTTTTTAAATTATTTTCTGCCTTTTTTTTACAGAAGAGAGCCTTCTTCCTGCCAGATAGCATGGATTGGTAGAGGGCTGCAGTGATGGTTGACCTTTCTTTTGGTTTCTGTCATCTGCACACATAATCTTTGGAGATCAGCCAGAGTGACAATTGGGTTCTTGGTCACCTCTCATACCAAGGAACTTCTCCCCTGAGTACTTAGTTTTGTGGGTCTGGAATAGTTTTGGCTGTTCCAAACTTTTTTCATTATTTAAGACTGCTGGGCTCTTGGGAACTTTCAGTTCAGCAGAATTTTTTTGTAGCCTCCTTCCGATCTGTGCCTGCACACAATCTTGTCTCTGAGCTCTACAGGCATTATTTGATCCTCATGGTTTGTTTTGTGGCTCTGATATGCATTGTGAGCTGTATAAACAGGGGTGTGCCATTTAAAATTATGTCCAATCAACTTAATTTACACATGTGGACTTCAAGGTGTAGAAACCTCTCAAAGATGATCATGAGTAATGGGAGGCCCCCAGAGCTAAATTTGCATGGACATATTGACACTTGAAAATGTTAGTTTTTTGTATATTTAAAAATGTACTAACATTTATAACATTCTGTGTTCACTTTATCATAATGGGGTACTGAGTGCACAAGGCCACAACATAACAAGATGTAAAAAAGTGAAAGGGTCTGAAGACTGGAAAAAAATTCCTATACACCCCACCCACCCCATTCCCCACTCAGGTGTTCATAGCCTTTATAAGGTATTTGTTTAGATGTGGGGATCTTAAACCACAATTGCAATGACCTTAAAATACTTGTAGCAAAACAATACATATGATCAAATCCCCCATCCTCTTTTTCCTATCACTTACTTATGAAATATCCATGTTAAAGGAGGTAGTCTTGTTTCCTCCAGTTGGTTATAACGTAGAACAACTGTTTGGAGATTGACAGTGTGGTTAAATGCAGTTTCTGAAATCTCCTCTATCTGGTTGTTTTCTAGATGGATTTCCTGCAATATATATAAGATGTACTGTATACATATATGTTGTATTTCAAGAGTTCCCTTGGATATATAAGGTTATGGATGTCTTCAGAGGGTACCATTTACCAAACTAACAATTCATTGGATTTTTATATACTTAAGGGATGGTCTGGCTTCAGCAAATAATTCTTATTCATTGTATAATGAAAAATAATACAAGTTTCCAATATATTTTCTATATCAATTCCTCAAGTTTTAATTTTTCTACTTTTATTGTTTGGGAATAAAAATCTGTCCTGGTCGTGTGATAGGCACTTTGGAGCACAGCTCATTACAAGTCACAGGTCCATTAACTGTACTAGAAAGATATGTTCATATGGTGGAATTCGCTGTGGCATTTTCCACGTAGTATGTAAGGTCGAAAAAAGACACATGTCCATCCTGTTTAGCCTATTACCCCCAATGTTGATCCAGAGGAAGGCAAAAAAAGCCCAATGAGGTAGAAGCCAATTTTCATCATGTAAAGGAAAATAACTACTTTCAGACTCCAATCTGGCAATCAGAATAATCCCCGTATCACCGACCCTTCTGAAGCAATCAGTGAAACAATATTATATTGGCCAAGAAAGGTGTCCAGGCCCCTCCTATACTTTTATCAAATTTGCCATTACCATGTGCCCCCTGTTATAATCCTGGGTATAAAAGAGGATGGGAGAGATCTCTGTATTGTCTCCGAATGTGTGTGTGATCTGACCAGTGACTTGTAAAGAGGAAGAACAATGTTCTAGTCATGTGTACCTAGACCTCTTGATGCACCCCATGATCCTATTTGCCTTGGCAGCAGTCAAGAAGTATCGCTTAACATGGGTACACGTCAGAATTCCATTCGTGGATCTTGCCCATTGATGGTGTTAAATTGGCATGCAGATCCACAGCTAAAACCGCAACAGAAAGACACAAATTTTGCTACCCTTTTTATAGGCGGAATTCACACTGAAAATTAGAATTAGAATTCCGCAGTGTGGCCATACCCTAAGTCTATGTGCATACAGGTGTTTTTATCTTCAAAAAAAGCCTTGGATTTCTGTAGCGGATTTGCAACTGAAGGTGCAGCAGATTCTCACTTGATCACTTAGTTCCATTAAGTGGTGCTAATCAACATGTACATAACCTGATGTGAAGTGACATCCATGCGTTATGGACTACAGTACGGATGCTCATTCAAATGATACACTTATTTGATAGTGATTTGCAGTCAAATATGCAGCAAATTCTGCTGTGTGAAGAGGACCAAAAGGTTCATTAAGACAACGATTATCACTCAAAATTTGCTCAAAAGCAGTCTTTTGAGCAATAAGCGTTGTGTCTAACTGAACATTGTGCATTTTTCGTTAAGCTGTCACTGATCATTGTCTTTCAGCATGCTGAAAGACAACGATGAGCCTTATCAGGCATTCACAGCGGGATACAGCTGATACTATTGTTTCAGCTGTATCCTGCTCCCTGAATACAGGCTGGGTATGAAGAACACAGCTGTTCAGCTGTAATCTTCATACCCAGCTCGGAGCCCTCGGCTGTACAACAGCCAGGTGCTCCGGGTAGACAACAGCTGGATGCAGAAGACAAGTGGCCCCGGTTGTCTTCTGCATCCCCCGCTCAGGGCGCTCGGCTGTATAACAACCGGACGCTTCGAGCAAAGAACAGCTGGATGCAGAAGACAGGCGGCCCCACTTGTCTTCTGCATACCCAGCTCGGAGCGCTTAGCTATATAACATCCGGACGCTCCGAGCAAAGAGAAGACAAGCGGCCCCACTTGTCTTCTGCATCCCCCCCTCGGAGTGCAAGGTGATTGCTCAATGTTTTGAGCGATCACCTTGCACTGAATGCACACAACGAAGACATCTTTTGAGTGATAATCTTGTGTCTAAATGGGCCTTAACTATCCAGCACATGATTATGCCCTGAAACTAGACAATCAAGGCTTCATGACTGCAAAGATAGATCTTAAATACGATATATAAAAGATACAGAAAGTTTATTTGAAGACTGCATAACTTTTGATCATATAAAGAATAATCTTTATTGCTGAAATCAAAACACCAATTTAATTGCTTTAATTTTAATGACTAAATAAATAACAATTCCCCTCACCCACCAATTAAAGCCACAAGCTATCAGCTCAAAGGGGGAGACACTGAAGATTGCTTCATGTAAAGTGAAAACATAGATTTAAAGGGGTGGTCTCGCGAAAGCAAGTGGGTCTATACACTTCTGTATGGCCATATTAATGCACTTTGTAATATACATCGTGCATTAAATATGAGCCATACAGAAGTTATTCACTTACCTGCTCCGTTGCTAGCGTCCCGTTGCCATGGTTCCGTCTAACTTCGGTGTCTTCTTGCTTTTTTAGACGCGCTTGCGCAGATGCATCTTCTCCCTTCGGCTGGTCTTGGAAGCATCGGAGTTTTGGCTCCGCCCCCTTGTACGCGTCATCGCGTAGCTCCGCCCCCGTCATGTGCCGATTCCAGCCAATCAGGAGGCTGGAACCGGCACACGTCATGGGGCGGAGCTACGCGATGATGCGTACAAGGGGGCGGAGCCAAAATGCCGATGCTGCCGAGCGGAGCCGAAGGGAGAAGAAGGGAGAAGACGGATCTGCGCAAGCGCGTCTAAAAAGGCAAGAAGACACCGAAATTAGACGGAACCATGGCGACGGGGACGCTAGCAACGGAGCAGGTAAGTGAATAACTTCTGTATGGCTCATATTTAATGCACGATGTATATTACAAAGTGCATTAATATGGCCATACAGAAGTGTATAGACCCACTTGCTTTCGCGAGACCACCCCTTTAATATTAGTAAAGGACTTCTACCAAGTTTGACATTTAAGACAACATTTATTATTCAACTTGTGGCATAAATTATTCCTTAAAAGTTGCATATCAGAGCACACTCTATAATTGCTCAAAAAAATCTGAATTTGCTCAGTACTTGGCTATTTTAAAACACTGCAAGACAAGTATGTGTGGCTGTTATGAATATGGAGCGGTGGGATCTACAAGTTTAAGAGTTATTAGTAAAGATACAAAATGCCACATTTTCTGAAGCAAAGTATCCCAAAATCCAAGCTTTTGTTGTTTAACACAAAGTGACCTATACTGCCAATTGTACGGCCAAGTAACATACTGTATATTGATATCTAACAAAAAAAAAATTCTAGGGATTTGGTTGTTTGGATAATATATAATAGGCCATTGATTGTGTAACAGCACAGGGAGGATAATTGCAGTGACAACCCATCGGGCATCTGTGCTCAACAGGTTCCGTCAGTGTAAAAATATGGAGAAAGAAAATGCACAATTTGAAAAAGCAGCAGTAAGGAAAAAGACCCAAAATGCAAGAAAGGCACAACTTTCATCTAGTAATCATCTAGGGCCGCCTAAGTAGTTTTTGTGACTTGGGGGCTGTTTACATCACGTTTCAGCTATCCGTCCAAAAATTATATGAAAACCTATTCTTGAAGTACGCATTGACTATAATTGGTGAACCGTAGTTCTAAAGTGCAATCTTTTAACTACTTTTGACGTCCTTTACATTTATGTGGGGTTTTTGTGTGTGCAATAGAAAAGTGTAGCATACCACGCTTTTTTGCTCCACAACTGTATGAAAAGGTAAGGGGAGGGGGTTTGCAGTCAATAGAAAACATATGCCTTAAAGACAAGTCCTAAAAGAAGATAAAGATGATCTAGTATCACGTCTGTGAGTGGCAAAAGTATGTGAACCTTTTCTTGCTGCACAAGTTGTCACCCCCTTGTGAAGCAATAACTGCACCTAAACGTTTCCCGTAGTTGTTAAAGGGGTTGTCCCGAGGCAAAACATCAAAATTTTAAATTAGCCCATTCCCCCTGTCACCCCCCGACATAAAATAGCATTTTAAAGCGGTTTTTAAACCGCTTGCTACTCACCGATGTGATGAGAGATGAACTTATAAAATTCTTCTCCCAAGATGGCCGCCGGTCCTTTCCCAGGGATGCACTGCGGTTTTCTCCCATGGTGCACCGCGGGTCTTCTCCCATGGTGCACCATGGGCTCTGTGTGTTCCATTGCCGATTCCAGACTCCAGATTGGCTGGAATCGGCACACATGATGGGGCGGAGCTACGTGATGACGCGTAGAAGGGGCGGAGCCAGAACGCCGCTCGTGCCCAGACCGACCAGAAGGAGAAGACCCTTCTGCGCAAGCGCGTCTAAAAAAGCAAGAAGACCCCGAAATTAGACGGAGCCATGGAGACGGGGACGCCAGCAACGGAGCAGGTAAGTGAATAACTTATGTATGGCTCATATTTAATGCACGATGTATATTACAAAGTGCATTAATATGGCCATACAGAAGTGTATAACCCCACTTGCTTTCGTGAGACAACCCCTTTAATTAGTCCCACACCGGCTTGGAGGAATTTTAGACACTGACAAACAATTACTAGTTTGAAGTCGCTGAACTACATACCCTGTACCCCACTACTTCTCCCCAAAAATACACACAAGCCAGACCTATAAACAGATATAAATATAACATTTAGGTAAACCCACGTGACAACACCTAGAGGATGCTCTAATATCTCCATTATGCACAAGAATCACAAGCAGCAAAGTAATATTTACATTATAAATGAATCAGAGGGGAGGACACCACGGAGTCCCAAATGGTATGGCAAACTAAATCATAAGATTGGTTGGGTAACCAGGAATAACCAGGTTGGCCAAAGGGGGTGTAGAGGTAAACCAGCCCACACCCTCACCTACTAGGAGAGCTTACTCGGGGTTTCCAGGTACAGGATGTTTTTTCACACTTGATTTTCTTTAACTCCTCACGGACCAAGCTGTTTTGTACCTTGAGGGCCAAACACTTTTTAGGGATTTTACCCATGTGGTGGTTTAATTTAGCTACCAAAATTATTTTCGCTGCGTTTTTTTTTCCGTGACATATACGGCAATTTTTTACATATCTTTTTTACTGACTTTTTTTTCCGCTTTTGAGTTTTGAGTAAAAAGCTGGAAAAAATGATTTTTTAAAAAGATTTATCGTTTTTTTAATATGTATATTTACGATAAAATAAAGTATGGGAACGGGTTCATCATTTTGTTTTGGACGTTTTGATATATAATATGTATGGTTTTGGATTACAGGGCGCATACGGTGACATCTGTGGGTGGCGTCGGCTTTGGGTTATTTTCTTTTTTATGTAAATATTTTAATTTTATGGTGTAATTTTTGTTTTACTTATTACTGTAAATATTTTTTTAACCATTTGTGCCACCCATGACGTCATATAAGATTTCTGGGGGTCATTCATGTGGTTTTTATTTTTTTATTACACACTTTTTCCAATGTAGCTGGGGCTTCCATAGGAGCCCCAGTTACAAGAAAAAACATCCCCCTGTAGTAACCATAGTCACTAACGGAGCTGATCAGGGTCTGTTAGGACCCTGCAGTTCTGTAACAGGAGATCCTGGTGGTCACGTGACTGACGGCTCGCATAGTGGAAGAAACACTTCCACTTTCACTTTTTAATATGTACATGGGAAAGGAGAAGTCAGAAGTGATTAAAAACCACTTCTCAATTCTCCTTCAGGTTCTCAGGTGTGACTAACAGCTGAGAACCTGGTTTGCTTCTGCTTGATTGCAGAAGTAGCGGCTTTAATCCCACGCCCTATTTTTTTCATAGGCTGGGATTAAAGCCCAGGACCAAGTGCCATATATTTATTGTGCTAGGTCCTTAAAGGGTTAATATTTGATGTTTCTGGTATATAATGTATTTTTTTGCACCCTTTACATTATTTGTCTTTATATTTGATATTGGCGCTGTGTCCATATCTATTGTGTGATAGATTTAAGATTAGACTTCGATAGTACCCTGTTCTTTAAATGCAACAGGTCACCCGCTTACACTTGATTATCATCCACTTGATAATTATCATCCCATTGATTGAAAACACCCGACTGTGATTTCACCTTTAAATTATCTACTTATCGGGCGTGGCCTGGATGGAGACCGGAGTAGTCGCAAGCCTCTGAGCTCAGCGAGAACCGGCCCTTAAAGCGACTGATAACACCACCAAAAGAGGAGAAAAACAGCGCTAACACTCACCGGAGATGGCAGCGAGACGGAGGGTTAAGACGGGACCGCAGCGGCTCACCAACTTTTTTGCAGCACGGCCGAGCGGAGGAGAGGAGTCGGAACGAGCGGCAGCGGAGCGGGCAGCCGGCGAACGAGACGGGGGTAGAGCGGACGAAACGGAGGAGCGGAGAAACACTCAGAAAAAAGGTAAAGGTCCCTCTTCCGTGCCCCTATCCTCAAAACCCCTAGCCACAGCATTAAGAAGAAGCCCAGGGCTAGGGAAAGAAAAAGAGGCACAAGCAGGAACATCCAAGATGGCGCCTGACACGAGGCCGGCTAACAGACCCCCCGCTACTCCAACACAGCAGTTAAATCATGCAGCAGTAGAACATATAGCAGCAGAGCCCCCAGAATATGACAGCCCCCGGGATCCCCTGATTGTGCAGACTCAAGAAAAACAGGGCAACACAAAATTAGTGGAAGATAACCATGCTGACACTATCCAGAACATGCAATGTTCAGAACAACCAGCGTCTGAAAAATTTATAAAAAATATGATAATAGCGCTGAGAGAGTCCCTGCAAAGGGACATGTCCTCCATGTCAGCCTCATTAAACTTATCAGTGACAGACCTGGGCAACAGAGTGGATCACATGGAGGGAAAAATGGCAGAAATAACGACGTCCCACAACGACTTAATAGACGCGCATTACAGCGTAGCAGACGAGCTGGAAGCGCTAAAAAGAAAAGTGGCAGATATGGAGGACCGAAGTAGACGAAATAATCTGAAAATAAGGGGGATAGAGGAAACGGTCCCGAACTCAGAGCTAAAAAGATACCTCCAACAACTTATAAAATGCCTACTGCCTGACTCGACGGAGGAGGAAAGAATAATTGACAGGGCACATAGACTGCCCCGGGCTAACTCAGTGCCAAACCACCTCCCCAGAGACGTTATTGTGAGGATCCACTTTTTTCACATTAAAGAGAGACTCTTATATGAAACGAGAAAAAATACATCATTGCCAACACCATACAGTCAAATAAAGCTGTTCACAGACCTCTCACAAGCGACGATACAATCAAGAAAGAAATTCCGAGAGATCACGCTAGCTCTCCGAGAGAACAAGATTCTTTACAAATGGGGATTCCCACCCAAACTGATAATAAACAAAGAAGGAAAAAATTACTTGATACAAAACCCAGAAGAAGGCATTCAAACTCTAAAAAAATGGAACATACATACAGAAAGACCCAACGCCCCGAGACGTCTCGACCCAGAATGGAATGAAATAGCCAATGACTGAAGGTGATACCTTAAATAAGCAAAACTACAGACCAGCTGACGAGCCCCCTCCCCTCGCTACCTGACAACAAAAAAAAAAAAAAAACACAGAAAGAAACTAAGAACCCTCTACGAAATCCAATTACAGGCTAAAATAGGGCCTGGACACTCGCACAGGCTGGACTTTATTCCCCCCCAACAACAAGTGATGCTCTCTCTGAAGACGCCTGACAGCCGAAAGAGAGAATCTCTCACTTTAATTTTGTTTTTCGTTCTTCTCCCCGCCTGGTTAGGGGATCAGTTTTTACCCGATTACCTCCACCCACCTCAAAGGCACAGTGCAATAGAAGAAGTAAAGCTAAACCAAAAGGAAAACAACAAAACAGAACAAATAGAGAAACCACTAAACGAGAATGATAAATTAGGAGATCCAGACTCTAGGATTACAAAGCATCTAAATATCCCGCCATCATGAAGGTGAAGATAATGTCATATAATGTAAAGGGACTCAACTCCCCACACAAAAGGTCGTCTCTCTGGAGGGAGGCATTAGCCGAGAGGGCGGATATTGTTTGTCTGCAAGAGACACACTTCATAAAAGGAAAACATCCAAAATTCTCACATCCAAAATTCCCTGAAGTTTACATGTCTTGTACGGAAAAGAAGAAGGCAGGAGTACTAATTGCGATTAAGGACTCTGTGGACTTCAAACTGATCGAGTCAATATCGGACGTGAATGGTAGATATGTAATACTGATATGTCAATTGAATGATATGCTGGTAACACTTGTAAATGTATGTGTACCGAACAGTGCTCAGATACACTTCCTTAACAGGCTGATGAGGAAAATTAACAAAATCAAAAAGGGTCAGCTTTTGTTATGTGGTGATTTTAACCTGATCCATGATAGAGGTGTTGACACCAATAACAAAAGAATGGCATCGCCCACGTTGGCGCCTTGGCTACTAAAGGAAGAAATGTATGACTCATTTAGATGCATCAACGCAAATGCCAGGGAATATACATTTTACTCCTCTAGGCACAGAACCTTCACCAGGATCGATATGATCCTGGTGGACTTCTTCCTACTACCAAAGGTAAAAGATGCCTCAATTGGGATAACCTCTTGGTCGGACCACGCTCCGGTTTTCCTAACCATGAGCTTATCACAGTCAGCAAGCACTCCAAAAATATGGAGAAACAACCTGTTTCTGATGAAGGCTGACCCGTACAAAAAACAAATATCTGAAGCCATTAAGGAATATTTTACATTTAATGACCTCCCCGAAACCAGCCCATATGTATTATGGAATGCACACAAGACAGTCATCAGGGGCATATTAATCCAGCAAGGCTCCCGCTACAAAAAGGAAAAAACAAAAAATCTTGACAATCTACTTACACAACTAAAAGACCTAGAAACAGAAATTCAAAAAACACCGACGGACACCCTACATAAAAAACTCCTCAGCACTAGACAACAACTAAGAGACCTTCTACTGTTACAACATGAAAAACAGATCAGAACATATAAAACAACTTACTACACAGAAAATAACAAGTTCACTAGCTATATGGCACGTAGAGTCAAACAGGCAAGAATCAAAGCAAGAATTCCATACATAAAAGAAATAGGATCTGAAAACAAAACACATAACCCAAAAGACATAGCAGAGATTTTTAAAAAATTCTACGCCAAACTCTACAACTTGAAAGACGACCCGACAGTAACCCAGCCTAACAAAGATAGCATTGGGGAATTCCTAGATAACATCAACCTCCCAACCATAAATAAGGAACAATTAGACAAGTTGAATGCCCCAATAACAGAACAAGAAATTCTAAAGACGATTAGCGATCTAAAAAAGGATAAAGCACCAGGGCCGGATGGGTACTCTAACGAGTACTATCAGACCTATAAAATAGAGCTAATTAAAAGCCTCACAAAAATATTCAACGAAATAAAAAAAACAGGAACCCTGCCTGCAGAAATGCTCCAGGCTACGATAGTGGCGATTCCCAAACCTGGTAAAGACCCCTCCTCTCCGACAAATTTTAGACCAATTTCACTACTGAATAGTGACATAAAAATCTACTCAAAAATCCTGGCACAAAGACTGAAAGATACCATCCCAGAATTAGTGCATAGTGATCAGGTGGGGTTCACCCAGGGCCGGCAGGCATCAGATGGGACGAGGAGAATACTGGGTCTGATGGAGAAGATGACGGAGATGCGAACGCCTTCTCTGCTCCTAACCCTGGATGCGGAGAAGGCGTTCGACAGGATCCATTGGGAGTACGCCTTCTCGGTCCTTAAAAAGTTTGGATTCACGGGAGAAATATTAGGGGCCATACAGGCATTATATACAGTCCCATCCGCTAGAGTATTAATAAACGGAACACTTTCAACTCCATTCCAAATATCAAACGGCACCCGCCAGGGATGCCCATTGTCACCCCTGCTGTTCGTTCTGACAATGGAACCGTTCGCAGAAACAATTAGAACAAACCCAGAAATAAAAGGAATCCCACTGCCATTTCGCCAACATAAAATCGGTCTTTTTGCGGACGATGTCGCACTACTCATGTCTAACCCACTACCTTCACTTAGGGCAATAATAAAAATCATTAACAAATTCGGACAAGTCTCATATTATAAAATTAATTCACATAAGTCCCAACTACTGGGAGTGGGAATACCCAAAACTCTCAAAGAAATAATTAAAAAAGAATTCCCCTTCTCCTGGGAAGACAAACAGATCCCATACCTAGGACTAAAACTAACTACCCCTTTAAATGACACCCCTCAAATAAATATCAACTCATTACTCAAGTCGCTCCAATCTGATCTGGAAAGATTTGAAAAAACAGAACCATCATGGTTGGGAAGGATAACTTTGTATAAGATGATGGCACTTCCAAAAGTCCTTTACATTTTTAGGACTATGATTTACCCCCTCCCCCAAAAAATAATCAAAAGCCTTCAAAAACAAATGATGGCATTTATATGGCAAAACAAAAAACCAAGAGTAGCGGCGGCAATATTATACTCTTCAAGAGATAGGGGAGGGATGGGAGTTCCCAACCTCACAGCCTATCACAGAGCAACAATTCTCCAGCAGCTGAGATCATGGTGCCAGCCCCAAAACAACACGAGTTGGCCAGAAATAGAAAAACACCTAGGGGGTGGTAGAAATTTGGGTACATTACTACTCGCAAGTGCAATAGACCCAACAATAAGAACCCCAAAACATTCAGCAATCAGAATTTCAATTGAAACATGGAGACACACGTTAAAAATCTCCAAGACCCACCAACCAAGAAGCCAAATACCTCTTCCTATTGACACATTAGAACTCCTAATCCCAAACCTGTCGCTTACTGACTGGAAAAAAAAAGGAATAGAACTAATAGCAGATATACAAGAGAACAGCAAGTTGCTACCCTTCGACAGATTATGCACAGAGAGGAACTTAAATAGAGAGAACCTGTTTCAATACAGACAAATCAAAAGCTACCTGACGGACAATAAAGTCCCAACACTATCATTACCCACACAATTACACAAATTCCTGTTTGCCAGAGAAATCCCAAAAACGAGACTAAAAACCTGGTACGAGGTGCTAAATGGAGAAGCGAAGGGGGACATGAACAAACAAAAAAAAATACACATACTCAACTGGGAAAGAGACTTGAAGATATCTTATGATATGGAATATTGGGCCAAAACATGTAGAAGAACTTATAAAAGTACAGTGAGCTCCAGACTTCTGGAGGTCCATCAGAAGGTACTGACGAGATGGTACTACTCTCCGCTGAAACTAGCATCACTCTTTCCGAATGCGTCGGAACTTTGCTGGAGAGGATGCGGAAAAGCGGGATCCCTACTACACTTACTATGGGAATGCCCACATATACAGCCGTTATGGCAGTCAGTACTAGCAATGATTAACCGACTTCTAGGATTGAGATCCTCTCTTGGACCACAGACAACCATACTACTATTAGAACTAGAAAAAACGCCTCCCCATAACAGAAAGTTGATAACACATATACTTCTAAGTGTCAAACTATTGTTAGTCAGAGAGTGGAAATCCACAAAAATCCCCACCTTAAATAAACTTATAGACATAGTAACTGAGCACTGTTCGCTTGAAAAACTGTATGCGATTAAACAAGACAGAATGCATGACTTCAGAGAGACATGGAAACCCTGGCTGGACGGAATAACAAAAGGACTGCTGCCATACCAGCACCAAACGCAACTAGGATACTAACCCAAGAAGAACATGGATAACAAGAAATAAACGAACACAAATTGAAGAAACACAAAATTTGTTTTGTGCCTGATACCCACCCATACACCCCAACCCTATCAACTCCCCCTCCCCACCTTCCCTACCCTTTCAGTCGTTCACAAAATATGTTTAAAAATAAAGAGAAAAAAAAAAATAAAGTATAAGGTTTTGATGCACAGAGATGTCCATATGTACTGATTAGAAATATGTTATGTTATTGACAATGCAAATGTGGATACCTACCAACAGTTAAATAAAAATCATTGAAATTACTCTTGACAACACAAAAAGAACACATAGACGCTCAAGATGATAACTCATATCAAATATTCCTCACAGCAAAACACCTGCTAAATGAATTCGTACATACACATGCACATTGGCAAACACAACTAACAAAAAATAAATTTTATAGGTGGGGCAACAAGACGGGGCGACTGTTAGCAAACCTAACCAAACAAAGACAGCCACATAAACCAATATTAACCCTAAGGGGCACCAACGATAATACCCTGATGACAAAACAGGAAGAGATAACCCAAACACTTTACGAATATTTTGAAAACCTATACCGGGCAGAACCAGCAAACATACAGGACATCCACAATTTTTTAGAAACTATGAGCTTGCCGAGACTCACAGAGGAACAAAAAACAGTACTGAATGCAGATATACGAGAGGAGGAGGTTCGGGACGTAATCGCAGCGGCAGCAGGGGGAAAGACACCGGGACCGGATGGTCTCACAACAGAATATTACAAAATACTAACAACAGACGTAGTACCAGTGCTGACCCAACTATATAATGCAATATACATGGAAGATACCCAAATAGAGGACTTTGGCACTTCCAGAACAATTCTACTCCCCAAACAAAATAAAGACCCGACTGACCCGCGATCATACAGACCGATCGCACTACTAAACTGCGACTATAAATTCTTATCCAAAATACTAGCAGACAGACTTCAAACCATCCTACCGTCCATACTAGACACATCGCAAAAGGGCTTCACGCAAGGACGTAGTGCCCTAAAAAACATCAGGGCCGCCATAGCGGCAACTGTGGCAGCACAAAACCCTGAAAACCCCATAACAATGCTCCTCAGCCTAGACGCTGAGAAAGCTTTTGACAAAATGGCCTGGCCATTCCTAAATGTACTGCTGAAAAAAAGAGGGTTTGGACAGACCTTTGCAAACTATATCAACACAACACAAACAAACGCCACCACAATCCTCACAGTCAATGGCCATAATACCCCCCACATCGACCTTTTTAGAGGAGCTCGACAGGGTTGCCCCCTTTCACCATTACTGTTCAACATATCAATTGACCCGCTACTCAGATTCCTAACACACACCACACTTTATACAGGGGCGTGCTACGGAGAAACGAGGATAAAGGTAGAAGCATTTGCTGACGACCTCTTACTCATAGTCAACAACCCTAGGGAAACACTATCACCCCTATTACGGGAAATAGAAAGAATAGGCAAACTCTCAGGTTACACCCTGAACCTGGACAAAACAGAAGCACTACTACTTAGAGGACCAGCGAAACCCATATGGGCAAACCAACACCCATTCAAATGGGAAAAACATTCCATACAATATTTGGGGATTCAACTCACAAAAAACCCTTCTGCACTCTACCACACAAATATTGAACCATACGTCAAAAAACTAGAAACGACCCTAAATGTATGGAAGAATTTTACGGTCTCCTTTCTGGGGAGAATCAACCTCTTAAAAATGGTAGAATTCCCACGATTACTATACATCCTGCATTCACTCCCCATATTTCTAAAATTGAAAGACATAAAGAAGATCAACTATCTATATAGAAAATTCATTTGGGGAGGGGGAAGACCACGCATTGCCCTTAAAACCCTACACAAACACAAGGACAATGGCGGCACCAACCTACCAAATATAAGGGATTATAATCTAGCAGCACAAGCGAGATTTATCCATGACTGGATTTATTCCAAGTCGCACTTTACAAACACGCCACTAGAACAAATAATGGCCAAGCCAATACAATTACAAAATGTACTCCACCAACCATACTCAGAACTGTCAAAGCAAATTAAACATAACCCCCTGATATTAGCAGCGTGGAAAGCATGGAATAAACTACGTAGAGACAGTCAAACGTCACCACACATATCCCCACACTTGACATTCATAAACAACCCCAATTTTCAGGACGGAAAACCCCACAACATCTTTTTCGAATGGAAGGCGCACGGGTTGGACTCAATAGATAAATTACTGCACAAAAAGGAAAAAAGAATCCTAACTCATGCAGAAACAAAACAAATATACCCCGAAATCCCTATTCCACTGTTCTCATACCTACAGGTCAGACACTATATCACAGGCCTTACACCGCAGTTCCAGGAACACGACTGGACACAGGCAGGAGACACTTGGATCTCCAAGAAAACGGGAGCACGGGGAATGATATCGAAAATATACAGAGCAATAAGGAACATGAGGGAAGAAGAGGACATTGATCCAGGGGTTGGGAAATGGTCTCGGGACAACCCAGACCTCACACCTACATTAATTAAGGAATCCTTAGTATCAGCCCACAAATGCCTGCCATCAGCTAGGTTTCTGGAGATGAGACTACAGATAGCCCATAGATCATACCTCACCCCAATTAAGGGATTTTACATGGGAATCTACGACACCCCAAACTGTTTCAAATGCCAGGAACCAAACACTAATCTATATCACAGCTTGTGGACATGCCCACTGATAAAAAACTTCTGGTCCCGAATACGCGAATACACTACAACACACCTGACAAACTTCTGCCCACAAGAACCAGCGTGGGCAATATTTGGATATCTAGACCCCAAGACATATCATTGTGCAAGGGGAGTAAGAAAGTTACTACATTTTATAGCAGCAGCAGGCCTAAAAGCCATCCTGCAGACCTGGGTGCAACCAACAGGCCCCCCATTCAGACTGTTCCTGGAAAAACTTGCATTCTTATTTCAAATGGACTGGGCGGAAACTTCATTATTTAAGGAGAAAATGGTACAAACTTTCTTCGAAACATGGGGAAGTTTCATCCAATTGATGCCACAGAGAGTAAAAGAAAAACTAAAAAATTGCTTTCACCACACCTATTGGTTCCAGGGGCAGGCGGCAGTGGGGGACACACCAATATAGGGTGAATCACTGGTCGTGCCGTGGCCGCGCGGGGTCTCCATACCTTTCGAAGATCTCCAGCACGAAGTCCAAAAGACTAAGTGTATAAATACCAATTGGGTCAAAAGTTTGGTTTAAGGCAAAACTTCTCTCCCCTCCCCCCCCCCCCCCCCCGTCCCTTCTTGCCGGACCGACCCCCTCCCTCCTCTCCCCCCCCCCCTTTTGTTTTTTTTTTTTTTGGTTTTGGTTTTTTGTTTTTTGTTTTGTTTTTGTGAGTGTCTTTCCCTCCCTTCCTTACGTTTCGACTCCCTGACCCCCCATACCCCTCCCCAACTCTCCCAGTTATATAAAAATGTTATGTAAAAGTGAATTAGGATGACATTTATATTTGTGAAGTCAAAATAACAAATGCATCTGAAATGTCAAAGTTTGCCCTGATTCAATAAAAACAAGTTTAAAAAAAAAAAAAAAAATCATTGAAATTAAATTATCTACTTATCCTAAAGGTTCACTTACTTTTATTACTTACAGATGTTATATTGGATCATTTTCCTCAGCAATCAAATGACCAAGTCTAATATTTCTGACTCATTTGCTTAATTTGGTTCTCTTTATCTACTTTTAGCACTTGTGTGAAAATCTGACATAGTTTTAGTTTAATTCGGAACAGAAATCTGGAAAATTCTGAATGTTTCGCAAACTTTCAAGCACCGCTAGATGTATTGTATAGAAACGTATGCCTATCTGTTTAACATATATTTTTTAAGATCATACAGCTATGCTTAAGATGGCATATGCTTGTATACTCTTATATTCTGAGTGTACAACAGAAATGTGATCTGAACAACCCCTTATTTATTCTTCCACTCAACAGACGTAAAGCAAAACATTTTGGTAAATAGGTCTCATGATAGGAAACCCTGTGCATATGCCCCAGGTTAGGTCATATGGACATCACAGAAAGGGTCCCTTGCTTGGGATCCTCCTGTGTTAGGCAGGGCAGAGAACGGCTACCGAACTAGAGGATGCAGCCTGGCCATGCACTAGGTGGTTGCCCTTTTAATTTACATACTTACTAACATAGTATGTTAGGCCGAAAAAATACATATGTCCATCCAGTTCAGCCTATTATCCCCACTCCCCAATGTTGATCCAGAGGAAGGCAAAAAATAAAACAACGAGGTAGAAGCCAAGGAAAACAAATTCCTTCCTGGCAATCAGAATAATCCTCGGATCACCGACCCTTCTGAATTATTTGATTATAACGTATAATATTGTATTGCTCAAGAAAGATGTCCAGGCCCCTCTTGAACTATGTTATCGAATTTGCCATCACCACGTCTTCAGGCAGAGAGTTCCATAGTCTCACTGCTCTTACAGTAAAGAAGCCAATTTAAATGGGCAGCATGCAGTGTTCTGAATGTATGGCTTGAACAACTTCCCTCTGCAGTATCAACTAATCACTAAAACTCTTAGGATCTGGACCCATGAAAAAGTTGTATTCAGAGTTGTTTTTTAGGGATTATATAGAATAAGTATCTCTATAGCAACAAGCTTTATGTCTGTAAATAACAATACTGTAGGTGGCTTACTCACCTCAATAGAAACTGGGAGTCCTTGTGGTATTGTCCGAAACTTGTTTCTGCCTAGACGCAAATAATTCAAATTCTGAAGAGGTTTAAAGGCTAAAGGACTGACATTAGCTTCACTCAATTGATTGCCTTCCAACTCCAAAGTTACTAAGTTCTTCAAATCTGAAACATAGGAATCATGGTTATTACTGCATTAATGTACCGCACTGATTCTTGTGCATGTAAAAACCCACCTCTTCCTCCCACATATCATCTTGTTGTAGTCTAAAAGTTTTCCATCTTGCTGCAGGAAAACTTCAGTTTGTTTGTTCTTAGATTTAGGGGCTATATGGGCAGTAAGTGCCAACTTCCAATTTAACTCATGTTTTGATGTAGGTTATGATTGGTAACCTCCTATTTTAGACCTCAATATCTCACATGGAGGCTGTTCACCTACATACTTGGGTCAATGCTGTATATTCATTCGTGAAGCTCATAACGTTTCCCTGTAGGCAGTAAAGGAGCCAAGAGAAAAATGTGTTTTTATGTGTATTTATGCCAAGAAACTGGCTGCAAGTACATTGATAAATCTGCTGCAATACCTTTTGTGAGAAGAAAATCTTTAATAAAACCTGATGTTTTACATAACTATCACTTTGGGTCTATAAACTTTTGTTTTCCAATTTTAAAAAGTGATGAGAAAAGCCAAATATGTTGCTTACAAACTAATGTGCACCATCAGAAACTACTTGGCTTGCAGTAGATAACAATGATCTATATATGATGTTATCAGTTATTAATGGGAACTAAAAAAGCAAACAAATACAGATTTCTTCAGATTGAAATATAAAAGAGTTATTATAACGCTCTAGGTCGGATAACGCAGGGGGACACTACATTACCTTTCAGACTGTCTTCTTTAAGACTAGCAATTTTATTTTCATTCAATTTAAGCTCTTCCAAAGTTGATGATAATTCCAGTGGGATCTGGTCGATGATATTTCCATCCAAATACAGACGTTTCAAATTCTTCAGAGACTTTGAAACAAAACAGAAAAATAATTTGTGGCTCAGCATGACACTTGGATCCTGGTGTAGAATTACATGACTAGAGTACAAGCCTAATGTGTTTAGCATGACCATTCCGCAGGAAATCCTTATGACAGCTCCACTTTTTACAGCCATTACATGGCTGTAGATCATGAGGGTTCATGGATGAAAGACTACTGTTCCATCTTCGAAGGAAAGAATTTTTGGTGCCGTGACTTTTTTCTTTTATATTAATTTTATTTCTCTTTGCTTATATAGCACCAACATAGTCAACAGCACTGTAGTTGTTATCACAGATTACTGCTTACAGAGTGCACCTAATATATATATAATTGGCTTTTTCTTAAAAGTAGGTCAGTGTTCATAGGCTGTAATAGCAAGTACTATATAGACAAGTTGGAGGATAACTATTAGGGTCTGTTCACACTTGGATGAAAACAACCTTCTGATATGTGATGGGTTATGTGGCATAATATTACACGGTGCATTCCTTTTGATCCCCTCTGCTGTGGATTCACCATTTTAGGATATCCTTTGGGCTGTGAAAAATTGATACCTATTTCCTAGACTACTTGTCAGTTTTTCTTTCTGCTCTTAGGCCTCCTTCCCACGAACGGATTTCCGCCGCGTAATTCGCGGCAAAAATCCGCTGCGTTGCCTGCAGCTATTAGGTTCTATTGAACCTAATAGCTCAGGGCACATGGTGCGGAATTCCACCGCGGAATTCCGCACCGTGAAATCTCCCGTCCTCACCCGCGGCATGCTCTATTTGCCGCGGGTGTACGCGCTGACGGCTTCCATTGCAGTCAATGGAAGCCATCCGTTCACGCTATCTCCCGCTGTAGCACAACGGAAGATAGCGTGAAAACGCTTCCCCGCCTACCGGCGCGTCACGTGACACGGCCGCCCGTGTCATGTGACGCGGCCAGCGTGTCACATGACGCGGCGGCGGTGGGCGGGGAAGCGTCATGCGGGACCCAGAACGGCGGATCCGCTGGTAAGTATGGGGTCTCTGGGGGGCGCCGTGACGGGCTTCGCCGTGGAATATTCCGCGGCGGAGCCCGTCACGGCCGTGTGCAGCCGGCCTTAGAACTCCACTAATCGACTGTTGATGACATATCCTGCAGATAGGTCATGAGTAGTTAAGATGTGGACAACCCCATTAATTTGAATTCTACTTATGTCAATTTTGTTCTGTAAAAATATCACTTTGAGACATACCTTAAATGCCAGTGGATCTATACCTGTAGACATAAGTTTGTTCTTGCTGAGATCAATCCTTTCAAGATTAGGCATTCCATTAAATGCCTCTTTTGGAATGGAGGTAATAAAGTTTCCTGAAATTTAATAAGATAAATGTTTTATTTTATCGACGTCTTTTAGGGTAATTTTACATGGGCTGACAGTTGGCCAAGTAATCACTCAAGTGATTGGTTGTGGGCTACTGTCAGCCTGTGTAAGCATGGTACTTGACGTGGCATGTAAGTGAGAATTGTTCAGTTGTCGTAGTTGCTCAATTGTCAGCTGACCTAAAAACAAAGTGACTGTTGGCAGTGGAGGCAGTGGCCAGAAGAGATCTCCAGCGCGCTCTGCCTCTGTTCAGTGAGCGATCATTGCTCCTTGGTGAAAGCACTGGAGCAATAATAGCTGGGACGATGACTAAACTGCCTGACAATCGACAACTTAAAAGTACCCTTACTCTTTGCTATGTTGAATTTGATATTGCACTTAAATACATTTAAAGGGGTTTTCCTTGACTCAGATATTGAGGACCTATCCTTACTGGGGTGCTCTACCAGCTTCCTTGCTATACAACTGTTTGGAGGGGCAGCAGCAGATAGGTGAGCACTGCAGCATCTTCTTCTGCACACAGCACTGTTCATTGTATGGTTGAGAAAATGAAAAGACAAAAAGGCAGAAAGCTCTCGAGGACAATCCTCCACACCGTAACCAATAACAGACCTGGAAAAACTTCACTAGGGACGTGCATAGGTTTTGGGCGGACCCACGTCAACTACCTGGGTCCAGAAATACAATGATCCTCATCGATGATCTAGAAGAAAGGAATGTTTAACTCTGATGAACAATTATTGTTGGGGTTTATTTGGAAGTGCACACCAATGACAACAATTACTTGTGGGGATAAGAATACGCAATTGTTGTCATTGGTCTGCACGTCCTGGCAAAGTAAGATTTTATTCTTTTCAGTTTTTCTTATTCTGTTATTGGTTACTGGATTGTCCTCCAGTGCTTTCTGCCTTTTTTGTTTTTTCATTATCTCAACCCTGCTAACCCCAGACCATTGATTTGGATGTAAACAGGGCAGCATCCACGAATGGTTTTAGAAAAATCAATTCATCACAAGGGATGCTCCTTTATTCTTCCAAAGTAAGAGACATGCAAGCAACGTTTCAACTCAAAAATAAGTCTTTTGTCAAGCTGATTTGGATGGACGGCCATGATTGATGCCCTCCATAATGGACATTCATACCAGACGGGGACTCTCTACTACCCATTCAGGTGTATATATAAGGCCAATCAGGCTGCTACGTTTCACGGTGCATCCTGCAGTTGTGGGGGCGCACCACTACACCAGGTGAATCTGTTCCTTCATATTTCTCATTGCTTTTTCCTCTGAGGCACTGTTTCTTTTCTGTTTTTTTGTACTTCTCACTTTTGTATCCGTTCATTGTATAGCGGTGGTGCCTGGTATTACTGCTTGATCACTTGAATGGGACCAAGTTGCACAAAGGCAATATGACTTGACAGGATTTGACAGGCCAATGAATAGGCCACAACAATCAAACAAATGTTGTGGCCCTTTCAAATAACTGATTTGTGATGACCTTTCCTAAGGAGGGGTAATCAATATCTGAGCCCCAGGGAACCCCTTTAATGATTTATGCTGTGACATCATGGCTCCCACTGTCTTAATTTAAAATGGCAGAAAGAAAAGTTTGAGGAATCCAATCGTCTCTATGCAGCAATTAATACAAATAAAAGTAACCCCCTAGCATCATTTATAGTATCTGTACACCCCCTGCATAGAGAAAAATGGAGACAAGTCTTTATGTCTTCAACATACCATGGCTAGTATAAACTCCATTAGTCAGAAATATACAACAGTAAATGTTATGACCCACTGCATAAATAACCTTTGCTTACCAAGAAGGTCCAGGCTCTTTACATCGGGGTCAGATATTGCAGGTATACGTGTCAGTTTAGCATTGGAGCAGCTAACTGTAATTTCTGAGATGAAGCAACCAGGAGGCAGTGGAGGATGGTGGACTTCTGGAGGGCGACGGGAACCTGGAATACGTCTTCTTGGTACTCTGAACACATCACCTCTTAGGTTGTAGTCATCATCATCATCATCGTCGTCCTCATCGTCATCCTCATCATCTTCTAAGCTCAATTCCTCTCTTTCTTTCTGTTTTCGTTCCATCGCTAAACGGTTTACTTCCTCTTCTCTCCTATCTTCCTCTTCTTTTTTCCTCCTTTCCTCCTCGTTTTTCTTCTTTTCTTCTTCTAACTTGCGCTTTTCTTCAGCCTCAATCCTCATTTCCTCTTCTGCATATGTCTTTCTTCTTTCTTCCTGGATACGCTCTGCCTCCTCTTCATCTGTCTCAGTTTTTCTTATGTTATCTTTCTGAAGTCTTTTCTTTTTTTTTTTCTCTTTTTTCTTTAGTACTCCGTTCTTTTCTGCTTCGTTATTTTTTTCTTCCTTCCCAAGTAGCTCATCTATTTCTTCTTGGTTATGGGATAGTTTCGTTAGAATTATACCACTTGGTTCAGTTTGTTCTGCAGAATCACCAGACAATTCAAGTACATTGTCCACGGAAATACTGTTAAGAGCTTAAATAGGATGGTGTCCAAATAAAGAGAAAACAAGAGAATGTGGTAATAACGGATCAGAAGTTTGGTTAGTATATTGTTTAACATTATTCCCACAAACACAATTTGTATTTTCATTCTTTAAAGCAAGCTAAAATAAATCTTGGTGTTTGCTACTGATAAGTTTGATCACCGATCTCCAGTATTTTACATTGTGTACATGTCATCCAGATGTCATGGTCAAGAATAGAATCTGAATATCACTGAAAACATTTTCAAACCTGAAGAAAAATCTAAATTGTTTATATACACTCTTCAACATTGAAATTGCAACAGCAAGAAGGAAAAGTTGTAAGGTCATACAAATCAAGGAAGTTGACGGTGTCTTTAAGATATGCAAATGCTTAAATTTCCAAGAACCTAACTCGAATCTGTGGCATGTGGGAGGGGCTTCAAAGGTATAAAAGTCAGATTGAATGCTATAGTCTTGTGGTATGATTGTTCAATGCCTCCTGTTCTTCGATGTGCTAGTTATAACTACTTGTTGCAAACTGATCAGGACAGAATCCTTGAAATTAGAGACCTTGGCTTAACACTCCAGCAGATCGCTACGTGAGTAGGCCAAGATGTTCAACATTGTGTGTCCCAGTGATTGGGAGAATGACTAAACATACTAGAATGACAGCAAGAGGTGCACAGAGGAGAACCGCTGCACAGACAGATCATCAGATTAGAAGAATGAAGCATAGTTATCTATACTGTGCTGTAAGTGAAATCGAACATCACATCCTAAGCCTAGGGTGTCTAACAGTGTCTACACAAACCATCAGAAGGCGCTTACACAGCATTAGGCAGCAAGCCAGACGTCCAGTGACAGGTGTTCCATTGACCTCATGCCACTGCTCTCAAAAGGCTAGCATGATGCAGAGCAAGATGGCAATGGAGGTCTATCCTCTTCAGCGATGGTTTTGCTATCATGGCCTGCAGCGTCTATGGACTTGTCTTCCATGGAATCTGGGATGTCATTGGTCATCAACTGCAAGGAGAGCTGCCAGCAGCGCATCTTGTTGATTTGCGTGCCAAGTGCATTCAGCGTGGCAGAACATTCCTTAGACAATCATTAATAACTAGAGATGAGCGAGCCTACTCAGCCACGCCCCTTTTCCGCCTGAGCGCCGCGATTTTCAAGTACTTTCGTACTCGGGCGAAAAGATTCGGGGGGCGCTGTGGGAGAGTGGGGGGTTGCAGTGGGGAGTGGGGGGGGGGAGAGGGAGAAAGAGAGGGCTCCCCCCTGTTCCCCGCTGCTACCCCCGCTCCGCCACGCCGCCCCCCGGCGCCCCCCGAATCTTTTCACCCGAGTACGGAAGTACTCGAAAATCGCGGTGCTCGATCGAGTAATTACTCGAAACGAGTATATTTCCTCATCTCTATTAATAACATCATGGATAGCATGCCAAAGTGCATGCATTTCTGCGCATGATGCTCATATTCGTTACTGAATAAATCAAGATGGTTTGAGTATTTTGTTTACATTTTTCATTATTTTCAAATCCTCAACAATGTCTATCAGTTCTGCGATTTTCCATTATTTGACAACTTTTCCTTTTTGGTGTTGCGATTTCAATGTTGAGGTGTGTATTTAACCTTGGACATACTAAAGAAAGATCAGAAGAGATGCATTATATAAGACTGGGCTGCTGGGCCTCACTGGCATTTATGTTCATTGTTTCTGTTGACCGCTATCTATAGGCTACCGTTTTCCAGCCCCATGGGTACTAGAATGTCTAATGTGTATTGGTGACTTTAGACATAGGGCCCTTGTTCACTTATAGTTCATCATTAGGTTTCTGCAGGCATATCAACTGAATGGCGATCGTGTAAATAGTCTTTCATTTATGAACAACTGCCTGTTTACTGTGAATGAAGGCAGGCGGCTGGAGCAATCTCCATGCTGCTTCGCCACCATTCACTGAGCTATGATCATTTTTGTGTGAAAACACAAGATCGATTATTGTTGGGACGACTGTCGGACGTGTAGAATGACCCTAATTTGACTGTCACTACAAAATCTCAGAATCTTGTAGGCACAGAATTTTTTGCAATTTATGCTGGATTTAGACAGGCCCAAATCTATCCTGATATAATGGGTGTCGGGCAGTGATCAGTACTTGTTTAATTTCTTCTTACACAGGCCGAAAATCAGCTTATGAGGAGAAACAATTGCTAATGCGATCATTCATCTCCATAGACCAGCTATATATCTTCCTGTTCACATAGGAATCCGTATTGTCGATCAGCGAGCGTTTTTTTCCCTCGCTAAATGATCATTGGTCCCTTTACACAACTCGATTGTTGGGTGAACAAACGTTCTGAGAAACGCTCAGGCCTGATAATTGGCCCATGGAAATGAACCATTAGGCTCTGCCCATGAAGTAGACCATAACTTAAAGGATTTATCTTCTCTTGATAATCCTTTTGCCCGTTCTTTCTTCTTACTTGCCTGTTAAAGATATATGAATACACATAAATTACACATGAACATATAACACTCAGCTGTATACTCTTGTGTATGTTATCCCTTTCATTGGTGTGTTTCCCCAATGGCTACCTATTGTGCTGATAGTTTGTGGGAAATAGTGCCAATTAGATTTAATAATTATGGTGCATTCCCACGTAACAGGTACTGGCTGCGGTTGCCAATGGATGTGTGCTCTTGCCGATAAAGTCGGCAAGATAATGCGGCTATTGGCTGGCATGACTGGTCGGAGTCTCAGCCGCAATCCGCACCCTTATATAACATGATAGTTAATAATTTTGTTAACATACATTAAAACCAGTCTGTTACTTGGCTTCAGATGCCATAACTTCTCACTGAAGCCTCTTTCGTTGGCTTTGCATGTATGTATATGGGAGTTATAGCATCATGCGAAAATGTCGTGCATGTGTTAACAGATAACTTAATGAGAAGGTATTAAACAGTATGAAGCATCTTTCAAAGTGCTGCTCCTACTTTTCTGATGAGGCGCACCACCTAATATTACTCATGTGCAGTCTGTTAAAGCAAATTATGTCTGTTAAAATTATTATATTCATTTGTCATTTCTCTACCACTCCTACTGTATATAATTCGATTTTTTTTCCCTCATGTTTGTATAAATGGAAATGCATTACTGTGACATTGTAAAAAGCCTGAAGAAATGTTACACGGGTGTTACTATCAATCAAATATAGTGTTTCAGAGTTCACAAGCCTAAGGGTACAGTCCCGTGTAGTGGTCACCACATGGGTGGGTTGTGGCAGTGATGCAGCTAAGAACCCCTGTAATTGAGGTATGAGCAGCTTGCTAATGAATTAACTTCATGGTTTGTTCATTAGTAATGGCTATATCGTTATAGGCAAACCTACAGCCAAGGTACTATTAATTCATTAGTAAGCCACAAGGACATGTCTCACCAACAGGGTTCTCGTTCACATAGCTGCCACAAACAACCTAGCCGTATGGTGGCCTCACCCGGGGATCAGCTGTCTGACCAAATAAATGTAGTATGACATATTGACCATTCAAATGATGGTTCTCCTTTCTGGCTTACAGGAAGGGGGAACTTAAAGGGGTTATCCATAAATCTAAAGTTATACTCTAACTATAGTATAGGGGATACGTTTATCATCTGTGGGGTCTCCCCGATGAGACCTCTACTGATTTCGAGAATGGGGTCCCATGTCCCCCTCCTCCTCATCGTGGGTTTACTGCACCTCCCACAGAGAAGAGGCGATTCATTGGAGTGATGGCTATGCGATTTCAGTTGGACTGTTGGAGATAGCCAAGTACAAGCACTCAGTAATTTCCATCAGCCCCATTAAAATGAATGGAGTGGCGACTGCGCATGTTATCACTCCATTCAGTGTGACTTCACTACGGGTGGTGGAAGCATCCCCACAGTAATGAGAAGAGGAAGACCTAGGACTCCTGCTCTCAGGAGTGCTGGGGGGTCTCAGCAGTGAGACCGTCGCTGATCATAAAATTATTCCCTATACTTCGGATAGCGGATAACTTTGGATTTAAAGGGATTTTTCCAGTGAAATTCTATTGATAATCTATCATCAGGATAGGTCATCAATAGTTGATTGGCCTGGGTCCGTCATTCGGGACCCCTACTGATCAGTCCTAGCGGGCGCATGTTGTCAGCGCCGCAAATACAGAGGTCAGTGCGGTAGCCTCCGCACCAACCTCTGTGTAGTGGCTGGCGCTTGTAACTACAGGCACAGCTCCCATTTATTTCAATGAGCGCTGTGCCTGCAGTTACAAGCTCCAGACACTGTAAGGAGGTCAGCGCTGAGGCTTCTGCTCCGACCTCTGTGTATTTGCAGCACTCACAGCATGCACCCACTCAGCTGATTGGTCGGGGTCCCGAGCAATGATAGGCCATCATTAGTATTTCACTGGAAAACCTCCCCTAAAGATTACTCCTTTGATAGGACATAAAGGGGTTGTCCCCCCCAAAAAATATTGTTTATAGTTAAATCCAGACAATAATCCTAAACATCTTTTAGGCGAAATGCACACAGACGGAAATTCCGCGGCGAGATTTCCTGCAGAATTTTTGCCCGTGCCCACTGCCATAGGATTGCATTAGATAATGCAATCCTATGCAGACAGCCGCAATTTGACCGTGTGAAAACTCGCGCGGTAAATAAATCATGGCATGTCCTATTTCTGTGCGAGCCTCGCACAGTCACCTCTGATACTCCGGCTCTGCTCTGCGCATGCGCTGCTGTGCGACAGCCGCCGCAGAGCAAGACCCAGGGAGGAGGTGAGCACCGGATCACTGCAGGAGCACATCTCACAGCGGGATCCGACCCAGCCATCTGCAGAAGGCCTTTGTTTAACTCCTTAATCCCTTCAACGTAAGGAAATGACAATTTTTTTTTATTTTCATCCCCACTCTTCAAAAGCCATAACTTCAAAACGTATATTCAATTTATTCTACAAGTTGTTAAGGATGTGAAAATACAAAATGTGTGTTTTTATTTTTAACATTAAAGGTGAAAAGTGCAAAATGTTTTTTAATAGTATCTTTCACTTTTTAATTTTCTTTTTACTATTTTTATGTCTCTGTTAGGGGACTTAAACCTGCAATCTCATGATCACTCAAATAATATGCTGCAGTACTTCTGTACTGCTGTGTATTATCACTATGTCTGTCTAGGACAAATCATGGCTGACCTGGACGCTATTGACTGGTGTCTGGTTCCCATGCAAATCTATCGGGCCTCCACGATTTTATGGCAAAGAGCTGATGACATCACAGAGGGAGCACCTCGTAATGCAGTAATTAACATTGAATGTGGCATATAAGGGGTTAACAATAGGTGTTGGCTCAGCTTCTGAGCTCACACTATCAACTTGCTGCAAATATACTTCATTTCATTTTTACCAATGTATGTGTATGCTGTGGTGTGCCAAGGGGTTAAATTAAAAGTTTCTATCCCCAGATATTCCAGGGCTGATGTTAGCGCAACCTGCTTTCTCTATTCTGTGTCCACCTCAGTAATTGCTCAAACTGCTCTGTCTTGCTTCCCTTTGCTCCACTGGGTGTGTGGAGGGATTCTTGATGTGATGAGCAGCAACTTCTGAAGTTGCTGAGTCTTCTCTGATGGTAAGAGATGCTGAACAAGTGATAAGAGAGTAAGACCTCATTACTGAAGAGAAGCAAGGCTGAGCATGTGTGACCCCCTTGGAAATTTTACAAAGATGGACTAGACACAGAATGGTTCTTCAAGGGAAACAATAGGTAGGGCCATTCTAATATCTGAGAATAGAAGCCTTTTTATGAACAGGATTTAACTATAAAGAATATTTTTGTGTGGCAACCCCTTAAAGGACAGATATTGCCTCTTTGGGACAACCCTTTTAGTACTTACCTGTGGTCCAACTGCAAGCACTTTTGTGCTGCATGAGGTTGAAATTACTATTGGTGCCTGTCAGTATGCACCATAAGGCTTCCTGCTCTTTGGTGAATTACACTGACAGATCTCTCTAAACCTACGGCCACACGTACTATAAACTGAACTGAAACAGTTCTTTCTGAATTCACTGCACAATTTGCTCTACTCTGCTGTGAAAATATTGATAAAATTGACATTTTATGGATTTAACTCTTTTTTTTTTTTTTTGGAAGTGCATTTAGCAACCAAGTTATGCCACATTTTCAGCAGCGCTGCTAACGCTGCCCATTCATGGGCAAAGCTAGAACATGTGTCGCTGTCAAAGCGCAGCGTCTTGACGCTTGTGTGAGCAGCCCCATTGAAATGAAAGGGAGTATTGTACAGTGTTTAGCTCTGCGCTGAAAATGCACCTTTAAACGCTGTAAAAAAATGTCTGTGTGAGGGGGGCCTAGGAATGCTCATATATAAAACCAGCCGTATAGCTAGGGACTGGGAGGCATGCACTGCACTTGTAAAAGTTATTTACTGGGGACATGAACGTGTTTTCCAATGAATTATTACAATGAGAAAGCATGTTTGTTTGTTTCTTTTTCTTTTTTTTTTCGTAGGGTTTTTTTTCTTGCTTCATGAGATTTAACCCAAAAATTGTGGACTCTGTGCTGCATTACTTTTGAAACTGTATTTTGTTGTGTGGGGTTTTTTTGCACTTGGTCCTTGTGTCCTTTTGTAGTTTATAATGTATAGACTTACCTACTGTAACTGCTGTATATTGTGGGAATTAAACAGGTTGGACAGGATTAAGGGCTCCTTCACACAGGTGTATGCACATTTGCATGCCCCTTAGCACTGTATTTTTGCGGAACAAATACAATTTTGTGTGTATCGGCATATTCTACTGGACGTTTTCTGGCCCCAGGCCATGTTCCCTTACTCACGGCAAACAAGATGCACCGCTTGAAATAGCTAATAAGTTCCAGATGTGTTTTTTTTTTTCAGCGGGATTATGCAGTTTATTGCACTTCTCCTTGTGTGTTGCACGCGCATTTGCATACCCCCAATGACTTCTATGGGGACCTTTGGTGTACAAATGCACTAAAATGTAGAGCATGCTGCTTTTTTATAATGCACAGCAGAAATGCATGTGCAAAATATGTGCATATGAATGAACCCATTGAAATCAATAATGGGTTCTATTCTCTGTGTATTGCATGTGCAACACATGTGCGAATATACCTATGTAAAGGAGCCCTAAAGCCCATGTGGTGGCCACTTACTATTAAAAAAACTCTGCCCAACCCCAACTGCATGCCCAAGGTGGTGTATGCAGATTGCAGACATAGGTCAGCCCGTTATATATTAATAAAGTAGAGAATCCATCACTTGACCTGGATAAGATATGGATAAAAACAATTAGGCCTGTTTTTATTGAGATTTTATCTAATACTAAAATAAGGCCTCTTTCACACGGCTGAGAAAATCACACAAGATTTGTGCGTTACGAAACACACACATCTCGCACGAATAAGAACCCCATTCTTATGAATGGGATCATATGCATGTCCTAACGGAACGCCTCACCCACTGTTTTAAATGGGTCCAGAAAAACGTTGCACCCGAGTACAATGCAAGGTCTTTAATTGAAAACAATGGGAAACACTTGCCGATTCTTTCTGAGGATCGCTACTTCCCTGATGTGATGGCAGGCATTTTTGACACAAACATTTCACAGCCCGATATTGTGCTCCCCATGTGAAATTAGCCTAAAGCTACACGTTTTATCTCAGGTCAAGTGATGGATTTTCCACTTCCTTTACATATCGATGACTACTCCAACAGCTGCCAATGGATTTTCCTTCTGCACCCTCTAGACTTGGATTGTACGTGAGATCTATACTGCACAGTGAACTGAAACTCCGTGTATAGATATTTTCTAATAGGCCTATACACATGAAGACCATCTCAGAAGAGGCGGTCACAAATCAGTTCATATCTGTAGAGGGATTATCCAGGATTAATGAAAACATGGCCGAACATCCAGAAACTTTACCACAACTGTCCATGGATTGTATCTGATATTACAGCTCGGCATCATTAAAGTGAATGGAGCTGAGCTACAGTACCACACATAGTCTGTGGACAAGTCTTAATTCACTACTCAGATGAAAACTGATGTTTTATTTATCATTATTACAAAATTATAATTATTCTCAAAAAAGGCAACACATCACATTCTGGAGGTGAAGAACTGTTAAAGGCGTTTTCCGGAAGTCAAAGAAAAAAAATCTACTGTGCACTGAATGTTGTAAAATAGAGAAACAAGCCACACATGGCTTCAGTGCCCCCCCCCCCCCCCCCCCCCCGGGGCCAGTGTAGGAGCCACAGTCCCTGCCATTTCGAACTTGAAAGAATATGCAAGCCGTCGCATATCGTTTATTGGGTATATGACCGCTCAGCCAATCACAGGTTTCAATGCTTATAATGCCATAAATGACTGCTAATGTCTATGATTGCCTGAGTGGTCACACACACAATGAACAGAGTGTGACTGTAGCCAGCTTCATTCGGGTTTGGAGCAGCGGAGGTTGAGACTCCTGAACTAGAGTGGGGGCCAATGAAAGAGGTAAGTATAGCTTATTTTTTTATTTTACAACAGCCCATTCCATTGCCAGTAGATTTATTCTTTGTCTCCCGGAAAACCCCTTTAATAGATCTTCACTTCCAGTTTTTGTCAAAGTTCTAGTGAAGTGAGACTTCTGAAGTTTCAGAGTTAAATGTTAGACATCGACCTTGTTATATAATGCAAAAGAGGAGCACATGCTGTTACATAATGTGAATTGTTCCATACCAGTCTGACTGCACACTGGACAGCATTCGCCAATGGGGATCTCCGTCTTGGGACACGTAAGAGGAGGGCAAAATGCTTCATCACAAATCTCATTCCCATTAGAACACATGCAGGTCACACAAGGCTTTGGAGACCATACTGCCTTATCATACATTGCTATGCCATTTACCATGCAGTGACCTTTCTTTGCTGAAATAGGAAGTGAAAAAAACAGAAAATTATTCCCACTATAAGGGCGTCTTCACACAGGATAGAAATGCTGCATAAGTTCTACTTTGGAATTTGCTGCGAGAATTCTGCAGCATTTACAGTACAAGTCAAGTCGAAGACATTTCTAAAAGCGCGTTCACATGGAGCTGAAAATTTCTGCACCAAATATGTAACCTTTTTTTTTCTTTTTAAAACACTGCCAATTCTAAATCCTGTGAATACGTCTCCTGTTTACTGACCTTTTATTTTGACGCAGGCTTATTCACACTATGTCATGATATTTTAATTAATTAAACGTTAGCCTCTATCACAGTCAGATACACCAATTACTCAGCACACAACTCCATGAGTCCCAGAAGATTGGAGAAGGGTAAATATTGTCCCTATCTTCAAAAAAGAAAAGAAGGTGGACCCAGGTAACTACAGGCCTGTGAGCCTGACTTCTATACTGGGAAAGATCTTTGAACAAATTATTAAACCGCATGTATCCAAATACTTGGATGTGACTGCAGTAATTAACCAGAGCCAGCATGGGTTTGTAACAAAAAAGTCCTGCCAGATTAATCTAATTTCCTTCTATAACAAAATCTCTGACTGGGTTGATCAGGAAAATGCGGTGGATATAGTATATCTTGACCTTAGTAAAGCATTTGACAAAGTATTTAATGCTATACTTATTGAAAAATGACCAAATATGGGATTGACAAGGCAACTGTTAGGTGGATTCACAACTGGCTGGGTGATCTACTCAAAGAGTGGTCATAAATGGCTGCACATGGGGCGTGGCCTAGCCTGCAGAGGGAGCGGTCACACAGCTTTAGTGCTCCTGCATACAAGGACTGTTTTCTAGACCTACGGTCTTTCCTGAGCCCTTTGCGAGCCGCTCACTACAAGCCTCGGCTACCTCGCAGGCCAAGGATCAGAAAGAGGGGTCTCTTGCCCAAATCGAGCAACTTAGAAGATCGGGGCCTATTTACAAAGGAGAAGCCGCGGCCTCGAGTTGGGAGCCGGGGCAGACCGGAAGTCCCACGGCCACCTCACTCCTACAGAGAGACAGCTTACACTGCCGCTGGAACAGGCACAGGAGCTCAACTGAGCTGGAGACGGTCGGTGGGGTGAGTGAGGTGCCCCGAGCGGCAAAAATAGAGATAAAACAGCGGAGCTGCGGCCCGGATCTACATCTTCTAGTAGCTTAGAGTGTTGCGCCTCCATACCAGTTCTTTTCACATCCTTTTCGCTACACTTACGCCCACACTGGTGGAGCGTCATCTGGTTGGCAGCACCTCCACCATTCAAAATACTCAATCATTGAAAACTCTGTGTACTCCATAAATATTCCACTACCCTCACTGGGTCTTGCTCCACCCTCCTTTTTCATTTCTTTTACTCACACTTTAAGGGAGGCAGACACTTTTCGTTGCCCGGGGGTCTCTTCAACCAGTGCTTCCATAGCTCCCACCTAGAGTCCGCCTCAAAAGGGGTCTCTACTTGGTTTCACAAATCTATCCCCTTTACGCTTACAGCCCAACACTCGGATGGAGAGGGTAGGGCTCTCATTCTTAAGGGTAAAATTGGAAATATCAAAATAACAATTGCAAATCTATACGCCCCTAACACAGAACAAATCCCCTGGATAATAAAACAACTCGAAAATTATCAAACAATTTGCCGAAGGACATATCATCCTAGGTGGGGACCTAAACGTCACCATAAACCCCCTGCTGGATTCTTCCTCGGCCCGTTCCCAGATCTCACAGGCCAAGCTAAAGAGACTCAATAAGGTTTTACATGAGCTGGGAGTTTCAGATGTTTGGAGATCGTCACGACATTCTGCTAAAGACTTTACCTTCTACTCGCAAGTACATGCCACATTCCAAAGATTGGACTATATCTTTGCCTCCTCAGGCCTACTACCGAAACTCAGGGAAACCAAAATAGACTCTCTAACAATTTCGGACCATGCCCCTGTACACGCCGACTTCCACTTAAATAATGAACCCCCTCGGGAGTGGATATGGCGTTTAAATGACTCCTTACTCGACTTTACAGATGAGAGATCCAGACTAGGACTCTTGATTTTTTTCAAACTAAATCGGAAAGATAACCCCAAACTTCCTCTAATCTGGGAAACTCATAAAGCGTACACGAGAGGTCACTTAATAGCCCTAGGATCCAGAATTAAAAAACAGAAGCAAAAGGAGATAGACCATTACCTTTTACGTATAGCTAAACTAGAACAAGTTACTAAACAATCACAGTCCAAAGCAAATCTAGATGAACTAACTACAGTAAGGAAGGACCTGCGTTGCTGTCTTAACGACAAATTTAATAAAAAACACCTCTTTTTCAAACAACGAATATATGTGCATGGTAACAGAGGAAGCAAACTGACGACGGCCCTACTTAAAAAGGTTAGATCTAGAAACTACATCCAATCAATAAAAACTCACTCGGGAGCAATAGTCTCTACAACCGTTGAGCTAGCGAAGGAATTCCAGCACTTTTATTCCAAGCTCTACAACCTCGAGGATAGTGAGACCTCCCCAGTCAGACATAAAATTAAAAGCCAAATTGATTCCTTCTTAAAATCCCTGAAACTTACAAAACTCTATGATAAAGACGCCAATACTCTCCTTGAAGCAATTACAACTAACGAAGTAGAAGGGATAATAGACTCCTGCCCTCAGGGGAAAAGCCCCGGACCTGATGGGTTCTCAATAGCATACTACAGGGTCTTTAAAAAACAGCTAGTTCCACATCTAACGGATATGCTTAATGCACTTCTCAAGGGTGAAAAACTCCCTAGACAAGCCCAGGAGGCACATGTTACTTTAATTCACAAGGACAATAAAGACCCTAACCTATGTGGGAGCTATAGACCTATCTCTCTGATTAATCTGGATGTGAAAATATGGGCTAAACTACTTGCCAAAAGAATGGAAGACCTTATACCCACCCTGGTCAACCCTGAGCAAACGGGATTCGTGAAAGGCAGAGAAGGAAAGGATAACTGCATACGCCTACTACATGCAATAAAGTATGCCCAAAAACACAACACCCCACTGGCCCTTGTTAGTACCGACGCCGAAAAGGCTATTGACAGGGTGGACTGGACCTACATGGAGAGAGTTCTCTCAAATTTCAACTTCCCCACCCCCTTCATATCTGCAATATTGTCTCTATATATAGAACCGCACGCTAGACTAAAAATCAATGACACCCTATCCCCCCCCCTTTGACATTCGTAATGGCACCCGCCAAGGCTGTCCCCTCTCCCCCACTCTATTTATACTTACAATGGAACCTTTACTCCAATGGTTGAGACAGGACCCCGTAATAAAGGGATTAAGCTTGGGCAGACACACACTCTCCTCAGCAGCTTTCGTGGACGATATAATGTTTGTTATAACAGATCCGGTGAGAAGTCTGCCCAGACTTACCTCCATCTTAAATGATTTTGGTGCCTTCTCGAACTTCAAGATAAATTTCTCCAAATCTACAATACTAAATATCTAAATCCCAAAGAGACACTGTAATCTGTTGAGGTCCAGTTCACCCTTGTCATGGTCAGAGACCTCGGTCGAATATCTGGGTGTCAAACTCACCAAAAAAATAGAGAATATACTTGGCCAAAGCTTTTTACCCCTGCTCGACCAGATCAAAGCACTCTTACGCGCATACGACTTGCCAGCTTTGTCCTGGTTTGGTAGGAAAAACGTGTTGAAGTCCTATGTACTCCCTATAATAATCTACAAACTTCGTATGCTTCCAATACACTTGCCCTCGTCCTTCTTTAAATCCCTACGTATGGCCTTCTCCGGATTTGTTTGGAGGCAGAAGAGGCTAGATTGGCATATAGCTTGATGATTAAGAGGAAAAATGAGGGCGGCTTGGATCTCCCATCCATCCAAGACTTCTATAGAGCAATTCAACTTAGATATTGGATAGATCTAACAAACCTATCTAAAGACCCACTGCTGCACGCCCTTGCTGAAGGGGCACATGGGGAGCGCTACCTGGAAGACCTCTGGTTTCCAGATAAGAACACATATAGGGCAAGGGACTTCAACCCATTGCTCAGAGGACCATGTGAAATCTGGGACGTGCTTAGCGAATCTTTAGCCCCCAAACCATCCCTAAAAATGCCACTTCAGATCTTATACAAACTGATGGGGCTACCACAAGACCCAACGATATCTAGCATCTGGAGAGGGGCGCACAATAGACAGAAGACTTGCAAGCCTTAAAGGGGTTCTCTCGCGGCAAGCATCAAAATTTTAAATAACCCCATTCCCCCTGTCACCCCCCTGGCATAAAATAGCAAATTAAAGTGGTTTTTACACAGCTTGCTACTCACCGATCCGACGAAATAAGGAGTTTAAAAAATCTTCTCCCTAAAATGGCCGCCGGTCCTTTCCCAGGGATGCACTGCGGTTTTCTCCGATGGTGCACCGCGGGTCTTCTCCCATGGTGCACCATGGGCTCTGTGCGTTCCATTGCCGATTCCAGCCTCCTGATTGGCTGGAATCGGCACACGTGACGGGACGGAGCTACGATGACGACGCGGTGACCAGCTCTCCGGGACGAGCGGCCCCATTCACCAGGCAGAAGACCACACAGCGCAAGCGCGTCTAAAAAAGCAAGAAGCCAGCGAAATTAGACGGAGCCATGGAGACAGGGACGCTAGCAACGGAGCAGGTAAGTGAATAACTTCTGTATGGCTCATATTTAATGCACGATGTACATTACAAAGTGCATTAATATGGCCATACAGAAGTGTATAACCCCACTTTCTTTCGCGAGACAACCCCTTTAAGTCATGAAACCCCTGAGGAAATAAGACAGAATCTACCCCCCTGCCAATCCTACTCCTTCCTGCAGAAAAAGCACATCCACAAAACCCTTAGTGAATTTCAAGCAAAATACAAATCCACCCGTCCCAAAACTTTATTTGAAAAAACTCTCACCGAAAACAGCTCTAAAACGCTGAAAATCTCGTACCTGAGAAAACAGTTTATCGCACCTCCGCTATATGCCAAACCCACCTTTCTCATATCGTGGGAGAAAGAATTGGGAATATCACTATCAAATGCAGACACCGCTCTGATCATGAGGATGGCCTACGGCCTCTCTCCATGCATTCTCATGCAAGAAAGCCATTACAAGTTGCTTGTCAGATGGTACAAAACTCCACAATGGCTCTTCAGCTATAAATTGGCACCCCACAACAGATGCTGGAGATGCGATTCTGGTATTGGATCCTACTCTCACATCTGGTGGGATTGCCCAGACATTAAACCTTACTGGAGGGGGGTCAAGGACGTCCTCAAGTTGATCCAACCAAACTTATCACTAGCAGCAGAAATGATATTCCTTTGGAAACCCTCAAATGCCTTCCACCCCTTAAAAAATAGATTGACGGCCTTCCTCCTGGACACAGCCAAAGCACTAATCCCGCTACACTGGCTACAGAAGACATCCCCTACCATATCCCAATGGATAGAAAAAGCGGATATGTTATGCAATATGGAGGAACTCCTGAGCTGGTCAACAAGCTCTCATGACAAGTTCCTCCAGATCTGGTCCCCATGGAGAAATCTGAGACACAACCCCTAGAGAAAGGGACGCCCCAAAAAACAAAAAAGAAAATTACTAAAATATCAGGACCCCACTTTCTGGGAGGAGTACACTGGAAGGGACAACTCACATAAAACATTACACCCAAGGAGACCTCGGACGTTCGGCGCTTGACCTGGGCCTGGGAATATAATCAGACTAAATGCCCCGCTGTCCCGGAGGAGGTAAGACTTTATGGATATATATCCAGTGGAGGCTCCCAGGGCCTACCTACTGGCTCCCACCTGTTCCCTCTTCCTCATACCCCCATCCTTCTACCTACCCCTTACATTCCACCCCCCCCCTCTCTCCCCCCTTGTCTTTGTTTCTGCGAACCTAATCGCAAATTGTACTCTACATTCCTAGTTAACGTACCGGCAGTTCACTGGTACATTCATTATTGAGTACAGGAGTTATAGAAACTTGTTATAAGTTTGAACTAAGTGGATTTTTGAAAATGATGTCCATCAACCCGATTATATCTGTAAAACGGCTGATTTCTTGCTAAAATGAGTAACATTTGCTATGTCAGCTTTTTCAATGCAAGATTTTTTTTTGTATGGATTATCTATGAAAATTTAATAAAATTTGATTTAAAAAATAAATAAATAAATAAATGGCTGCACATCCAAGTGGAAGAATGTATCAAGTGGGGTACCACAAGGCTCTGTCCTAGGCCCAGTGTTGTTTTAGATTTTTATAAATGACCTGGAGGAGGGAATTGATGGGAAACTGATCAAATTTGCTGACGACACAAAGCTAAGAGGAATAGCTAACACTAGGGAAGAGAGGGAGAGTATTCAAAAAGATCTAGAAAAGCTTGAACAGTGGGCGGCGACTAACAGAATGGTATTTAACAAGGAGAAGTGCAAAGTCCTACATTTGGGCAAGAAAAATTAAAAAAACAGCAGCACATGTAAAAAAAGACTTGGGTATACTAATAGATGATAGACAGAACATGACTGAATAGTGTGATGCTGCAACGAAAAAGACAAAACACAATTCTGGGATGTACTAAGAGAGTTGTAGAGTTTAGATCACATGAGGTAATTATTCCCCTCTACTTTTTCTTAGTCAGACCTCATCTGGACTGCTATATTCAGTTCTGGGCACCCCAATTAAAAAAAAAAAGCCATAGACAAACTGGAGCAAGTTCAGAGAAGATCTACCAGGATGGTGAGCTGTCTGCAAATCATGTCCTATGAGGAATGTTTAGCTTGCAAAAAAGAAGGCTCAGAGGAAATATCTGAAGGGCTGTCACAGTGCAGAGGGATCAGCCCTGTTTTCATTTGCACATGGAAAGACTAGAAGCAATGGGGAAAAAAAACTAAACGGGAGGAGACACAAATTAGATATTAGACAGTGAGGGGGGATCAATAAGTGGAACAGGTTGCCACAGGAGGTGGTGAGTTCTCCTTCAGTAACAATCTTCAGAGGCTGGACAGACATCTGTCTGGAATGATTTAGTGAATCCTGCACTGACCAGGGGGTTGAACCCGATGATCCTGGAGGTCCTCCAACTCTACCATACTGGGATTTTAGAGCATGTTGAAATACAGTTGTCAAGCCCACATTCACATAGGATGGCTATTGATAGTGTCGGCTCAGCCTATGTTTCTTTCATATGTATTGTCAGCTAACAGGGGTTTTCTGACATTCATGGTAGTGGGGGGGGGGGGGAAGGATGAGATGTGTGTAAAATTAAAAAAAGCACACTCTCCTCCCACTGCATGCTGCTGCCACCAACGCCGCTGCTGGCCGTCACTCCAGTCTTTGTTCTCATCAGCTGTAGCATTGACATGGGTTTTTAACCCATGTGATCGCTGCAGCCAATGGGAGACCAGCAGGGATATCATTAGTGACGTCCCATAAATCTGTCTCATGGCTTCTATATCAGAAACCCATGTGACAGGTTGATGGGACGTCACCCGGCCTTTTGGCTTAATGACGTCACCTGTCAGATACCAACTGCCAAAACGGCGGTCCAGCGCTGTGGTAAGTGTATTTCTTTTATATAGTTTTGGGCATAGAGAGCCCAAAGCTGTATAAAAGAAATAACTCAGAAACCCCCTTTAAGTAAGTACTGTAAAGTAAATTAAAACAAGCTAAGATTTACAGTATTTTTCCCAGTGTACAAAACCACTCTTAAATGGGATCAATTATAGCTCTTTATTTAATTTGTTACTAAAGTATTCAATTTATTCTTTGTTATTTTATTTTATATTTTTGAGGGTTTTGTGGTAAACGGCAGTAAAATTCCAAAATCTATTTTGAGTCCATGACACTAAATTGTATTTATAATCTGTGTATATGGTTTTAATTATTATGTGACAATGACAATTTTTGCTTTGTATTACCATTTTAATCACATGTTGCTAATATGGTAACTCTTGGAAATGGCTTGTCATTTGCATTACAAGATGGAGGGTTAATTGGTGATTTTAAAGGGAATCTGTCACATCCCGCAACATCATAAACTAAGTTATGGGGCTGCTGCGAGATGTGACAGTCTGGTGATGTAGTTGTTATCCTAAGGATAGGCTATTAATCTTGAAAGCTTGGATAAACACTTATAAGGCTTTCTACATCTGTATGTGTGTGTTCTGCTGATGACTGGGCACAGCTCTTTACTGGTAGCAGTACACCATATGCAATCCAAACAGACTAAAATTGTCACCAAAGACAAATAGATTCCCTTTAAATGCTTAATGGTGTAGTTGAAGCATTTTGGGCAATATGGGTGCAATCAATAAAGAAACCCTAGACTTTTTAAAACTGGTAGAGTAATCGTTGTGAATCTTTAATTAATATTGACTTGCCACTGCTCACACAAGAATGGGTTGCGAAACCGCTTGGCAATGGTTGCCTCAGGAGCCAAAACCTGGCAGTGCCATCCTTTGTTTGAAACACAAAGTGTTCCCTGTAAAACCATTTTCTTCCATTAACCCCCTATCATCTTATGTTGCACTGTTTCCCGACAAAGCCTACCTCTCTTACCAGTATGTGAGGAGGAAAGATAATCAGGATGTTAACAGTAATACTTACAAAAGCAGAGTTTCTTATTTAGAATTAGAGGGACTCTCTTATAAAGGCAATTAACCCCCCAGCAGTTTAGGACGAGCTCTATTCGTTCTGCAGGAAAAGGATGAACAGTTTTAGATGAACAGAGCTTGTTCTACTTTAAATGGTTGTAACTCCGATTCTACCTGGGTAGCCAACAGGCTTTTACTGTCATTTTAAAGCTAATGCTCCTTTTGGTATCCCTTCAGAACTGGAGCAGCAGCTGTTTGAAGTGGGGTTGGGAATACTGAATTTACAGCTATCCTTTCAGTCAGTGTATACAGAGTTGACAGGGAAGGGGAGAGGGAGTTCTGTGATTCTCCTGTCTTTATCCCTGTCCCAGGGGAGGGGTGACATAAATTTTTGTTCATTTTATCACACACACACACACCTCAATCAGAAAGCATATTTGCTTCTGATTGTAACATATGACATTTTCCCAAGAAAAGGAGTGAAATGATGAGTACTTGCTAAACTAATTACTACACTACATCGTATAACCCCTAGTTTCTGCAGGCATTGCTGACTATGGATTTTAAATGTTTTTTAAAATAAAATATTGAAAAAACTTTAAAGGCATTAAATATTAAAAAAATAAAAAGAACAAAAATAACTACACCTAAATCTCAAAAAGCAATGGTGAAATAGCTTTTTTTTCTATTGCCCCAGGAAAACAAAAATTGTAAAAGATGTTTAGTACGTTATATATGCCCCAAACAGATTCCTATATAAACTGGAACTCGTCCTGCAAAATACAAAGTGCCACATAGCTAGCTAGACTGTCCAAAAAATAAGCATGAACACAAACAAGCTGGAACACAAAAGGGGATACGATTTACTGGCTATTATGGCTAAAATTAGTTGTCACTGAGGGGTTAAAAAAACACTTAAGGCAACTGTGTCGAATATATTTACATAAATTCTAAATGTACAATAAAAAAGTATCATTTTTGGGAAGATTTTTCCCGTTTTAATGTGACTATTGAAGGTTAAGGCATATGGATATTATACAGTGGGGGCCCTCCACTCTGGAACCCCCTCTTATAAGCAAGAATACAGTGCTGCTAAATAAGAGCAGCTCTCATTCTGTCAAACCCTGGATTATAAGGCATAACCTCCAGCTAAAGCTAAACTCTTAATTTTGGAGGAATTATACAATACAATATACTGCTATTCGGTACTGGTGCACCTTGTCTCCACCGGACCTAGGGGTGGAGAAATGGGTTGGCCTGGCTCAGCAACAGGGAAAGGGCAGGTGAAACCCCCAGTGGTAGATTGGCTGCTCCCCGCACACAGCATGTCAGATCCTGCAAGCTCTAAGGTGCTCCGGTGCTTGCTTATGCTGGCCGGTTATGGCGAGGACCCGACTGGAGGACCAAAATGACAGACAGCTGCAAGCCGCTGCAGTGCTTCTGCTGGCCGGCTACGCCGAGGACCCGACTCATAGCTGTTCTCCGCTTCGACGCTGTGGATAGCCGGCTATTTGGAGGACTGCACTGACACAGTTGGCGGCTTTGCCGAGGACCGGACTGACAGCTGGCACTCCGCTCCGGCACTGTGCTGTTCAGCTATGTCTTGGACCCCCGTTGTGGCACTGGGCTGAGCGCCTCTGCTCAGGACTGACAGCAGCTGCTGTTGTTCCCCCGCTCGGGACGCTGGCGCCGGCAACTATCCGGTATGTTTGCAGTGGTAAGGGTGGGTGCGACTGGCCCGCCAATCAAAAGTTGGGGGCATGCACTGTGCCTCCACCCTTTCTGGTGCCCGGCCAATCCCAAGTTGTGGGTGTAAATGTGGGCGTGCAGTTTGCCTCCACCCATTCTGCTGGTGGAGACAAGATGCACCAGTACACTGCTAATCTTTATAATATAAATATGAATTTCTGTTGTCTGGACCATAAAGATCAAACAAGAATCTGCACCAAATTTGCCAAAGTTAATCAGGTGCCTTGGAAGTTTGTAGAGCGGCTTTCAAATCTCTAGGACCTACCATTCTCAACATATTCACAAAAGATTGGATTACAAAAACAAATATAAGCTAACACTTGGTCTAAAACCTTTCAAAGCACTTGGTTTCCTATGTGGTTAATTTAGTGCTATAAAGATTTTGGCTTCATATAGTAGCAAATTTTTAACCACACATACAAACAACAAACAGTTACATGAAAACAAACCCATGCCAAGCCTGGTAATTCTACTAGTGTACTGCAGTTTTATAATAAAATGTATGCTATTGGAGTAGGCTAAACTGTCATACCAGTGGTCCTGCAATGACATCCATCTAATTCAGGGACCTTTCAATAATTCTGTTATTTATCATCAAAAATCAATTTTTATTTAGGGTAGAATTTCTTAGCAACAAGAGTTACAATAGTTTTTATCACTGTCTAATGGAAGACCCTCAAACAAGTTAAACTTTAAAATAGGTGTTCAAGCATTATATTGCAGAATTGCATTAAATCCATATAGGCCCCCTGCACACGGGTGGAAATTTCACGGTGGGATTTCCCGCAGAATTTCCTCCCGTGCCCGCCTGCATAGGATTGCATTACAAAACGCAATCCTATGCACACAGCCGCGATTTGTCCACGTGAAAACACTTGCGGAAAACAAACCACGGCATGTTCTATTTCTGTGCAGGACTTGCAGAGGCCCGCACAGAAATGTCATTACCAACGCACCAGCTGGGTGGCAGCCGGCACATCACAGAGCAGACACGGAAGCAAGTGAGCCGGACTGGTAACTGCAGGGGCGTGGGTCGGATCCCGCTACGAGAATTCTCGCTGCGGGATCCGACCCAGCCGTCTGTAAGCAGCCTAAGGCCCCCTGTCCACGGCAGTGATTTCGCTGGCGGCCCCATGTCCAAGAGCAGAGAATCATCGCGATTCTCCGCTCGCGGCCAGCAGTTCGCAGCATTCTCCAGCTCCCGGAGGCGGCTCCCGCAGCTGAGATTCGCCGCGGAATACCGCAACAGCCGTGGACAGGGGGCCTAAGTCAGAGTTAAGCAGACAGCAAACAATGTGACCATTTGTAATTCTCTTCTTCAGCTAGCTATACACGAATGGTTGGCAGCTGACCCTAAATAATTTAGGCAGTAGGTCATTTGGAGTATGTAAGGCAATTTTGCGGTCATTGACCCTCATGTCTTACATTACTACTAATTTATGAATTTAATTTATGCCAATGTCTTCTTGCTCGTATTTGCCGTTGCAATTTTTAACCACAGGGCACATGTAATGTGATTTTTTAGGTTTCTCAACTCTCTATCAAAATTGCCATCCTATAATTTGCTCGCAGCAGTTCTATGAGATTTTGTTGAAGTCATCATTGTGCAATGAAATATATGCTTAATTGGGGTCTCTAAATTATTATGTGGGTTAGTGAATTAGGGTTCATTTGTTTTATAATGGAAGGTAGGAAAGATTCCTAAGCCTTATAATGGCAGAGCAAAATAATGATATATCATAGATAACCACTTTTCACATTTAGCAGAATCATAAACTGACCAAAAGAGGAAAGTATGGTGGATTTAAGACTATGGTTTTTGTTACTACATACAGAAATTGTCTCTCTATTCACTTTCACTTTAAAAAATGGCATTTGTCAGCAACGTCTTTTTAAGGAATTCTCAGCTTTTAAAGAACATGTAAATTTTTCCAAATAATGCTTTTACTTTTCAACACTCCTTCAGTCATGTGTTACTATGTTCATTGAGTCCCTTCCTCTTGGGGGGTATAAGGCAACATAGCACTCAGGCTTTATACAAGGTTTGTTTGTAGTCAGTAAATCTGCCTAGGAGCTGTATACACCAAACGGAAGAATATTTTTAGTCAACAGTATTTGCTACGTTACATTTTTCATTGTAATGTACTGAAGCAATAACATGATCGCAAGCCTAGGTAGGCATAGCCTTTCATTTTTTTTCTTCTGAGTATGAACAACGTATGCAAATGTTGTCTGCAAAGATTTAGGCTGTAAAACTACATTTTAACAAAATACAAGGATTCACGATCAAATGATGAAAAAAACAATCATTTTGGATAACCATTTGCAAAATCTTCTCACCTTGGTCACATCATACCTGGTATAATATTGTAGCTTGGGGCTTGCTCACTGACCCCTAGAACTGCTTGTAGGATGTGTACTATGGTATCATCTCCATTGTAGAAAGGGACTTGTGGTGCAGGGACTGGGATTGGTGAAGGCCGGACCGGTTTTTGCCTTCTACCCCTTAAAGGCACTCTTCTACGTTTATACTGACTTCTCCGTTTTTGATGCTTTGGCATAGAAGGGTCGTCTTCTTGAGCCAATCCAGTACACAGTGATATGACTAGAATTACACATACCAGTATGTGAGTCCGCATCTTCTTATTATCAAAATTCTGGGCCACAGCAACAAAGTCCTAGGAGTAAATATGCAGACAGTTAAGCAGAATGCTTTAGATATGAATATTTTATGTCCACAAGATTGTATGGGATTGCAAAAAATTGTCTGCTTTCTTCTAAAAACAGCACCGCATTTGTCCATAGGTTGTGTTTGTCCAAAGGTTATGTGTGATATTGCAACTTAGCTCCATTGAAGAGAATGGGGCTGAGCTGGAATGCCATAACACAACCGGTGGACACATAGGACAGATATGGTGCTGTTTTTGTTGCCCTGATTGATTCTCTGTTTGACCATTGTAATTCATTATTAATCAGTCTCCTGACTAAACTCTCTGCTATTCAATGTATCTCGAATGCCGCAGCCGGACTCCGCTTTCTGTGCAGCTGCTAAGAATTGGGGAAAAAATCAACAATTTATTTTTTTTTTAAATATGTTTAACATAAAAACTTGATTTATACAATAATGACTTCTGATGACACCTTTTATTAAGGTCTATATACCTGTCCATGGCCTGCAGTAAGTAGATAATGCTGGTATCTTAGAGATATTTAAGACTGCATGTGGCCCCAGATTGCTATATAGTGCTGATAGAAAGACGCCAGTTAGCACAGAATATTTAGTAATAATTTGCCATATTTAATTATTATTTTTCAAGCAACTATGGTTTTCCAGCAGGGACTCATAAAGCAGCCTTGAAGCTACGTGCAGCTCTCCAGTACCTTATCTATAGGCCATTGACTCAGGGCTTTATAAAGGGTGTGTGTATTCTTGCTTAATGAAGTGTAAGGTCAGGCATTGCTGGGAAGTCAGCCAGATGTCCTGGGAATCTAAACATTATTAGGATGTTATGCTGTAACAGTTATAAACAGTACAAGTTCCTAAATTTGTCTTCCAGTACTCTGAAATGTCTTTTCTAATAATCTTACCAGTGCTTCAAACCTAAATCTGCGTTTCCATAGAAGAGGCAACAAGAACAGAGGAGGTGCTGAAAGTTTTGAAAGATCTAGATTTTAAAAAAATCAACAACTCTGCTATGACATACTGTATATAAAATATCTCATCCAGTGTAAGGATAAATTATAACAGAGCCATGTTACTATGATGTATCCATTACAGTGAGTTTAGGATTCCATTGACTTATCATGTGGTTATCTTGGTTTCATAGAGGTATTTGTAATTTAGTACTGCTTGCTGTGCTATTTGTGCCTTCAAAAGTGATGATGCCCCTAACAGAGGCTCACAACACTAATGTGAAGCAGAGATTAAGTGGTAAGTAAAGCCCTTTCAGACAACGATTGTCACTCAAAAATCGCTGAAAGCCATCTTTTGAGCGATAATCATTGTGTCTAACTGCACTGACATTGTGCCGTCTTCGTTAAGCCGTCGCTGGTCTTTCAGCATGTTGAAAAATCAGCGATCAGGAATTCACAGCGGGATACAGCTGATACTATTGTTTCAGCTGTATCCGGCTCCCTGAAGAAAGGCGGGTTATGAAGAACAGAGCCGTTCAGCTGTGTTTTTCATACTCCGCATGGAGATCTCGGCTGTATAACAGCACTCCGAGCAGGGAACAGCTGGATGCAGAAGACAAGCGGCCCCACTTGTCTTCTGCATCCCTCGCTCAAAGTACTTGGCTGTATAATAGCAGGGTGCTCTGAGCGGGGAACAGCTGGATGCAGAAGACAAGCGGCCCCGCTTATCTTCTGCATCACCCGCTTGGAGCGCAAGGTGATTTCTCAATGCTTGAGCGATCACATTGCGCTGTAAAAAAGCACACAACGATTATCTTAATATTTTATTAATTTTTAAGCGATAACTGTTGTGTCTAAACCAGGCTTAAGGCAATACATGATTGGTGCAGACAATGCCAATTAGCAGCGTCCAATGCTATATAGCATACTAGAGTCTAGTTTGGAGTTCCTACATCCTATTTAGATAGCAGTATGGACAGTCACTAGTAGATACCAAATGTAAACTATACAGCAGCCTTGTTTTTATATGATAATATACAGTTATAATGCACACATTGATAGTAAGGTTGGCTCCATGTATTAAGCCAATAGCTAACACTTTTCTAAACCCATGACAACCAGCATGCAGTACTACATTGAAAAATTCTGGAGTACACACACAATATTCCAAATGCTATGCAAATAAAACATCTATATTAGTGTGCAATGCACGTTTACTCTCCTTGTGACAAAATAAAAAAGCCCTATCCTGATGTTCTCTCCTCCCCCTATTACACTGGACAACATGTAAGATGGGCAGTATACAATCATGCATTCTCACAAAACCCCTGCAAAGTAAAAATATTAGGTATGTGAGTGTTAGGGTGCCTGCACATGAACGGAATTTCCAGCGCGTTATTTTAGGCACATTATCTGCCCCAGACCGCAGCCAATATACTCCTATGAGGATCCGCAGTTGTCCCCAGACGGACGGATTTGTATCGCGTTTTTTCACGCGCATGAAAAAATCTGCGACCTGTTCTAATTTGGGTCGGATTCTGCGCGCGAAGCCTCCAATACAAGTGAATGGGTGCGTTTTTTCACGCAGTACATCCGCAGTGCAGCTGCAGATGGAGTCACTGGTTGCTATGACTACAGGAAGTAGGCATGGTAGGAGGCATCCCAACACACAGCAGAGCTTCACAGGCAAATTTGTAGAGGGAGATAGGTAGTATTTCTTGCCAATGCAGGATGTAAGAATGCAAAATCTGTAGTAATGAATTCCTCTTGTGAATTTTTTTGCAGTGACTGAAATAAAGTCACGCTGGAGAAGCGCCCGAAAAAAGTTACATGGATCAACCATGCCCACAAAGACATCAATAATTTAACGGTGCTCGCACAAGCAAGAAGGACAAAACGGAGTCTGGGTGTTGGTTTTTAAGCTGTTTTCCAAGGAATGGGCAGTTCTCTAGGGGTTGGGTTTACAATAAGGGGCGTCTGCTGGTTTTTCTGCACGTTTTTTTCCGCAACACACCCCCATATATCCGCGCGTGATTTTTCACGCATCCGCACCTATCCGCAAGCACATTTAGGTACCATACGCACGTGAAAATCCGCTAGCGGAATCCGGAACGCTCGTGTGCAGGCGGCCTAAATGGTATAAAGGTGTATTCAGACAGTGTGGTGGAGGTGTAAAGGGTTTGTACCAAAATTTATTTTTATCACTTACTCACAGGATAGGTCATAAAAGTCTGATCAGTGGGGTTCGTACTGCTTAGACCTCCATGATCTTAAGAATTGGGGGCCTATGTCGACCTCCCTTTCTTAGTGTAGGATTACTGCATCCCTTGCAGTGAGGAGAAGATTGAATGGATCAGCAGTCACGCATGCACGATGCAGCTCCATTCGTCTTTATATAGCTGAGCAGTTAAAATAAATAATACTGTGCATGTGCAACCGCCATTCCATTCACTTTCCATATCACTAAGGGTGAGTGCCTTAAGCCCGCAGTAATAAGAAGAAAGGGACATGGGACCCCTGTTCTCAGGATTGCTGTTGGTCTCAGCAGTGAGACCCCCACCAATCTGACTTTTATCGCCTGTCCTTTGAATAGACAATAAAAGTCAATTTGGTACAGTCTAGGTGTGATACAGTTTTTTAAAAATGGATCCAAATCTGTTAAAACGATTAAAATACTGGTCCTTACCTGTCCTATTCCCCTGTGATCCAGCGCTGCAGCACCGTGGTCCTGATTGCCCTTCCCCTTGCATCACCACTCGTATGCCTGAGGGTTATGATACCAGGAGAACTGCGCCAATTCTTTTTTTCAAACTATATTACACCTGGATATCCCCTTTAAGCTACACGTCTGAAAACTGTCATTTTATTGTGATTTGCCTTAATTTTTGATGTGGTTGTGTTTTCACTCTAATTGCAATTAGAACTGTGGGAAATCATGCTACAACTGCATGCAGCTTTTCAATGCATTTTCAATATAGTTTTGACAAGTTTTCTAAAATATAACTAGTTCTCTCATTAGCTGCTGTTTGCACGCTGCTTCATATCTGTACATTTTTTATTTTCATGTGGTCTTCCCCATTTTTCTGTTGTCCTGCTGTTTGCAATCCACTTTCATTCAGGGGGTGTGTAGCAAGCCTAGCATTCTGCCAGAAGTTCACTGTCCTGCACTTCCTTGCCCTGACTTCCCATGACTTCCCATGTTGCATTGCGCAGTCTCTGGTCCAATCAGCAGGGGCAGTATCTGAATCCTCACACCTCTGCTTTCGCAGGACGATTTAGGCATTCTGGCCAAATGATGAGAACTCCAATATAATTGTGTGTACATAAACATGCACACCCACCTAGGATAGGCAAAGATTGTGAAAATCGTTATCACAGTGTCTGTCAGCCTGCAGCCTATGAGTGCACACGAGTGCCCCTGAGAAGACAGCTCCTTCCCTCATTGTTAAGGAAACATCCCTGCGTTCTTCCTACAGAAGCTCTGTACCTAACAACAGACAGTGTATTGCTGACAAGTTGGGAGACACCTAGTAGCAGTCACTTCAAATGTTGTTTATAGTGGTAAAACAACAACATTTTTAATATTGTATATTACAGAAATGATGAGACGCGTGCAAACTAGTAGATGAGCAGAAGTTGTCTGAAAAGTTAGCGCCCTTTTAACTGCAGCATCTAACACAAGCATGTGCTGCATAGCTTTAGGTGCACCAGCAATAATAGCAATATTTATCTAAGCAGCAATGCATTTTATGAAAAAAAACCTTATTATTACTAATGTATGAACGATCCAAGATATTTTTAAGCAGAGGCAGGTAGCCAATATGACATAAATAATTTTTTTAAAGTATTTATAATACATAGATTGCAGTGTGCTTAAACACTAAAATAAGTACCAATGCCAATAAGTTACCTGTAATTTCTAGTAACGTATATAAGTAAATCTATAATTTACTAGCAAATGAACCTTTCGAACGGAATAGGACATACAGCAAGCTGCCGTAAATTCTGCACCAAAATGCAGTTAGATTAGCAGATTTTGGCGTACAATTCCACAGCTGTGGATGTGACTGTGTCCTGCGGCGCAATTCTGCCCCATGTTAAAGGGCCCTTAGTAGTCACTACAAACATAAATAAAACATCAGAAAAAAAACCTAAATTCAGCACTGAAGAGCATATCAGTGACTGCTGTATTCAGATTACCTGGAAGTTTATACTTAGACTCTGGGAGCAAAACAATCAGACTGATATGTTTATAAAGAGTTGATACAGTTTTGATAATGTTGAATTGTATTTGAACCTGTGAAATGCTTGAGAGGCAATTCACCACCTTAAAGTGTCCATGATGAATCAGTCTATACACTTACTAAGTGAGATTAAAAGCTTCGCTAGCAGTGGAAAGAGCAAGCAGCACAATGCATTTGGTCCTTTGGCTGACAGGGCGCAGCTGGGAACAGACTTTCTAAATAATGTGCTTACATAGGCAAGATACGTATAAGGTCTTTTTAAAGGGCTTCTGGTTACATTTGCTGTTAATCCAACTCCACGGCAAGTATACACAAATGCCTAACAGCTTCCAGGTGTTATGATTGAGCTTTGAATTTAGATTTAAGGCAAAACTCTTTTTCCTTTTAAAAAAAAAAAAAATCCAACCTCAACTGGAAAACTTTCAGAGAGTGTTGACGAAAGTAAAAAGTAGTACATTCAGTTCCCAGACATACTAAAGATTGTTTCAGCTACTCAGAGTGAAGAGTTTTTGTAGTTTAAGCAGCAATGACATGCTGTATATTTGGGATTATAATCCATCACTACATCATTTACAGAAACTATCGAAGAATCTGTACAAGTATTCTATTCCCTGCAGCACCAAGACGTAGATGTTACATCCCAGGTGCCATACGTCAGTGGTACTTACACCTCAGCCTATTTACATTGGTCCAGTGTCCTATGCTATGATATACAACAGTGTATTTTACCCTTGGAGTGAGGAATAGCACAGAACATGTATCATACATTGTATACAACTTCAAGAGTAGCAGACATTAAGCTTTCCTTTATGCATCCTAGTTGTCCTAACCTCCGTTACTCTTAAACAGCAGTGATGGACAACCGGTAGAATTAGTCATCTTTCTAGCATAACTTGCTTAGGAATTATGTCTCCGGTATTAGAATTTGCTAAATCCAAGTAATCATAACCTGAAATAGAAAACTGAATAAATACTAAGCAGGAGCTAAGCTTCTTTAGAAAACAATATCCAAATCTCAGAGGTGTTTGGTAGTGGGAATGGACATAGGACATAGTACGTTACCACAAACTCTGAGGCTGCACACAGGCCAACTCCCTCTGCGAAGTTTCTGCTGACTTGTTTGGGATTTAGCAGACTTGATGTCTGCTCCGCTTCGGATGTGACGGCTGCACTCGGAGCAGTTTCACTGCACGTTACTCAGCCTTCTATGTTTATTAAGAATTTTTCCCAGCCGGCTGTTCTGGAGTCTCACCAATACAGAGGTTATTGTCGTCTTTCTGCTTTCCTTTAATTAATAGCCTGTGGATCCATAATGAGCAATTTTAAAGAAAAAATGTAGTTTTGGTAAGATGTTCATAAATCACAAATCATTAATGACCTACAGTAACATGCACTGCTGTTGGAGGATATATATAATCTAAGGCTTTACATTATACAGTGCAGGAAAGTTAATTTGTTACAATGTATCCAGAATAGAAATGCCACATATGTAGCTTGCTTTCAGGGGGGAAAAGTTTACTGTGAGTAGTCTGTGTCTCGCAAGAGACAGAAACATGAGACTATAATCTGTAATCAGCGCTAGTGTAATATGAGGCTAGTCCACAGACCACTACTGGGAAGCCAACTACAAGTAGAGGGGCAGGGTTTTCTTTAGATCTAAGGGTTTAAATGTCCCGTACACACAAGCTGTAAGACTTGAGACTGTTGAAGTGATACAAAACATGTACCGTATTCCTCACCTTTATTGTGTTCCCATGACATTAGAGGCTCACTGTTATTTTTACTGGATTTTCCATTACAGTAACTAAAGCATTATAGTACCCAGGATTTTATTGATTAACGTGTTTGGTCTGGATTATGAAATGAAGAGGACTTTTTTGTGTTCAGTAGGAATATCCAGCTGCAACTTGATGTGTATTGGAAAGAATGTAGTACAAAAGGTATCCGGCTTATAATTCCTATGCCTGATGCTAACAAGACGTCTTTGTGAAATCAACAATAGCTACAGGAAAATTCCCACTAAAACCCAGGCAATCAGTGTTGTAAACGACTGGATATGTGAAAGGTAGGATGAAGTTTATCGTCCACAGCAATAACTGTTAGTACTACAGTATATCAGGGAAATCCACAGTGTTTGCTGTCCTTGTAGTCATCACCAGACTGGTAGGAAAACTTTTCAGCCATACAAGAACAGGCTGTGATGGAGGCCATCATACGGTATAGCTAATGTTCCTAAATATACACGGAGCTGCCAAGTCTGAGAGGAATTATAATAATAGCAGTTGAACTAAAGATAAATGTTTACCACCACTCACTTTTATGTAGACTTGTGTAAACTTGCTTGGATGACTCCATCAGTTTCTCACTTGTAGACAGTAAAGAGAATATCCAAGGCACTGGGATGGAGTAGCATCCAACTCTTTTTTTTCCTGAGGCATAAAAGCAGAATGCTTCCAGTAAAAGTTGGATATTACTTCATTCTTTACTGCCATTTTCTAGACGATACAATCACAAGTAAACTAGAATATATAGTCTCTAGAGCAATGATTCCCAACCTGGGTGTACCGAAGGAAACCACCAGGGATGCCGCAGTTGGCTTGCTGGTAATTCTTTCTTCCATGCCATAAAGCATAATTAGGCAGTTGTGTGGAACTTCAGGCCGGGCAGTATCCTTACAAGCCTTTTGTATTCCAACTCATTACAGAGGCTTGGGATGCCGCACTGGAACAATCAGCTGAACCCTCCCCCAAGTACAGTATGCGCTCTGTACATACACCTATTAGCAGTAGCATAGGATCGGGGAAAAGAATTTAGCTGATTGGTTCAATGTGGCATGCGGAGCAGCTGTAATGAGTGAGCTGGAACAGTTCAGCAGGCTTGTAGGGATTCTGCTTTGCTTGTCTAGGTCATGGAGGGGGACAGCATTTGTTGACTGACACTATAGGCCTTATAGTGCGAGTAGGGCAGTTAAGGCCACAAATCCTATGGGGGTATCTGACACTGGCACTATGAGTGAATTTGATGCAGGCACTATGGGAAATCTGAGGTTGGAGCCATTTATGTGCATTTCTGGCAGGCAGTATGAGAGCATATAAAAGAAGATTCGGATGCCTGTGGCAGGCACTATGGGGGCATCAGAGACCTTAAGGCCAGGGTCCTTCAGGGGCATCTGTGACACACTACAGGGCTACTAATGGGTGAACGTTTACTACTAGATCCACTGAGCGGAGCACTATTACTATTAGGGACACGGATAGGGCGTGCTGTTACTACTAGGTCTACCATGACTGTAAGCTGTTACTATGAGAACTACTGGATTAATGGTGGTCATCATACATTGTGATAGGCTACAGATCTAGCCATGCCCTGACCACACCCTTTTTGGTAGGTGTGCACCACCTTACATATTTTTCCCAGGAATGCCCCAAGGCTGAAAAGGTTGGGAACCACTGCTCTCTGGTTTATACATGAGCACACTGGTCAATTTTGATTTGAACACTATACTTAGACTTCAGATCCCATCTGCTATGATAATAGTGGGGTAACTTTACTATACAATTATATTGGAGATGATCTCTTTCTTGAGTTTTGTTTATTTGAAGAAAAAAAAAAAGAACATTGCTGAAATCATAGTTTCCTTTCATCAATGAACTATGTCTTGGCTTTAGATTTTCTTTTCCAATCACCAACACTGTAAAATCTGCTGACAAAATCAGGGAAAGCCATAAATGGAAGCATATGTTGCACCAAAAAGAGAATACAGTTGTATTTTCCATTGTTTTTTAGCCCAGTTCTTTTGTTATATTGTCCTCATGTGGCATTTGAAATCAACCAATGGTTCTATGTAAAGAAATCTAATTTGATGCAGTCTAATGACATCCTATGGTCAAGTAGTGTTTTAACATAAATTATTCAATGTGAATGTAAGTAAAATTTTGGAAGCTGCTTAAAGGGGTTATTCAGGGTTTTCAAAACCTGCTCAGGCTGCTGTACCAACATGAAAGAAGGTATAATTATCCTTCCCACTCCCATCCCTCTGGCCCCCACTTCCAGATGCACGGGGCCTGTGATGACATCACCGATACCAGTGCCGTGTGACCACTGAGGCCAATCACTGGCTCACTTCTGAAACTGATCAGTTGAAGCAGTCACATGTCTCTGTGTCAAGACAACATTATTCTGCACCAAGAAGTGGGAAAGTTGAATATGTCTTCTTTTATGTTAGTATAGTAGCCTGAACAGGTTTTAAGAAATAATGAACTCTTTTAAGTATAATTTCCCAGTTGTTAATCTCACTTCTTTGTCCTGCAGACATGGATCAGAAGTGTAACTCATCCCATAAACTGCTCCAATACAGATGGATTTGGTGGCAGTGAGTTAGAAATAGTTCACCAATAGAGTTTAAAAAGGGAATGAAGCAGTTAAATATGTAACGTACATTATACAATCTATATGTAGTGATACTAATGAATTTAAATGAATTAATCTGCACTTACACCTATAAGTATAAACAGTTAAAGCCTCAGGGAGACAACTCTATTTCCAAGAAGACTGGTGTACGATATTCTTTTGATATTTGTCTATTAACACTTTCCAATCCAATTTGTATCCTGGTTTTCCTAGGGGGCTTACTCTTTTTCGGCCGTTATATAACGGCGCTATATGCTGGCTAAAGCCAGTACTGCATGAGGTGACACGTTGGATAGGTTCCGACAGCAGAGAGGCTGGCAATATATAGTAAGAGAACCCCGACGGACGTCTTCCAACATCAGAGCTGTACAGCCTTAAATCATAATGTCTTCAGAGGTCAGACGGTGGATTGGAAAGGGTTAAACTGAATCTTTCATGGGGGAATAAGTTAATCATATATAGAACTTTATTCTACAACGTGGTGAGACTGTTAGTTTCTGTCTGTGATAGTTGGCCATGGGTAGAATGTCATATGTTTCCTGATAAAGGACATCTCTCTTTGGCAATCAAACACTAGAAGTTTCAGAGATTTAAAGATGACCTAAGAATTCTAGTCAATGCTGTGATGGGAGGAAAGTTTGTATTCTTAAAGACAACACTTAGATGTAAGTCCAATGGTAAAGAGCCAACTTACCCTTGTTTCTGGTTACCATGTGGCTGGAGTTTCTATTCCTGGTTCACAAATTAAACTAAGTGGCTTCCAGTGATTAGAGAAGGATTATAAAAGTACCCAGCGCTCTCTCTTCCCTTGAATAAGATTTCTTTATTAGACATCAGGCATATGAAGACAATCATTCACTTACACATTTCAAGCTTTGAGTCTGTTAAAAGAAGTTTTATTCAAGTGATTCAAGACTTGGGTATTTTTTTAAAATCATGTGACACTCAGGTGCATGTGGGTGGATTAATATAGAGAACATATTTTTACTGAAAGTTTTCTCTGGATCAGCCCTTGTACTGTCAGCAGATGTGTATGAACGCCAATTTAGTGGTGTAAACACATTGAAAAATATTGCATTTGAGCTGAATGCCGTATTTATGAAGTCATTGCCTACTTTTTCCGACATATGTGCATGTGTCAGGAAAAGTGGGTAGGGTTTCAGAGCTGCTTCCATCGTGGCTCATTTACCAATCTAGAAAGTGGTCTGACCTGTGTTTCTTTCTTTTTTTTTTTAATTCAATGACATTGCTGACATTGTGTCCCATTAAATGCTGCCTCACTATTCTTAAAAGAGTCGCTTTATTACATATTATCACATAACAGAGTTTATCAAGGATTCAAAATGGATAAGACCACATAGCCGTTATGAAGTCTCATCTTCAAAAGACATCAGCAGGGCAGTCGGATGGTCATCGTGGGTCATCATTCTCTTATTGGATCAGCTGTAATTGCCAGCTGAAATTACATGCAGGTATACACTAGGTCCGGAGGGGGCACTCGGAGCCAACGTCTGGTCATCATGAAAGTGCCGTGGCTCCCCGGCTGGCAATCACTCAGTGGCTCTGTTACGGGTGCACAAACTGACAGCAGTGTGTGCACCTGGTTTCCTCCTCCCCTGACCTCTCCTCCTTGGTTCTACCGGAGAAGGAAGGTGGCATCCGGGCGCACACACTTCCGTCTGCAGCAGCGCCAAGCAGAGAAGCAGCCACACTTTCAAGAAGAGGAGATAAGTATATCGGTTTCAGGAGGCGCTATTACTGGGCTACTGTGGGGGGAAGTCACTATTAATACTGGGGTTGATATAGGGGTCACTTATTACTGAGGACACTCCGCACATGGGAGCATACCTAAGGCTTACTTAGGGCATGTGTACACGTGACGGAAAGCTGCGGAATGGCCGCAGCGAAAATTTCCACGGCAAATTACGCAGCATTTCCACATCCAAAAAACCCTGTCAAAATCTGCACCATTACGCAAAGTACCCAAACTGCAACCCAAAACCCACTTAATTATCAAAAAGTGTCAACACGTCAGGGAGCAGGGCTTGTCGCAACGTATGATTTTACCTCTATCTTTTCAAAATAGACAGGGAGGAATGTCCTGTGTTGTTTTCCTAGCTGGAGCACTGGAGTACTATTGGTGCAGATTTTGACTAGAAATCAGCCATGTATCCACAGCTAATTTGATACTACCACGTTCCCCTGAAAATTGGACCTACCTCAGTTTTTGGAGGTGGCTTGAAATATAAGCCCCCCCCTGAATATAAGACCTAGCTAACCCGCATTAAAAAATATCAATAGTCACCTGGTCCGTGGCGTCCCGATGATCTCCGGGAGCGCTGTGGCAAACTGCAGTGTCCTCCCCGTCTGCCATCTTAGCTTTTTTCTGATGATGGGGCTTTGAATACCACGCCTCCAGCAAAGTGAGTGCTGTGATTGGCTCATCGAGCGCCAGCAGCCAGTCACAGCCAGCACTTGATGAGCTAATCACAACCACTCAGTGAATGACATCACTGAATGGCTATGATTGGCTCATCAAGCGACGGCTGTGATTGGCTGCTGGCGCTCGATTAGCCAATCACAGCGCTCGCTTTGCTGGAGAGGGAGTATTCAAAGCCCCGTCACTAGAAAAAGCTGAGATGGCAGACAGGGAGGACACGGCAGTTTGCCGCAGCGCCGCCGGAGAACATTGTGAGGCATCGTGACGCAGCAGACCAGGTGAGTATTAGGCCTTACCCCCCTTGAAAAAAAACACTGTGCCTCTTCTGGGGCAAAAATTAATATAAGACAGTGTCTTATTTTCGGGAAAACAAGATATGCACGGTGCTCCCCCTCCTCTGGCTTCCTGCCATCAGTGCCACCCAGCTTCCAATTGCCAGCGGCCTGGTCAGGTGCGGCGGCGCTGGTCAGGTAAGGCTACTACAGGCCGCTGGGAATCAGAAGTTAGGGGCAATGACTTCAGGAAGCCTTCGGAGGAGATAAAATAAAATAAAAAATCTTGTTATTTGTATAGTGTCAACTTATTCCGCAGCGCTTTCAGGTAATTTATTTATTACCCCCCCACCGACCTCGGAAGGATGGAAGGCTGAGTCAACCTTGAGCCAGCTACCTGAACCATGTAGGATTTGAACTCGCAACCTTCAGGTCGTGAGCGAGAGCTTTCTGCTGCCTTAACACTATGCGCCACACAGTCTGAAATCAGACGCGGATATGCAGCTGATTTCCAGTCAAAATCCCCATCAATGGTACTCCAGCTAGGAAAAAAACACAGGGCGTTCCTCCCTGTCTATTTTGAAGCAGCCCTGTCCTTTTTATAACTACGTTGGTAAAAGCATACATTTTGATAAGCCCCGCCTCCTGACCTGCTGGCACTTTGCGATAAATAAGTGGGTTTTGGGTTGCAGTTTGGACACTCAGTCTCTAAAAGGTTCGCCATCACTGCTCTAGGCATACACTTTTAAATGAATAGCCATCCTTGTCATGCATGGACACATTCTTGCAGATCTGTCTCCCTTCTAGCACATAGAGGGGAGTCTCAAGCAAGGCTCAACTCTGTATCACTACGTACTTCCAAATGCACAAGTAATGCATACAGACAGGGATTGTTCCCCTCCAAGACAGCTTCTTTAAAATTGGACCATTGGTAGAGGTAATCATTCAAATTTTTGTCACTTGCTAATTCTGTAACCAATACTGCTACAATTTTTGCTGGAGAATTGGGAATTGCTAGGTTTATATAATGTATGTTTTTGAAATAAAGAACAATTCTTGCACTCATACCTGATGTAAGACGGTTTCCTGCCTTAGGGAAAAATGTTTCCTACTATAGTTTCATTACTGAAATGTTCTATGTAGTCATGATGTCTGGGGGAATTGCCATTGGTGAAACTAGTTAAATAATACATCCATATAATCATTTCTCCTGCTGTTTAGCATAGAAATTCCGGCATTTCCCGTCCATAGTTCAGTGACCACACTTTTAAACAAAAACATGCAACTACTTTGGCAGCAATAGTTACCATAGAAGAACAAAAAAGAGGTAATGAATGCTGCTTGACAAGCTAATCTTCTCTACTTATTCTAGCCTTATATAATCACTTTCAAATGCTAATGTCTCCATTGTTTAACCACTAAAGGTATGTATTTTCCAGCCTGCCAATAATCATAACATCTACAGATATATTCTTACTCCTAATAATATGAACACAACCATTCTGTAACTAACAGACATTTTAGGTGAGTAAACATTTTATACATGGGTCCCAGGAGATACCCCGGACTGTCAACAAACTAGCAGCTGGGGAGCCTTTATAGGACATATAGACATGGCTCATCAAGAGGAAACAACCTCTTAGGTAGATATCTCTATTGTACATAACTACTGACATAGCATTTAGTTGAACAATTTTCATTAGATAATTATTCCATCATAGCAAGCTTGCCTGCATCTCCGAGTCCGCAACAGTTATATTTGATAATTAGCTGGGCAAATACCTGTCAAGAAGAAACCACTATAGAGTAAGATGTTACTACAAATATGTGAAGAAGCAAGAGAAAGTAATATAGTATGATAAACCATGCTCTTATCTCAACAGGGAACCACCCCAGGCTAAACAGGAACTAATTTAGGAGTCGTAGGGCCTTTTTACATGGGCAGATTAATTGATCAAATTTCCCACAACCAGCAGGAATCTGAACTATTTTTGAGTCTAACTGCATGTTCTGACTGAACAGCGAATGAGAATTAATTTGCTTCTTGTTCTTTGTTCAGTTTATACATGCAGAAAACTGTCCAACTTGTTTGAAGACCTCCATTGAAGGAGAACTCACCACCTCCCGTGACAACCTGTTCCACTCATTCATCACCTTCACTGTCTAATATCTAATCCGTGTTGTTAGGGAAATTCAATCATTCCGTCAATATGCAGTGAGGCTCCAAATCAGAGGTTGTTATTGCGGCCTCTGTGAGAAAGCAGTGATGCAGACTGGTCTATGTGCAAAGCAATCTCACTTTATTACATATGTACATATGTCCCCTGACCACAAACTAAACCATCTAAGGTCTTTTCACAGTTGTCTATTTTATGTGTCTTATTATTTGTATCCACCATTGCACCTTCAATTTAGGTAACCAGTATTGTTCTGGGTATAGCGGTGGACCAAATATCACAAGTAAAACTATAAACTTGCACATCAAATCGGTGCTTTTTACCTGGAAATATATCATAGAGCCTGTACAATACTCAGTTGTGCATTCTACACTGTCTATTTTAGGCTGTATCCATGCTCCCTTAGGTATCATATTTTTGAATATATTTCTCCATAATCTTTCATTATTGGTCATGAGGTCCGACTGCGCTTTGTCTCTCTCATGTAGCATATACATATATTGCAGATTACATTGTGTGTATTTTATAAAATCGCTTACATTTGCAAATAAATTATATTGTAATGCAAAGCTCAAATTAAAATACATCTTTATCATAACCGAGCATAAGGTGTTGGGGGAAAAACAAGGAAGGCATCCATTGTGCCTGAACATTTATCAATTTAGAAACATCCTGTCACACCCCAGCCATTTTATTCTTCATCACCTCTAAATCTATAGAGTTCAAAACCCCTACACCTGTAAAATTTGTATCTCTGTCTGACTCAATCACTTACGCTACCCCATACCTGCAGATTACCTCATTCATGAGCTTCTTTGCTGTTACCTGTGCGGTTTCCTTGGTAACAGGGTAGGCCTCCAACCTGCAAAGACATCAACAACAACAAGCACATATTAATACTTCCCAACACGTGGGAGCTGAATGTAGTCAATTTGCAATCTCTGAAATGGGTAGAGTGGCCTAGGCAAGTGTTTTTTCGGGACTTTTACTTTCTGTCCGGGATTGCTTATAGCACAGATCATGCAAGATTGGACAAATGATGTAGCAGCTACAGAGAACCTAGGGGCCACCCATTCTCTCTTAAGCGTCAGTAGCATAGCTGCCTTCGATAGGTGAGTCTTTACATGGATCAGCTGGGCAATCATGGGGTACAGGGATTGTGGTAGGCAAGTTCTGCTGACTGTTCGCCATATGCCATCCTGGTCTACTGCTCCCATATTAGTCCATTTATCTTTTTCTTCTTTGCTGGCTTGTGACTGTAATGTATTTAGTACATCAATGTCCAAATTTTTATCAATGTCCAAATCATAGTCTCTGATTTGTGCGGTCAGTATCTTCTTTCTTCCACGGCTTGAGGGACGCTGCCTTTGCTGTGAAGTCTGCTAGGGCGTTGCCTTTTGCTTCTGCAGTGTCGGCTTTGGCATGTGCTTTCACCTTTAGGATTGCTACTTTGTCTGGTAGGAGTAGGGTTTTCATGAGGTTCTGTACTTCTACACCATTCTTAATGGGTTGTCCTACAGAAGTTAAAAATTGTCTGGCCTTCCATATTGGGCCATAATCATGAACTATGCCAAATGCATACCTGGAATCAGTGTAAACATTTGCCATCTTACCTGCCACTCTACTCGCCTCAGTGAGGGCCTTCAGTTCCGCTTCTTGTGCTGAGACATGCGGAGGCAGAGCTTCTGCTTTTAGGACATCTTGTTGTGTGACCACTGCATATCCAGTGTGGAGTCGTCCATCCTCACCCTGGTACCATCTACAAAAAGCTCAGAATATGCATTGTCAACAGGGGGTTTCAGTAACTGTTTTTAAAGCCTGAATTTTCTTGTTGCATCAATGCTAGACAGTCATGCTGATATTCTATTTCAAATAGATCACGATCTTATTGCAAAAATAAAAAGAAAATAGCTAATCTGTAATACCTAGATCACCTATGCCTCTCCCTCCCCCATTTGAACGAGGATACTCGATTGGAAGAAGAGTAGCCAGATTCAAGGTAGTGCACCATTGAAAAGAAATATATGGGGGGGGGCATGAAAAGAGCACATTGTAGCTGGATTTGATGAGCTAGAGACAGATGTTTAGGTTGTACTTGAGTGAGTATACTCTAGATGTCATGAGGGGTGAGAACCACTAGGGGGTAGTCCAGGACCAACTTAGAAGACTTGTCAACCATTGCTTGTACTGCTGCTACCGCACGGACACGGGAGGGGGCTCCTTGGGCCTCCTGATCCATTCTCATGAAGTAATATCCAAGTGGCCGTGGACGTCCTCCATATCTTTGCATCAATACTGCTGTCGCTTGACCGGAAAGTTCAGTGCAATGGATCCAAGGACGGCAGTATGAGATAATTCCCAAAAAGGTGCGGAGTTTGGCAGCAGAAGACGGTACAGAAATGGCTTGAACAGCAGCTTTGCGCTCTTCTGTGAGATGTTTGGTCCCTTGAGCTAGGCAATGGCCTAGAAACACAACCTTTTGTTTACAAAGCTGTAATTTTTCCTTTGAAGCCTTGCAGCCATTTTCTGCTAAAAATTTTAGAAGAGAAACGGATGCAGATTGACATGTTTTCAGATCCTCAGCACAAAGCAGAAGGTCATCAACATATTGCAACAGCACAGTCCCATCAGGCAGAGTCCAGGCCTGCAAGACAGACTGGAGTGCCTGGGTTTACATGTTTGGAGAATTCTGCACACCTTGTGGCAGGACTGTCCAAGCATCCATTTTATCATTTCTTTAAGTTTAACTCAATGCTGTTTGTTGTCTGTAAAAGGGCCGGAGATTCAGACTGTCTCCACTCTGGCTTATTGTCTATGAGTTTAGACTTTGGAGGTTCCCATAAACCTTCTTGTATACCATTATACCCTAGATCTGACCAACGTTGTTGAAGGCACGCATAGAATTGTTCTACACTTTCATCCTTCTCTTGTGTGATATTAGAAAGAGACAAGGAGGATATCTGTCTAAAGAAAGGCAAAGGTCTGGTCATGGGGTCTGGTAATTGCTGTATGAGCGACATATGCTGTTGTGGCGTCCATGATCTATATTTGACTTTTTGTGATATTGCATCATATTGACTCCTTCTGTCTTCCCCCTGTTTTACATCTGCTCCTGTACCACCTTCCGCTCCCTACGTCTCCTTCTTGTCCTCCTCCTCATGCTTCCACTCACTAGCCTTGGATCTAGTGAGCATAGGCATAACTGGTTTGTGCCGAGGAGCTCCGCAAGCAGTGTAGCTCTCTCTCCAATACTGGTTTTGTTGTCCACACTGCCAGCAGGTCCATCCCTCCGGTCCAATGTTTGACCTTGGAGTGGATGGCTTGGCATAGGGTGGGGGAGGAGGAGATGGTTGGAATTGAGGTAAAGGAGTGGGTGGAGGTGGAAGAGGGAACTGACCCGGCAATAGGGGAGCATAATATACCTGTGCTTTGAATTCTTTTCTCATTTTATTTTCAGCCATTGAACAGTATATATTTCATATAATACAACATACGGGCCCTTCCTGTGCAGCCAAATATAACCAATTCTCAATTCACATTTCTTTGCAGAGACAAATAGGCCCTCTACAGCATAATACCCCACCCTTTGGAATTTAACTTATCTCCTATAGAACACAGAAACGTCTCTAGACAAATAATTGAACTATATAACAGGTTTCACTGCCTATAACCATCTTCTTTTATGTGCAAATAGCCTGGGCTGTGGGTCTATTTAGACTTAACCTAGAGTGTAATATACTTGCCCTACCTTACAAAACTGCAAATTACACTCACTGGGGTTTTATTCATTCATGTACGGACTGATAAATTTAGCATGTGAAGTAGAAACTGGGATTGTATTTACTGTACATAGGACTGCCGACCGCGAACAAAACACATATATAAGAAAAACTCTTATGTACCGCGGTTTTTACAAGTTTTGTCCAGTATCGGTTATCCAATGACAAACACAATACAACTTATGCCCATTTCCACCCACATACTTATATACACCACTAAAGTAAGCAACTATTATCACTGTCAAACCTTTTTCTATATCTTTACTTGCCTTTTTCCAACTATTCAACATTTCCTGTAGTCCATTATCTTTAACACATCCAGCATGACTTTCTGCAAACCTATCCCAATACTGGGGGTCTTGTGCTCCTGTTCCTTCATATCCTACATGCTTTAACAATTTATCACATCCTCTACTTACTGCATCCCTGCCTTCTTTGTTTCACTATTTTCCTTGCAGCCTTCCATACCCTATCCTCTTTACCAGCAGTATTGCCAATGGCTGGCGGCTTATGTACACCAAGAGGCTTAATATTTTTATTCTTTCACACACATAAAACAGTCCCCTGGCCGTTGAATTATACAAACGGAAACGCAGGGGACCCAGCCCAGAATCGTGGCCTTGTTAGGGAATCCTTTCAGCGTCACTGATCGGGTTCCTGTTAACACGTGACACAGAGGTTTATATTTGCACCCCGGAGGTCAGGTTCCATAGATCAGGTCAGCTTATCTCAATCACTCACTCATACATAAACAGACACACATAAAGACAAAAACATTTGATATCAGTTCCTTCTTTTAAGTGTCAGTACTTCCTCACTGTCTGTAAGGGTCGGTACCTCCCCACCCTGCTTATTTCTCCCCGTCTCTACTACTTCTCTTATACCTATAAGAGGCTCCCATCAGGGATTTTATCCCCTGAATTCTTTAGGCTTTCCTGGTACAACTTATACCATGCCTTTCAGAGATCGGCAAGAGGGTTTCATATTATGTAAACTGACCACACAAAGTAACAAATAAAAACAATAACAGTTAAAGAACACCCGCACAGCATATTCAGCCCACCATATGGATTCTTAAAAAGCTTAAATATTTATAAGAGGCATGCACCTTCTTACCCCTCGGACAGCAAAGAAGTGGCCAGGAAACACGGATAGATTGTGGCAAGATAAAATCTTACCTTACTATGCAGTTTTGTCAATCTGTAGTTCCGAGTGGCTCCTTATCCCATCTGGGTCCAGGGGGGTTCGAGGTGTAGATGGTCCTCTTGTTCCTTCAAGCCCCACGTTTTTGAGCGCCAATAACCGGCCGCCATAACCACCTCTGATTTGGAGCCTCACAGCATATTGACGGAACAATTGAATTTCCCTAACAGTGTCTCCTCCCTTTCAATTTCATCCCATTGCTTCTAGTGTTTCCTTGTGCAAATGAGAATGGGGCTGATCCCTCTGCACTGTAACAGCCCTTCAGATATTTATAGACAGCTATTAAGTTTACTCTGTCTTTTATTTTTTGCAAGCCCCAGATCCTTTAATCGTTCTTCATAGGACTTGATTTGCAGACTGCTCACCATCTTGCTAACTCTTCTCTGAATTTGCTCCAGTTTGTCTATGTCTTTTTTAAAAGGAGTGCCCAGAATTGGACACAGTATTCCAAATGAGGTCTGACTAAGGAAGCGTAGAGGGGGATAATGACCTCACGTGATCTAGACTCTATAGTTCTCTTAATACATCCCAGAATTGTGTTTGCCTTTTTTGATGCTGCATCACAATGTTGACTCATGTTCAGTCTGTGATCTATTAGTATACTGAAGTCTTTTTCACATGTGCTGCTTAGCCTAATTCCTCCCATTCTATATGTACTTTTTTCATTTTTCTTGCCCAGATGTAGGACTTTGCATTTCTGCTTGTTAAATACTATTCTGTTAGTTGCTGCCCACTGTTCAAGTTGGTCTAGATATTTTTAAGTCCTTACTCTCTCTCTCTCTTCTTCAGCTATCCCTCCTAGCTTTGAGTCATTGGCAAAATTGATCAGTTTTCCCTAAAATTCCTTCATCAACATTTTTTATAAATGATGTAGAACAACACTGGGCCCAGGACAACATGAGAAATTCTTCCACTTTCATGTGTAGTCATTTATGACCACTCTTTGAGTATGATCACTCCGCTAGTTGTGAATCCACCTAACAGTTGCCTTGTCTATCAGATATTATTTAGCTTTTCTGACACTTGCCCTACAGTTTCTGCAGACCGCATTATATTCTTCTTTAGATATTCCCCCTCTTTTCATTTGAGAAGCATATTTTCTTCCTTTTTACCATGTGTGTATGTTCTGTTCATCCATCCTGGTCTCTTTAAATCCTTCCCATTCTTCTTTCTTTTAGAGATTGTTAATGATTGTGCTTTGAGAATTTCATTTTGCAATATTTCCCAACCTTCTTGGACATTTCAAAAGATATCCAAGATGGGAAGCAAATTCATAAAGTAGCAAGCAGCGCCAGAGATGGTTACTTGTTATTTAAAAATGCATCAATGGATGCCTCTTTATTGCATTAAGAAAATCCAGTAGCGCACAACGTTTCAACCCGGCAAGGGTCTTTCTCAAGTGCACTTGAGAAAGACCCTTGCCGGGTTGAAACGTTGTGCGCTACTGGATTTTCTTAATGCAATAAAGAGGCATCCATTGATGCATTTTTAAATAACAAGTAACCATCTCTGGCGCTGCTTGCTACTTTATTCTTTTGAATTGATGATCTTTGAGGACTCAAGGGAGTCGAGTCCTCCTGTGTGAGCTTTTTGCGCATTTTCTTCTTTGCCATCTCCCACCTTGGTGGTTGGATCAAGCGGAGTGCTGCCGCGACTTTGACGATGGGAAGCAAATTCATGGCAGCATATGATGTTGATAAAACATAGTCTTTTATTCCTCCATTATTCCAATAACGGGCGCCGTTTCGACCGAGTGACGGTCTTTATCAAACTCGCCTGTTGGAATAATGGAGGAATAAAAGACTGTGTTTTATCAACATCGTATGTTGCCATCAATTGGTTAGTCATGTGGAATGACCTGTCAGGCATTTGCACCCAGACAGTATGTCCTGTGTAAAAGGGCTGTAAGACCCCAGATAGCCCAGTCATTTTACTGAAAGCGACCCTCTGGTGATATTCATTTTGGAAGCCCTGGCTAATCAATACAGCGTGTAGTGTTTTAGACAAATGATGCATACTAATGCACAGTCAGAGAAGCTGGTGTGGCCATCTTGCTTTTCCAGAACCGGAGATTTGCTTTTAGTCTATGTCTGAATTGAATACTAATATACTCACAATCTACAAAGTAGAATGAACAGACGGCACTCGATTATATCAAGTTCCGTAGCAATACTTTATTCCGTAACAAAGTTATGTTATATTGGTTATAGAATAAAGTGCTTCTACAGAGTTTGATATCTTCGAGTGTCACCTGTTCATTCTACTTTGTGGATTTTGAATAATCTTATAATGGCAGAGTACTATTGATTACCATACGAAAAATGTGGTCAAAGATTTACTTATCCATTTGGTGACTGCCGTTTGCTTACATTTCAAGTTGGAACGAATATACTCGCCACTAAGGGGTGTGGAACTGTGCTGAATGTGAGGTGGCCAGACTGACAGAAACAGCTGAGTTACGCTGTTTCCGTAACTCCCATAGAATAGAAAAAGGGGCGGAGGAACCCAAATATGGATCAGAGGGTATGAGGACTATGTCCTTTATAGCGGTATATGGACTGTCTCCTTTAAGTACAAAAGAGTTCTTTTTTTATGACAGGTGCAGCCAACCCCAAGCAACCATCACACCCTCCAGGGTTGACGTATGACGAGAAAAGTTCTCAGATCCCACCTTATTCCCAATTTTTTAACCTTTCTGGTATCTATAGCTCTCATAGAAGTCAATGAAGTTAAACAAATAGCGAGATATGCTGTTTGAATAACTCCCCTTGACTTCAGCACAATGCACTTGGCTATTTCTTGACCACTTCTAGCCACCGTATTCAGAGTTAGCAGTGGGGCCAAAACAGAAGATAGATGCAGGTCACACAGGGGGAAACCTCAGCTGTCAGATTGCTGGGAATTCCCATTTAATGATTTCAAAAAGAAAACGCAATGTTAAGGGAAAATACTCTAAACATTCTTATCCTACTTGCATCCAGCAAAGATAAGAGTCTTTAGGGCAATGCTTCAATATGCACAATAGCTTTCCTCCACAAGGAAGAAAATGGTCTCTCTTATGCTAGCTATGGGTGGCTGCCATAGAAGTCAATGTCCGTCCCTTGCTTTCTATTGATAGATGTCTCTGTTTTGCCTAATTGCCCAATTCATGGTTGGACATAGTTGGCACTAGAGAGACCGTTTTCTTATTTTTGGAAGAAGAGCTCATTTGCAGATAATACAATTAGAAAAACATGGGGAAAGGAGTTCTTTAAGGGCTTATTCACACATTAGTATTTTGCAAACCAAAACCGGGTCCAAAATATGGAAGAAATGCACATTTTTCCATTATTTTTTCTTTCTATACGTTCCACTCCTTGGTTTGGGTTACAAAATACTGACGTGTGAATAAGACCTGAATGTTTCAACAAATTTCCTTCTTCATAAACCTTGTTAGTCAGAAATTGATAGGGTCGGGTTAAGCAGGAGGTATCCAGGGTATGAAAAAATTGAAATCGCATACAGTAATAAATGTAGAATCTCGAGCTAGACAAAACATCCAGTCTAAAAATATTTTATTCAGGTTGTAGTCTTTGTAGGAGAATCAAACCCTTGCTGGAAATGTTGTGCTTTTATAGTGAAAAAGTATCCTGCAAACATTTTTTCTGGAAGGTTGCTCCCAATTTCACAGCTCCGCAGACAGCCGTGGTCCCTAGTATGGACCAAAGGGGCTCTTCTAAATTAAATCACACCGTTCATGACCTGATGTTTTTGTTTCTTTTTGCCCTTTGGTCTAGACTTGGCATTTTTGCCCTTACACTTTTCCACCTTCATCACTCAAAAACCGAATGCTTTGTTAGTGGATTCAGTAATGAAATATCCTGTGCTGGAAGCCTCTTTGTTATTCTCTTGAAGGCCAACATTCAAATATACTTTTTATTAACCTAAATTGTTATTCCAATAGGCCAGGCTCCCTTCATGCATACTAAACCACAATGAAATAAGCATGATATATCTTAGGGAGCTTTATAGAGCAATGTTTTCAGATGCTAGAACCGATTTCAACTTTCCTATTTTTGTTCTGGAGACTGCCAAAGTTTGTTCAAAACAAGGAAACTGATTCATAAGAGAGTCTTATTTATGAAGATGAATGAAAATAATGATGATGTGAAGATACTGACACTAAAGCATAACACTGACATCCTATGAAGTCATTTGTCTCCGTCGGCATGACTACTATCACCTTACATTTGTATTATTACATGTGAAAAATCATCCGACTGCTGTCATTTTAATGCCAAGATGTCTAAATCAAAAAGAATTCCTAACCTTTAGAGCAACTTGTTTTTCAAAAATGACTTATTACACATTGGAGGAGTCCAGTTGTTTCAACATAAAAGTTCTGTTCTGGTGTAATGTGCTTTCCAACATCCTTACTTACTATTAAAGATACGTGCGCTTAAGAAACTCCTGAAAAATTATATGTAATCAATGGATCATGAATATTTGTGTTAGTAAAGTTAGTACTGGAACAAATAGAGTTATTTGATTAGAAGAATGAAGGGAGAAGGACACTCAAAAAAATAAAAAAAGTAAAACACAGAGGAATATTTATCGAAATTAACGTAATGGGAAACTGGAAAAGTTCCCTGTAGCAGCCATTTCCCATTTTCCAAAGGGTGTCTTGAAAATGAGAAGTGGAATCTGGTTTGTTTGTGTGCGTTTTCTAGCTATACGTCATGGCACTGTTAAGCTCCATTTACATAGGATGAATATTGGGCAAACGATGCCCGACACTCGTCCCCGCACATACTCACTCTCGTGTTGCTGCATGGGAGCTAGTATCTGTGGCTCACTGCGGAGCGGCTGGAGATTTCACTCCTCGCTCTCCCCCGCCCCTCTCCATTGATGCTGCATAAATGATGGACGATGAGCTGAACAATGATCGTTCAGTACTGAGTAATGGAGAGGGGTGGGGGAGAGTGAGGAGTGAATTCTCCTGCAGCTTCGCTGGCCGCTCTGTGAGCGAGCCAGCACTACTAGCTCCTGTGCAGTAGCACGGGAGCGAGGACATGCGGAGACGAGTGTCGGGCATCATTTGCCCGACATTCGTCCCGTCTAAATGGGCCTTTTCAGCATGGGTTCTACATTGTAGTAGCTAGTGGTTAATTTTGCTTAAGTTTTTTCCTGTACTAAGAATTGTGTCATTTACATGCTAATTACTTTCTATTAGACAAAGGGAAGCATTAAACATTCCAAGCTGCATACAATGGCTCATTCAATAGTCCTAAACTATATACAGTTTTGTGCCATCACAGGTATCTAGTCATTTATATACTGTAGAGAATGGCTTCTTAAACTTTTTTGTCTGCGGTCTCACCAGCTAAACCATGAGGACATCTGCCTGAGGCCGTATTCTGTGTCTGAGACACACAGGACTTATACGGTAAATGAACCCATTCACTTGAACAGGTTCATTTACTTGAGCGATTTTTCACTCAAATCGCTGGGTCATGTAATGTGTAGTGTCCCGCATACGGATCTGTGCTTTGCGTTGCGTGTTGCACTCTAGAAGTTAGGGCACAACTAGCTCTTGGCCGTGTGAATACATTTTGACTGTGCCCTAGTACCAGATACAAACGCTCCAGTTTCAGCCATAGAGCCACTGTACCTCCAATCTGTCCAATATGGTAACATCTTTTATTTTATTTTTTTGCACGTTCAAAATTGCAAAAGGTACAGTAAAATACTCAGATGCATGGGCGAATACACAACGCCTTGTACAAATACGTGGCGCAAATGCACATGCGTAAACAAGCTTACGCCTGTGTGGCATTGGCCTTACTGTCTGTGATTCAGTGTATTGAAGAAAATTCAGCCATTGCGTCTTACAATGATTAATACAACACCAGATGATTCTTCAAGGGTTTGTCTGACATACTAAAAAAAAAAAAAGGTTTTTCATCATATAAAATACTAAACAAACTAATACTTGCTCCTCCCACTCAACGCATTTTCTGTGCCGACAGCTCCAGGTCTCCCTGAGATGCAATGTTTACAGGCTGCAATTATCCTGTATACCGGACATAGGAGACTCTTGCAGCCAATCACATACCTCAGTGTTCAGGTGCTGAACTCTGTGATTGGCTGTAGCAGCCTGTGACGTCTGGTACACAGATCAACTGCAGCTTGTAAACAAAAACCGGGCCCAGAAGATGGAAATGTGGGAAATAGGAGAGGTGAGTACAAGCTTATTTATTATTTTATATGACGGGGAGCCTGTTTTAAAAAAAATAGTCGGATAACTCCTTTTATGAAACTGTGATATAAAATGAGCGCCAAGAATATCAGAAATTTCATTTTTTCTTATTTTGACAACGCTCTCATTTAAGTACAGTATCTGATGAATTTTGCAAATTGCAGTGCATGGAAACATTAGTCAATGTGAGTTAGTTTTGTACTGGAGAGCATTTATCAGACAGATTTATGCAAATTGGAAGATAGAACAATAGCTCTGCAGAGTCACTTAATAGAAGACTTGCAGGAATGCTGCCTTCCAATAGGTGGCGCTGCAGTGGTATCATTCCATCTTGCTTTTTGCATATTCCCCAGAGGAACATTAATGGCCTTGTAAGTATCCTTACACACCTTCTAGGTGCTCTCCTTAAGGAGAGATGATACCCTTCCTGATCCACGTCTATAGGCCTCTCACTAGCCAGAAACCTACTGCACACTGATGAAGGGTAAAAATCATGAAACAGCTGTCTGTGTATGGATCCTAGCTTGGTTTACAATTCCCAGTCATTGTTACAAGACTTGTCAAAAAAGTCTAAAATTGACTTGAGGAGTGCTGCCTTCCAATAGGGGACGCTGTAGAGGTATTGTTCCATCTTTCCATTTGCATATATCCCAGAGAAGCATGGATGGTCTTATAAGTCTTCTCACTCATCTCCTAGATGCTCTCCTTAAGGAGAAATGATATCCTTTCTGAACTTCAGACATCTAAAATGAAAAATGAAGCTACTTTGCAATCGATCTTAATTTAAAAAATTGCCTTCCGTTTTCTTTCTACAGCTCCTGTGCTGATTGTGTCTCCATGGTAACATACATTTGTCTTCTAATTTATGCAGATAGAATGACTGCAGGATTCGGCTGTCTGCCAGCACGGAGTCGCATAGGTCTGCACAGGAAGTGTTGAGACAGAATGAAAGGAAATTTTGATTTAAGACATATTGCAAACTTGCTTCATTTCTCCTTTTAGGTGCATTAAGGGAATAGGCTGAGGTTGGTAATGAAAGTGTTCAAAAGCCTATTTTTTACATATGTAGTTTTTGACCAATTCTCAGTTTTACCTTGTAAAATGCTTTTTCTTGAAGGCAGAACTGAGAAATTCACAAGTTTAGGACGGAATTGAGGATTTTATTGAATGTTCTTCCTTTGAGTCACCAGAATGTGTTTCACTCCTCCGCCCAGCTGATTGACCTCCGGTACTTGTCTAGCAGCTATCATGGTTCAGATATTCCCATTGACCTCTCATGGCTTTATGAAATAAACAAGCCCACTGCTAATTAAGAATGGTAAGATGACACCAGGGATTTTGTAATTTTCCAAATACCTTGAAAAACAAGTAATAATGAAATGAAGTGTTCTTCTTGGTGCTCTCCAGGGAACAAGCTGTGCTTGAATAAATGGACCAGTATTTTTCCACTTCACAATAGTTTTGTCGGTTACGACTGCAGTCCCAGGAAACACAGTGTTTAACTTGGAGACAGAGAACAGTAGCCGTGTTCCAGAACGGAGAGCCTGCGGTCAGTGGTTGCGTCCAGAATGGACACTTAGACATGTATTAGCTCACGCGCGAGGCTGTGGGAAAAATGTGCCGTATCCCTGCCAAACATAGTGAGCTATATCCATTAATGATGACTTCAGACAGCACTCAGAACTACCATGGATTGTCCTATGTCTGTTTAATGCAAGAAACACACTGATTGTGTTTGCAAGACTATCGCTCTAGTAGCCAGGAGACATAAAATGTCCTTTTTGTCATAAAACACAGTAAAAGCTGGACAAAACTTGGGAAAGCATTCGGAAAACCTTGTATTTTATTGATCTCATTTTGGGTTCATAAGGTTGATCCCACTGAGTAACTGACAGCTATATCTGTACAAAATAGGATAGTTGATAAAAGCCTAATCGGTGGGGTCTCACCACCGAAACCCTCACCTATCCCAACAATGGGGGTCTTGTATCCCCCTTCTTCTTCTTACGGGCTCATTGTAACCTCTGCGGTGAGGAGGAGATTGAATGGAGTGAGAGTCACCTTCAATGGGACTGCCGGGGATAGCTGAGAACTTGTACTTGGCTATTTCCATCACCCCATTGAAATGAATGGGATACCACTTATTTATCATAGAATATCGTTGATTGTAGCTTGAAGTCCATTCTACACAGAACGTTTTCAACATGTCGTCTCTGAAGTATTCGTTAAATGGAGGGTCTGAACAGAATGTGAAGACTAATGAGTACAGGCAAGAGGTATAAGCTCAGTATTTGAGTTCCAAAAATCTATATTCCAATAGTGTAATTAAATCCAGGAAACACATGGGTTCTCTTTCAAGTTTACTAGGTTATATTAAAATATACTACTTTGATGTCTGCTCATAAAACACATGAATAAAATTCGGCTAGGGCAGGACAGAACACATTAATAACATTGTGTAAGTACGGCCCTCATCCGGCTGGCCGCCATACCAAGGCTCCCATACATTTTCGCCACGCTTCTTACATAACTCCTATTTACTTATATGGGACTCACCAAGACAGTGTAGCACAGGTTGCCCAGATATTTCCAAACCACCCAGCCACCTGAATACTGTCGATAACAAAGTCTTTCCTTTGATACTTGTACTAGTGGAGTAACTGTGCTTGCAGTGTATGTTTGGCCTATACATTGGACATAACCCTAGGCTCCATTCACCCAATAGAGTCGAGATTGTCCTTTAGGCCTTTGTCATGCTAGTATATGTTGCTGTACTTTTTTTTCCAGTAGAGAATAACATAGTCACCTACACAATTCAAAATAAGAGTATCCATTTGAATAGATATATGTACATGCGGTATGTTTTTTATTTTTTTTTATTTTTGGGGGTCTTATGAGTAACATGTCACTATATACCTATAAAGGGACACATGTCAGGGAATCCTCTGTTAATGCATAAGAAACCGGTATCCTACTTGTGCAAATACTATATATTAGTAGTACGGAGATTTTAATACTATCTAAAATGTATGTCAACACCACCAGGTCATGTCTGAATGAGTGATTGAAGTGGGCAATAATTGCATTATTAACTATACACTTTGTTAGGTAAGGCTAAAGCCAGACTGTATTACGCCCAGGGTAACGGTTCAGTTTGGTTCCCCTCCCCCACAAAGTAATAGATACAAATACTGTCCTTCCTTCATACTGCTGTTGCTGGGTGGCATCTCTCCTCCAAAATACAAAGTGCGCCTGATGCCAAAATTTTGTGCATTCCTCTGGTGGCACTGGCAACACCCCTCCCCCACTCACACCTACCTCACGATGCCTTTTTTTCTTGCTAATGCCGATAATTTTACTTACAACTGAGTGTGATACCTGCTAGGAGCAAAGTATGTGAAAAGGGAACTGAGGCGATATATATTGGGAATGCCTTGAGTGCAAGATCACATTCCACCGCCTCCGTTATTTGGAGCTACATCTCATGTAAACATGGTGAGTGTGGCCGTCTTATACAGAGTAAAGGAGAGCATCCAGTGTCACCATAATGTGCTGCCCATGGGTTCCTGCTAAATCTTGATGGGAGAAAAGAAGTGAATTGGGACTAAATTAGGTGATATCTGAAAAAGGCTCCTGGAGGAGAGTATTATGGTAATAAAGATTTGCTTACTAGACTTCCAGGCTGAAAACCCCACAATGAGGGTGGAGATAGATATAGGCGGGTAGCATAGAGCATTGGGAAAGCAATAAAGAATCTAACATATCTCAATCTTTATTAATGAAGTTGTCTGGTTATAAATTAAATTTTTATAATTAGATCCAAAGGACTTAAAGCAATTGAAAAAATAATACTTACCTTCCTCGGCTCTGGCGATCCAGCGCTGTAGCCCCGCAATTCCCCTGGTTTCTGTTAACAGTGGAAGTAAGATGACCGCTGCTTGCTAATCGGAGACCGCAGCATTACCGTTCTGAACTCATGGCATCATGGCGCCAGAAAATGTGAACGGGTAGTGACTCTGCAGCCTCTGATTGGCGGGCACCGGTAATTTAACTTACTCTATCAACAAAAATCGGGAGCATCACAGGGCTACAGCGTCGTATCACCGGGGCCGAGGGTGGGTAAGTACCAGTTGTTTTACGTCACTTGGAAGTGATTTCAAAATGTGAATTTATAACCAGACAACCCTTTGATTCACACGACATTAAAAGTTCGAATGTAGCACTGACACATTTCGGGCAACTGTCTTCAGTCATATGAATGCATCACTGTTTTAACATGTGCACTAATGAAGACAGAGATACAAAATGTAGCCAAGTTTAACCTGTGACAACTTTCTGCAGCAAGTAATCTTACTCATATCTTAACCCCATTTTCGTTTTTCCTCCCCTCTTTTACAAAAATCGTAACCCCTTTATTTATCCATCGGTGTCACTGTATGAGGGCTTGTTTTTTGCAGGACAAGTTGTATTTTTCAATGGTACTATTTAATGTACCACATAATGTACTGAAAAACTTTAATGTAACAAAATACACATGATAACTTTATTCTATGGGTCAGTGCGATTGCTACGATACCAAACTTGTATAGTTTTTCTTTTTAATTATTTTCTGCCGCCATCTTCTGCACGCAATAGCTTTTTTATTTTTTTCATCAACATAGTTGTGCGAGGGCTCATTTTGTGTGGGACGTCCTGTAGTTTGTGTCAGTACCATTCTGGAGTACATACGACTTTATGATCGCATTTCTGTGCTTTTTTTCTGACGATGTTCATTGTGCGTGGTAAATAATGCGTTGGGCCAAATGCACACAGGGGAAAATTCCACGGGGGGATTTCCCGCAGAATTTCCGCTGTGCCCGCTGCCATAGGATTGCATTGGTTTATGCAGGCAGCTGCAATTTGGCCACGTGAAAATGCGCGCGGTAAACAAATCGCAACATGTCCTATTTCTGTGCGAGCGTTGCAGAGGCCCGCACAGAAATGTCACTTCTGACATGCGCATGTGCATAGCAGAGTGGCTGAGACGCCGGAGAAGGTGAGCCGCTGGGGTCACTGCAGAATTCTCGCAGCTGGATCCAACCAGGCCGTCTGCATGAGCCCTTACTTTGATAGATCGGACTTTTATGGCTGCAGTGATACCAAATGTGTGTTTTTTATTTTATTATTTACATTATTTTATTATAAATATGGCAAGAGGGTTTTATTAAAACTTGTATTACTTTTTTTTAAATAATTAGTAAAACTTTATTGATCTTATTTTTACTTTAACTTGTAGTCCCTGGGAGGGGGGACAACAACTTGCGATGCTTTGAATGCTCCTACAGCATGATGTAATGCCATAGCATTACTTCGTACTGTGATCGGGCAGGCAGTCTATCAAGCCACCTCACAGACATGGCTTGATAGGCATTCTGCCATGACAGCCCTGGGGCCTTTCAAAAGGCCTCCAGCTGCTATGACATCCGCACAGCTTGCTGCGATCTCAGCAGCATTTAAAGGGTTAACAGCTCAGATGAGCCGCGCTGCCGATTAGAGCTGTTGCCGTCGGCTGTAAGAAACAGACGGCGCCTGCGATGTATGGAGGGAGATCGCCGCATGATCTCTCTTCATACATAGGCTTTTTGATGGCCTGTATCTGTGGGCTATCGGCGGTCCCTAAGGGTTAAGACATTGAAAAGATATTATCTAATGCAACAAAAGCCATTGTAAAGTAATTGAAAGGGTAAACAAACAGTGACACAAAGTTATCTGAATGCATTGAGTGAAAGTACATTTAGTTGCGTTTGTAATTTTGTAGAATCACTGCTTTACTAATTGAAAGAATAGGTTTACCACTGAACACAATATACACCTGGGTACAAGCTACAGATGTTACAACACAGTGTGTTATTTAGAGCTAGAGCTTCTCTACATTCCCTGCTTGTTCACTGTCTGGTCAGTGCGCATGGTGTTTTGCGTTCTGGAAGGTGTGATGGTCCTTTTACACGCTGACTTTTAAGCGACTACATGAGCGCTGATGTCACCGCTAAGGTCGTCAGTGCTCGTGCAGAGCATTAAGCGACTACATGAGGGATGATGTCACCGCTAAGGTCGTCAGCGCTCGTGCAGAGCATTCAAACAGAAAGACTTACCACCGGCTCGCGGGCTTCTCATCCGCTTCTCGCTTAGTGCTTCACCTTCTGTGGAAAGAGCTGAGTGGGGAGCATTTACACGAAATGACAAACCAACAAGGTTTTTTAAGTTGGCTGAAAAGTCAGCTTAAACAACCGCAAATGACAAGCGATAACGAATTTTGAGCAATCATCGTTCCGTGTAAATGGGCCTTAAGTCTTTATGACAGTCTGGTAGGATGAAATAAGTGTTTCAGATTGCAGCGGGGCATGAAGCCTTGAATTAGATAAGCTATTAGGGTTGTCTTCTGTAAACTTATAACTGGTTCCAGGAATACAGCTCTAGGATCAAATGCAGGACTTACCTGCAGACTGATAGAAGGAAGGGATATCAAGTTCATTCCAGACTCTCTTGGGACATTATAGGAAATATGCACCTTAGGCTACATACACATGAGACGCACAAAGATCACACGAATATGAACTCCATTCTTTTGGATAGAGTCATACACCTGAGCGATGTTTTCTCTCACAGCAATGTATTTTTTCACATTTCGCGAAATGCACCGCCCATTGTTTTCAATGGGACCTTAAAGACATCACAGAACTCTTGCACCCCGTTTGATGTTCCCCATAGAAATCAATGGAAAACACTTGTGATCCTCTATCGCATGTGAAAATCAGAATTTCACAGAAGTGATGCGAGGCACATTTGTATGAAGTTGTATTTCAATATAATAATCTTTTTATATGTTCTATGTTGTTTTCCCACTAGAACAATTACCCCGCCACAGGCAATTTGGTCTTTCTTTCTTTGTGTGGCGATGAGACCTCATCCTCACTTTCAGTTTTTGTCCTGTTTCTCGAACATAAATAACATCTGAAAGTTACTGTATTAAAAGGCAACTTCAAGTGTCAACATCACAGAAGAATTTGGGAGTAGAAGTAAAAGATGGTTATATCTTTGACAGTCTCGGGCTGGAATCAACATCACAAGCAGCTTTAAGCATCACTGGAGATTATGAGTGGCCCGGTGACCTCCTAACACCAATTTAGAGACCATACAACGTTCACATCCGTAGCAGTGGACTAATTAAGTATTTACTCCTCTACTCATCCTGTTCTATTGTTTTAAGTTCAAATTAATCACAGCACGTCTGTGCCTTGTCATATCTATGTGTGTATATATGCATGAGTCTTCAGATTTATTCTAATAAGCCTGAAGAAGAACCCTGAGAGGTTTGAAAGCTCACTATAACATCATGTATTTTTGTTAGCCATTAAAAGGTATCATATCTACAAGATTACTTGGTTTCTCTTGCTAAGAACAATCACAATGTAGCCTCAATGTACACAATTCTATCTTCTAATATGGAAATTGTCTGAGTCTCGGTGCTGAGAATTAACAAATATCATCATCTTACATGTGTGATCTTAAAAGGCAATTGTAGGGATGGCGTCAGATGGCATTGTTGGGGAATTTCCGAAGCCGCAGCAATTAATTTTATTGACAGTCTGGCTTCAGTCTGAAAAAAAGTTTATACTTTATGAGAGCCCGTTTAATATGCACTTGGCGCACACTATGCATCATCAATAACAGAAAGGTGATAGTTGTTGGACAGTTTTCTCCAAGGATCGTGTTGTATCAATATCACTGTCATTTTTGGATACAAGGTTTTCTTCGTATTTTGCTGTTCCACTGACTTCGCTGTTACTTGTCCAAACACGTTGCACTTTCCAGTGAGCTGCATACAATTACCTGTTGATGAACACAATCATAGAAAGTAAAACATCCCTGGCGGGGAGATTACTGTCAACCTAACGTCATACATCTGTTCAAATGCTCAAAGCAGAATTCTTCAGCTGTCTCTAGAAAATCCCATTGTTCTTGTCTGACAATGAGGTCTAAGCTATGAATACTCAACTGGAAAGAGGCTTCAGCGCCCCCTAGTGTGACTATACAATACTGCATGTGAAATGAATTTACAAATGTGCTAGTAGCAATCAATCTCATATATACATATTTCACAAAAAGTGACTGTACCTGCTGTAATAGGTTGTATACCAGCGGATGCCAATGTTTATTCATTCTGATGTTCTTTAATCTGTTATGAAATTCAATGGATTATGACACGTGCAGCTTTACCACTTCATATATGGTCAGAATTCATACTTAAAGGAGTTTGAGAATATAAAACATAGTTGCTTCCTTTCAGAAACAGTGCCACTCTCAGGTGGTATCTAGTATTGCAGCTCTGTTTTAGTCAAGCATATGGGGCAGAGCTGTAGTACCAATCATAGTCCCTGGACAAGGGTGGCGCTGTTTCTGGAAGAAAGCAGCCATGTTTTCCTAATTTTACACAACCCCTTTGAAGTTCATTTAGTTTTATGGACTCCGTGCACTTCTTCCTTCTGTCTATATTAATCACTTGTATGGTCAGCGTCATAATGAGATAAATGACCAAGACTCCACTAGACTTGCAGTTATAGACACACCTGTATTCATTCTAGTTCAAAGCCAGATTTCACCAGCAACTCTCTTTACGCCTCTTGCACACAAGCCTTTTACAGCTCCATTCGAGCTCCGAGTTGTGCAGTCCGAGCTATAAACACTCCGTATACGTGAGGGACCCTACAGTACTTATACGGAGAAATATAGACTTCATTTTCTTGCCATATCCCATATGAATCCAGCTCAAACCAATATAGTTGCACACTCCATCATTTACCATTATATAGAGGCATATAGTGGCCTCCGGAGTACATACAGCCCTATAGTAAAGCACAACAGGGACTCCGAGGCCACCATAGGGGCCTTTAAGGCTAGTGGCTCATGGACATATTTTCAGGACATGTGCAGTCTTTGTAAACCCACAGACAGCACACAACCCGATTATAGCCTGAGGCTATACACATAGATGTTGTATTGTTGGATGTCGATTTCGAGGGGTGTTTTCGGAACGCCTGTGTGGGAGTGGCCTTAGTGTAGGTCTGGGAAGGGAACAGTCAGCAGAGCTGCCCAGTTTGTGTCTTTAGACCTGATATACACAGCACAGCGTGAATACATGAACTGAGCAGCAGTGGAGGGAATTACTTATCTTTCTGCTTCCACTCTTGACTTTGCCTTAAAGGGGTTCTGTCACTAAAAAAGAAAAATGCTCTACTTATTTATTCCTCCCCCATCAGTCTAGTTACCAGATCTTCACCTCCCTTATCTTCTCCTGTCTCCTGCAGTCCGGGGGCTCACTTCAGCTCCAGCTGCCTGATTCTGCTTCTTCCTGTGAGGTTACATACATTAGGTTGGCATTCTGCCAATGTACGTTATGTCACAGCTCACAGGCCAGCAGGGGGACTGCCTATCTTCTTCAGAGATTGCTCATGCGAGCTGCCTCTGAAATAGATTACAATTCCTTCCTAGACAGTAAAGCTACAGCACTGGGATGTGACCTTCACTGACCCAGCAGGAAGGAGTTTGTGATAACCAGCCCTCATAGCAAGCTGGGCCCAGCCTGCAGTGAGCTGACCTGGGACAGTGGGGAAGCTCAACCAGGAGAAGATGTGATAAGGAGACAGACAGGGAAGGAATAGGTAAGTTTAGATATTTTTTTTTTATGACAAAACCCCTTTAAGAAAATGCCAACTGCCCGGCGTGGATCTTTGGTATTAAAGATGTTGTTGTCAGGAATAAGTGAACCCAAGTTCCTGAGACGGATATTGTGTATGGTTTATAATCCACTCGTGACAAATGTTTGTTGGCATAATGAAGCAGAAGGATCCTTTATGCATCGCTAACTGAAAACCTATTTGTGTTTCTGTTCAGGACACATACCCACAGGAGGTTGGACTTACACCTTTATCCGACTATATGATCTTGATGAACCCGGACCTCCCCTGGTAGGTTTCTTTTTGTTCCTTTCCTAAAGTGTTTCTCACACCTGAAAGGACCCATCTAGTTATTTTTAAGGGGACGATCTGAGTTTGAAGGCCTCTCCTTAGAGCAGATGGCCATTATCTATCTATCTATCTATCTATCTATCTATCTATCTATCTATCTATCTATCTATCTATCTATATATATATAGCGTTTATTGCTGCACAGTCTCATTCTTGTCTACTACTGCAGTCCTGCCCCTGCTTATCCCGCCTCCTCTTCCCCTCTGACGTAGCTTTGTGCTATATGTTAATACTGAGCGATGTGTATGGTTGTAGTGGCTAACCCCTCAATAAACCATTAGTATGTGGTAGCCGGTGGTCCAAACTCTGGGACCCCCACCAATCAGCTTGAAGAAAAAAAAAGCAGCCTTGCTGTGACCAACACGGTGCTGTCCATATTTGTGCAGCTGTATTTGCATCTCATCCCATAACAGACACCATCAGCTGTAAATCAAAGACAATTCCTCAACTTTCACCAGGTTGACATGAATTTCAGTAGCAACATTGATGGCAGTTTGGACATTTATCAAAATAGTGTACCAAACAACTGCTGCATGTCCCCCTCCCCCGCCTGCTCTAAGAAAAAAAGTTGGATAGAGATGGAGGAAAATTAGCTTGACTTTAAAACATGCCATGCCCCCTGCTGGAAAGATGGTTAACCCATTAAGGGAACAGAAATTTCTCAAATTTTTCTTTTCTTTTTTCCCTTCCCTTCCCTACTTTCCAGGAGCTATAACTTTATTCTGCTGTTGAGATGACTGGGTGAGGGTTCGTTTTTTCCCTTTTTTAATATTTTTTAATACTTCTATTTAATATACCATATATTGTATTGAAAACTTTTAAAAAATTAAAATTGGAGTCAATTTTACATTTTTTGATACCAGTTGTTTATTTTTTAACATGAGAAATGCGGAAAAGGTTTTTGTTTTTTACTTCTAAATCATTAATTAAAAAAAAATTTGTTTATTTTTTCCAGAGGACTTGTACTTGAAATACTTTAATCATTCCTCCATATATACTGCAGTACCTCAGTATTGAAGTGTATTATATTTTTAACAATACGGTATATGACAGCCTTCACTAGGCTCCAGGCTGCCATGTGAACCCATTGCCACCTCTCTCCCATTCAACTAGCTGTTCCAATGTGCTGCCAACTTTGACAGTGGCATTTAAGCAGTGATTGGCGCTAGCTCAGATTCCTGATGATGCAGGCCCAGTATGGACTGGGTTCACTTCCTGAGCCCGCTCCATATTTATGGTAGCCCTTAAAGAGTTAGTATGTAATCAAGCAAGCCTCAGATGCCATATTTTGAATGTAACATTTGGATACACCCCCCCCCCCCCCCCACACACACACACACTCTCCCTTTGACAGAACTGTAACTTTCAAGGGGAGTCTCAAATGTGTAAGATTAGTCTTTCACAACCCTGGTTATAGAACCTGTATATGGACTTCAATTAAGCATCTATGGCCTAGTCACCAGCCTTTTCTGACTGGAAGTGCTGGAGACAGGAGGTGTTGTCTATGCGGACACTTGGCGAGTTTTCCATATAATGTTTTGCCATTGTTATCGTCTATTCATATGAATGTATGGTTTGTAGTTTTGCAGAAATCAGAGTTTTTCAATAGACTACTTGTTGTTCTAAGCAATTGCAGTAGAAATAGTTATCGGTTGACCTGGAATATTCTTGCTCTTGTCTTGGTTCAGGTGTGAGCTGATACTTGTATGGAAAATAATTATACGTGATGATGGAGTGGTGATACCGGTCTTGGATTTGTTACCAAAGATGCCAGAACAAGGTAATGGCACACATTTCTTAGTAATTTTGCGTGTTGAGTAGTTTCCATAGAAAGTCAGTGCAACTCGATATTAGAATACAGCATGAGACAAATATTCACCACTTAGCACAAAATGTCGTATATGTACTGCGCTGCCGCCATGTAGTAACACCAAGTGCAGTAAGCATACAGTTTAGCGTCAAACCCGGCTGATGTCATTTGGCAATGATTATAGCATTTAATTGGTTAGATACAAAATTGGAGCAAAAATAGCTCTTTGCTCTAGTGGGACTAACGTGCGGGTATAGAGACCTCAAGCCTCGGGTCCAATGGTGATAACTGATCCATAAACCAGAAACACTCCCGGTATTCACCCTTTCAGTGTAAAGCTGGCCGGCATAATACACTGCAATATAGGAGTATTAAAGAAGCAATCCAAATAAATGTCTTACGGCTCGTTCACATCAGTTCTCATCCAATAAAACACAAGTCCTCATGTGGTTTTGTTAATAGAAAAATTAAAGAGTTACTATTTAGAAAAACAAAATATCCTTTAAAGGGGTTCTGTCATTAAAAACAAAAAATTATATACTTACCTATTGCTCCCCAGGCAACCTTACCTCTCCTCTTCTCCTCCCAAATCTTCTCCTGGATCGTCTAGCAGCTTGTGTCACGTGACCTGCAGCTACCCGATTTAGCTGGATCCGGTGATGTAACGTACATTGCGCTACATTCTGCTTCCTGCAGGTCAATGTACGCATACGTCACTAGTGACGTAGCGTTCATTGCCCAGCAGGGAAGTAGTGGGTGTACACCACTGTTGGGCTGCTTGACAGCCAGGTGACGCCCCCACTTCCTCATTGGATGGGCGCATTGATAGGGGGGTACCGGAAGGCACAGGGGAGAAGGCACAGCAGTGGCAGCGCAGAGGAGCATCAAGGGACAAGGCAGAACAGCGGGCCAGCAGCAAAGGCTTCTGCGACACAGGAGCTTCAGAGTGGGGGTCCTTCAGCGCCAGAGCATCAGGGGAGAAGGCAGAGCAGCGGTACAACAGCGGAGGCTCACAGCGGGGGAACGACACAGCCGGAGCAGTGGACCAATAGCGGAGGCTACAGCACCGCAGGGGAGCATGACAACAGGGGACAGAGAGCAGAGCATCAGCAGTGCAGATTCTTGTCTGCAGGGGGGGGGGGGGAGGATGGAAGAGCCAGGAGCAGGAACTGAGCTCCCGCCCCCTCTCTGCCTCCTCTCCGCCCCTCTGCACTATTTGCAATAGGAGGGGGCGAGACAGGGGCGGAGCTAAGTCGTGCCGCTTAGCTCCGCCCCCGCTCCTCCCCTCCTATTGCAAATAGTGGTGAGGGGGCGGGAGCTCAGTTCCTGCTCCTGGCTCTTCCATTCTCCCCCCCTGCAGACAAGGACAGCATATATGTATGTATGTGTACTCATATATATATATGTATATATATGTATATATATATATGTATATGTGTTTTATAAATATGTAGTGTGTGTATCTCTATCTGCGTCTCTGCGGCTACCCATCTCTCTGCTTGTGTATATACAAGCATATACATACATATATCTATGTGTGTGTGAGTATATGTATGTATGTATGTGTGTTTGTATATATGTATATATGCACTTGCATATTTGCCTTGCAAAATGTTGGTCTGAGTTACTTGGACTGAAATAGTGCTCACTTATGTAAAATCAGCCAAAGATTGTAAGGAAGATCTGGAAGCCCTTGGGGAAGTGTTGGGTGTTCAGGGACAGAGGCAGGGAGAAACACTATCAGATTTTGGTGGACTGCAGGCAGGGCTGCACAGCTCCAATCACTGCACTGGATCACTGGATGGGCGGAAGTGGCTTTGTGAGGGCGGAAGTGGTCAGCACAGTGGGGGTGCTGGGAGATGACCTTCTAGCAGGAGGGGCTGAACATGTAAACAGACCATGGAGGTGAAAAATGGAGCCTAGGTAAGTACTACTTCTGAAAAAAACGTTTTGTATGTGTTATTAACAACATCCTGTACCGGCAGGGTGGATTTACTGGAGAAAAAAAATACAGATTGTATTGACAGAACCCCTTTAAGGTTACAGATATTCTCGAAGTTCAACTTCTCAGAGGGCGGATATCGCTCTTGAAAACCAGATATGTATAGCTCATCTTGGTGAGGCTTCATGGGACATTAACTGAAATGGATGGCAGTCAACATGAAGAACATAGAATTATGCTGGATGCAGCTCTGCAGTGCACAGTCTGTGGAAGAAAAGGGGAGGAGACTTCACTCCATGCCACCTCCTCTCATACACCCCCCTCCCCTTCACACACAGACTGCCACCCATGCACCCCACTCTCACACAGACTAACGATACACTCCTTTATTGCAGACTGCTCCCCCACACACACAGAATGCTCCCTTTCTGGCACTACCTTCCAGGCCTCCGGTTGCAGAAAGATGAGCACTAGATGAAGACTAATCGTACGGCTACACAGTTCTCTCTATGATTGGATAGACTTCTCCGGAATTATTCTACCCAATCATTAAAGGGGCACCGTAGGCCGTCTACCTGACAGCAGACTTTCCTCAAGCCAGGGAAAATGTTTCAGGTTTTTTTTTCATTTTTTTTTTTTTTTTTTCGGTTATGAGTAAATAGTTTTGAAGATCCCGTTCTCTAGCTCTGTATTGTAATGTGTTCCAGATTCTGCACCAAATCCATCACGTTTTAGCATGGTATAAAGCTCCATCCACCAGCTTCCATGCTTAGCAAGCCGGGCAGATCCTTTAAGACCAGATTCACACTTCAATTTTATTAGTGTCAATTCTGTAGCATACATGTGAACTTCAGAAGTGCAGTACAATGTAAGAAGTTTAGACAGAAGCCATATACTTGTGGCCTGTTCACATCAGCACTTTTGGGTTCAGCTTTCCTGCTCATTTATGAAGCAGAACGGAACCCAATGCCCAAACGAAACAGTCATATGATGAACCTGAATAGCACTAAAGTGACCACATTACTTGCAGTATGGGTCGGTGTTCTGTTTCCGTTCAGGTTTTAGATTTTTACATGGCAAAATAGTACAGCATGCTGCATTACTTCATCTTGTTTAGAGAAATTCAGCAATTGAGTTTCCAAATGGAACCTTAGATGCGTCTGTGAACGAGCCCTTAAAGAGTTAAACAATTGGAGCCGATTATAGACATGTTGTAGCTTTCTAAAGAGACCAGAAACATGTCTTGTTGCGGGTTTCTGACATGACTGACATCAATTGCACTGGGTGAAATCTGCAAGAAAATGCATATTCCATAAGATAGTAACATAGTATGCAAGACTGGGGAAAAAAAAGACATATGTCCATCCAGTTTAGCCAGTTACCCCCAATGTTGATTCAGAGTAAAGCAACAAACCCCAATGAGGTAGAAGCCAATATTCCCAATTTTAAGGGAAAAAATCCTTTCCGACTCCAATCTGGCAATCAGAATAAACCCCTTCTGACGTTATTAATGCTTATAACATATAATATTGTATCGCCCAAGAAAGGTGTCCAGGCCCTTCTTGTACTCTTGTAGTGAGTTCGCCATCGCATCATCAGGCAGAGTTCCATAGACTCACTGCTCTTACCGTAAAGAACCTCCTTCTATATTGGTGTAGAAATCTTCTTTCTTTTAGATGTTACAGTCACAGTCCTGGGTATAAATAGATGATTGGAGAGATCTCTGTGTTGACCCCTGATATATCTATTCATAGTTATTAGAGCACCCCCTTGTTACAGTCCTGGGTATAAATAGATGATTGGAGAGATCTCTGTGTTGACCCCTGATATATCTATTCATAGTTATTAGATCACCCCCTTGTTACAGTCCTGGGTATAAATAGATGATGGGAGAGAGCTCTGCATGATAGAATAGAATTATTATAGCACCTCATTGTTATAGTCCTGGGTATCAAGAGACGATGGGAGAGATCTCAGTTTGTCTCCTGATATATTTATATATCAAGCTCTGATATGCCCTTCTTGAGTACTGGTGCCCAAAACTGTTCACAATATTCTATGTGTGGTCTGACCAGTGACTTGTAAAGAGGAACAATGTTCTCATCATGGTCAGGTGTCCCCACACAGCATTTCCAGACCATTCATGTGTTCCGGGCAAAGCAGAGGCTTCTTGGAGGAGTGGACATTGCAATGAAATGTGTGAACTAGACTTACTGTAAATGGGAGCTCATATGTGGGAGGATTTGTCAAGACAGGATGGGGTCCAGACCAGAACTATCCAACTAATAGTTGTTTCATCTATTTTATAGCTATGGCTCTTGATAAAACAGGAGTAATGAAAAATGCAGGAGTGAACTTCAAAACCCTTCTTCACGCTGTTGGTCTTCAAGAAGCCATCGAGAACCTCATTCAGTCATTTTGCATGAAGAGAAGCAGCGACTAGAAGAAAAGGTTTCCCAATGTTTTATTGAGAATAAACCATATACACAAGCCATGCTCTATGTACAGTAAATATGGCACATTGTACATCATTAATCAAGACAGAAAATAAATAGAATCTTTAAATACTAAAATGAAAGAATGGAAAAAGCTAAATGTAAATAAACTAGGTGGTTCAGATGTCCGGAGGCGGCAGAACATGGACCCTCCAAACACATTTCTGATAACCAATCACATTATGTGTTACTACTCAAAGGTCCAGATTCAGAATTATATTAGGCAGTGGGGTACATACTGGGGTTTGGGAGCGACATCCAAGAACACAGGCGGATGGATAGTGGAACGTCTTTACTGTCCTCTCCTATAATATGAATGTTACACAGGCTCTACCGAAAGTGACCTCTAGTCTACAGGAATACTAGTACTATACATGCAGAATGTATAGATAACATAGCTGATGGCCCCTCTACAATGTTGCTTCCATCGTTGATCCGGTTACCAGTTTCCCCCCTGCTGCTAGAGTCTCAGACAACCTTATAAACCATGCAAGATTCTACCCATTCTCGGATATTCCGGCACAGAGGATGGCAGCACTAGATCCATCTTGTAAGTCACTTGTCCCCCAAGAGCAGGAGGATACCAAAGCACACTGCGAAACCGGCAACTATTTGGCATTTATGAAGGAACGGCGGCAGCAACAAGATTTAAAAAAAGGGGTTTTCCAAGACATTTATTTATTTTTATTAGGTTAAAATAAAGAAAAATTGAATACTTCCCAGTTCCCAATTCCAGCAGCTCCCCTTCCAGCGCTGCAGCCCAATGCCCGCCGCACCGTGCCCAGGAGCAGCAACAGGCGGTCACGTGTCATGCATTGTATTAGTAACCGCTCAGCCACAGAGTCTTTAGTGGTGATTTTTCTATAGGCACTGAAGCCTGTGGTTAGACAATAAATGGCACGTGAGCCACCGCCGCTTCTTCTGGGTTCTGTCCGCCAGGCATTAGAGTGGCTTTGCTGCACAGGGAGACGTTGCGATAGAGTATTCAATTTTCTTTATTTTAAACCTTTTTAATAGTTGTTTTTTTTTTGTTTTGTTTTTTTAATGTCCTGGAAGAGCCCTTTAACTATACATTCTGCATGTAGTGAAAAATGTACTATAAAGCAGAGGGTCACTAATACGTGAGAGAATGAAGTTGTACTTGCCCGCTGACCAAAAGGGAAAAAAAGATAAAACTACTAAAATGATGCTGTCTGATTTCAAAGCACCCTTGTATTATTTACGAGCGCCTGTCGCTCTAGAGGTCTCGCTACGTCCATGAAAACACACAAACTATCTGTGTAACGGTTCAGTTCCCAGCAGGGACAACAAATGCTGGCTGCTGGGCTCCCCCACAGAGTACACCTGCCTGCTGGCGGTAACACCCCGGGGACGGGGTAGAGGGGGTTATTGTTGGGAGATCCTCTGTTAATAAACAAGAGTCCAGACGACACCTTTAGGATACGTTCACACATAGCGGAGTGTCCACTGCAGCAAACTCCGCAGCATTTCCACACCCAAACCCACATCAGAATCTGCACCAGAGTCGTGCATTGTGACCAGGAAGAAAAGCTGTATGTCCATCGCACTCCCCCTCCCCTCAGAATACCTGGTGCGGTCAGCTCACCCTGGCAGCCTCTCGTGAGCATCGAGCTGCCGGGCAGGTGATTCTGTTTCCGCCCCATGTGAACGTACACTTATGTATACCACTAATTTTAGACCCATTGCAACAATAAAAGCGGTTGTGAAGGTGGATGTAGCCTCTAAGGATGGTATAATTATATAGGCGGCTGCAGGAACATCACGTCTCAACATTACACTCATTTTGACCCATGTTATATATGTTTAAAAGGGGGTTAGTGCATGAAAGCTAGTGGCCGGTGTCAGTGCCGAGGATTGCTGCGCTGAACTTGAAAAGTCCAGGTACAGTCCAGCTTTTGGCACTAAATCACCAGCGTTATCGGCACTCACATAATCGCACCCGATCACTGATCCTAAACTATTTTGAGGTCAGATCTGTTAAAGGTTTTACACACTCTTCAGCTTAAATTTGCATTTAGTATGCCTCTAGCTTAAAGGGGTTATTCCACTTCTAGCTGTTTTGCTGCAGGAAGCAGACAGTGCCATACATTGCATAGTGACCTGTTTTAGTACTACAGGCTGACTCCTATAGGACTCAGACTGCATTACCAACCAAAGCCACTGTGCAATATATGGAGCTGTCTTCTTCCTGCAGGAAACCAGCTAGAAGTGGAATAACCCCTTTAAACAGAACTTGATGCATTTGGCTGCATTGCAGAGCACTTTCTGGCAGATTATACTGTGCAAAATACTAGTGTATTGGGCAGAAGTGCCAGAATTTAGGTGCAGTCCATTACCCAAAGCACTAATACAACCAAATGTAACAGCAGCTCCTTAAATAGTTTTTATACTTTTGTGAAGAACTGACTATGTGGACCCTTGACCAAAAAAATTTTTTTATAATAAAATATAACTTTTATTAAAGAAATTACTAAAAGGAAGAACATACACACATAAATCTAGATCCAGGAAAACCCATGGAACCGATAAAAATGTATTGATACCACTGTCCATAAACAGTAATGGACCGATCAGTCTGAGTATCGTTATGACTCAGCCATTTAGTGTATTCGGTCTCTTTGCAGAATCTGACAGGATTATCAGAATCTATTGTATACACGTCAACCTAATCAGGAGATGAAAAAGTGACATAAGTCCGACAGTTGGATGTTACAGAACGTGACCCAAAATCCAGAGAACAGGTTCGGTGATGTATACGTCGTTCACATCGAGAAAATAAGCTATACCGGACCACTAAAAATTGTAAGCGTAACCCAACGCGTTTCTCCCACAACGTGGGTTCATCAGGGGTTTCAATACGCAAAAAATGGTACTTTACTGGTTTAATGACTCCCAGTCAGAAATCGGATAGTGGTACAAAAATAAATAAAAAAAATCGATGAAGCCTCAAAATGTCCAGTATTGTCAAATAAATGACACACTGGATATAGAGGGATCAATCAGAGTAGAACTGTCATTTCTACTGGTGACAATTATATTACTAGATAGATTATTGTCGCCATATAAGATAAATGAACTGACAGGACTACGAAAACCCTACTACTGCAATGGTAGAAATAAGAGTAGGGTATAGGTAAGAAAAATTTCTACCCTTTATGTGAGAGAAAGTTATAATTTCTCAGGGATAATAGTCCCGAGTACAGAAAGATAGAATAATTTTAGCCGTTAAGTCAAAGAGTATCCCGAGGGCAAAATTTTAGCAATCGGGTCCCTGGATAATCAGATGGCATATTCACAGCAGCCCAGAATAGCCGCCTTTTGGATAGCCATCTGATAAATTTTCGCTCTAGACCTACAAGGAAAATTCCTAAGACCTATAATAGTCCCTCAATAGAGTGGAAAGAGGATTCAAAGACCTATATTAGTCCCTCAATAAGGTGGTCACTAAGTCAGAGCCTTAATAAGCAAAAACTGAAATCAAACAAATAAACAAACCGGCGGCATGTCAGCCCTGGTGGTGGACTGACACTATTTTATTATACTTTTGTGATGTTCGGAAGGGGTTTTCCCCCTGACTACATATATGTCTTGAGTGATCGAACAAAGAAATAGAATAACGATTTTGCAATTGAAAAGATTTTTTAAAAAAAAGTTTGTATGTCCAGATATTACACCTGCATACGCATTATGGCGCCCCCTGGTGTTATTTTGATTTCTGAACATATTAGAAGGAAATGCCAAGAGGGAATACAAAGAACAGCACTTCTGGTTTGTGCAACCTAATAAATGTGGTACAGACGAGTGTTCTGCCCAGACGAGCCCCTTCCTCACTTTACGGAGGGTTTACAACATTGGAGAGACTCCATCCATTATATACAGTACAATTTATTCACATAAAGCACTTGTCTCTTGCATTTCACAATCAGCCACGAGGACTTTGTGCATTTTCTTCAACGTAAACCCTCTTCATTAAAAGTACAATTGTAAATGATAAAAATACTATATAAATACGCTCAGCAATTCTCCAAAAATACGTTTCCCATCACTTTATAACTTCATATTATACACGTATTACAAGAACAGTAACTCAAAACACAAAGTTTGCTTCCCCTCAGAAAAGGAACATTTCTCATGTTCTCCTTAGGGGTTATAAGGAAGATTATTATCCAGTAGATTGGACTTCTGACTCGGACAGCCAATGGTGGCACAGAGAAGATTTTCTCAACTTTATTATTTATCCATATGGGGTAAAACAGAGGAGTCATTCATTTAAAAGGGGTTTTCCAGCACTAAACTATTGAGGACTCATTCTCAAGATAGATTAGTGCTGGAAAACCCCTTTAATGAGATTCCATTACATTGAAAACCAAGAAACCCTCAAGATTTTCCTCATAGACCTACAGTACGTGGCCAAAAGATAGTCGGCAGTAGTGGTTCTGTCCTGTTCAGCAACAGCCATCGCTACCTGTAGTGTAAAGACATGCAGACTGCTCCTCCCGACATGCTAATTAATGTATGCCCCGTTTATACGGACTACTCTAATATACTGTAATAGGGTTGTCTCTTTGATATAGAAATTTATTAAAAACACGCACTGCACAACTGCTGCCAGAGGATCAAACCGGAAACTGATTTCTACAGTTCCCATAGAGTTGAATAAGGCTGCTATTACAGAGGCAGAGTTAACCTCTTAAGGCTCATGTCCACGGGCAAAATGAGATTTAAAATCCGCAGCGGATCTCCCGCGCGCAGATCCGCACCCCATAGGGATGCATTGACCACCCGCGGTTAGATAAATACCCGCGGATCGTCAATAAAAGGGATTTTAAAAAATCTGGACCATGCTCCATTTTCGTGCGGGTCTCCCGCGGGCTTCTATTGAAGCCTATGGAAGCCGTCCAGATCCGCGGGAGACCTAAAATAGGAATTTCAAGGATTTACTCACCCGCAGCGGGCCGCGAAGCTCTTCTCTTCCTCACGGCCGCATCTCCCTTGCTTCGGCTCGGCGGATGTGCCCGGCGCATGCGCGCGGCACGTCGACGACGTGCCGCCGGCGTAAGGAATTCATCCGCCGGCCGAAAAAGAAGATCCGGCCGTGAGGAAGAGCAGAGCTTCGCCGCCCGCTACGGATAGGTAAATTCCTTTTTATTGTTATTTTCAGCGCTCACGTCCGCGGGGCAGGAGGGACCCGCTGCAGATTCTACATGTAGAATCCGTAGCGGGCCCGATTTTCCCCGTGGACATGAGGCCTTAAGGACTAAGCACGGCAAATATACAACGCGTTTACTGGGCTTTAATAGCAAAAATACAGCGCAGTATTAAAGCCTCTGCTCCTGCAATCTAGTAGGAGCAGGTTGGGTCCTCAGTGGTTAGTCACAGCAGAGGACCTAGGGGAGAAGGTCTTATATGATGGTATGGGGGTCATACATGTTTAAAACAAGATTTAAAAAGTTACAAAAATAAAAAATATATATTTAGAAAATGACCCAAAGCCAGTGCCAACCTAAACAGTCGCTGTATGCGCCCTGTAACCCAAAGCTGTTCAAATTATATATCAAATCATGTAAAACAAAATGAGGAACGCATTCCCATACTATAGTGTAAATTTATTTATTTTTAAAAAATTAAATAAAAGTAACTAGAAATGTTTTTAAAAAAAAACTAAGCTTTTTACACCCAATTAAACTAAGGGCGCCCACCCACTGGCGTTTGCGGTTTCCGCGGGAAAAAAACGCCGCGTTTTCGCCGCGATTTTTCCGCGCGTTTTTCGCGGCTTTTCCATTAATTTCCATTGACTTTCATGGGTGCATTAGGAGAAAAATAAGGACACATATGCAACTGACAGTTCCTATGTTAAAAACGCAAACGCAACGCAAAAAAAACGCCAGTGGACAGGAACACATGTTATCTCTATGCCTGTGCAGGAAAAACGCAAAACGCAGGTAAAAAAACGCCAGTGGGTGGGCGCCCTAAAAAGCATGAAAAAAAGACAGCCCTATATGTCACAGGACAAAAAAAAAAGCTGCAAAAATAAGTTTGGCAGTTGAAGGAAAAAAGATAAACCACACGGGTAAAATCCCTAAAAAGGGTCTGGTCCTTTAAGTACAAACAGCCTGGTCCTTAAGGGGTTAATGCACCTATAATAGCTCTAACTGCTGGGCAGCACCTGCAAATTCAGCCTGCCAACGTTCAGGACAACACGAGTGCTGCGGCCTAAGGATACAGCCTGTACAAGGAGGTAAAGTGCATGCAGTCCGGAGACCCTGCAGTCCCCCACAACGACCGTCGTCACACGTCTGCTCTCCGCTATTGGAGCAGAACAGAGGATGGCAGTGATGATCAGCCATACAACGGCGCAGAAAGGATCTCCTCCACTAGAATAGGGGCTGCTGGGTTTTCGTTATGGTACTAGCATTTTATTGGGAGAAATAGGGCACCCCCCCCCCTTTTTTTTTTCCCAGTGTTTTTTTGCTGAGCCTACGATGAATCTTGCAATGCAGCTATGAGAAGACCCCCAAGCTGTAGACCCTCCACTGCCCTCCTTAGGGTAGCATCACATCTGTAATCTAGCATACAATTCAGCGTGCCATTTTTATGTCAGAAACATACAAATGACAGTAAAACCTAGATGAAGTTGAGGCATACATAGATCCAGTAGGACGACCCCATAATATGCCTCAAGCCTTTAATGTTACAGTGACCTTCTGTGCCAGTTAGATGGGGACTGTTGCCTGGTGTCCTCAGTCATCACCAGTCTGCTTTTGTAACTTTTGTAAGATGGCCATAGCCCTCCCCTCTCGCCACCCGCCACACACGGTGGACTGGTAGTCTAAGATACTGAACGTTGCTCCGATTGGTCAGTCTGCTCATATGACCAGCACTCCACCCAGTCTAACTTCATAGTGTCACCCTGGACGGACACTTTATTCTACTTGAGCTGTTCTGGTCAGCTGTGTGATAGTTAAGTAAAAACCCAAAGAGTCCCAGGAAGACCATGCGACGCCCTAGAATGGGAACGGCAGATTGGGAAAACCAACCCAAGGCATCACAGCCGCTGTAAGCACGGGGCATTGTCCTGCGAAGCATCAGAGGTTCAGCATCTGACAGTCTTACAGAACTAGGAGATTGAGGCATGGCGGGACATCATGCATGGTGGTTTAGTAGAAAAGGAGTAAAAGTCAGGTTCCAGTGACTCGAGAGCTGTACGCTTCCAACTTTGGCAAGTGAAAGAAGAATGACATTGTTCTAAAAATAAGGTATGAAATAAAATGGTTTGCCATCTACGACATGGACTATCCTCCACAAAGCCTTGACCTCAACTCAAAACAGCTTTTGGGCTATATTGATATGCTGACAAGTCACATTTACCTTCATCCCTGCCCAACTTCTATTATCATGACCCCATCACCCTCCAGCAAGTGCCCAGACTGCCCTCATACCTTTGGCCATGTATTGTAGGATCATTAGAACCACCAACATACAAGCTGAATAATTAAACTTGCAAAAAAAATATCCCTCCCAATGCCTTGTGTTTCATCGGGCAATATATAAATATATTCTAGTTAGCAGATCATTTTCTGCCAGTGGCAAGGTGGGTTCTGTCAGAGATGGACATTTCCATTCCCAGACAAGAGGATTTGTGGATCTGGCTTCCATGAAAGAACTTCAGTGCTCCATGATACCCGGGGGCTCAATGCAGCGACTTCAGTACTTAGTGACACCCCGGGGTCCCAATGCAGAGACTTCTGTGCTCCATGATACCTGGGGGCCCAATGCAGCGACTTCAGTACTTAGTGACACCCCGGGGTCCCAATGCAGAGACTTCTGTGCTCCATGATACCCAGGGGCCCAATGCAGCGACTTCAGTGCTTTAGTGCCACCTGGGGTCCCAATGCAGAGAATTCAGTGCTTAGTGACAGAATTTACAGACTTCAACTATTAGTAATAATGGTGTTTGGATGTAGCAGCATGCAATGGAGAATTCATGCCACATGATCCTAAAAAGCAAAATAAGCACCAATCTCAACCAAGTTAAAAGTACCTTCAGTTTACAGAACAGGAGTAAAATTCATTACATATAATTGCCTAAGATGCCATGACACACCAGATCGCTCATCGCATGAAGAGGCGAAAGTTATGAGTAATAAGTGCAGATCCCCAGCAGCTGTAAGAGCCTATAGGGCACGGTGGAGAATGCTCTGGATTCACATCACTTCTGCTTGCACGCTTGCTACCCTCTTCCAACATTTTGGCTACAAGAACAAAATTTGGTGGAAAAAAAAATAAAAAAATTAAAACCCCTCATGAAATGAGGCGGTGGAGGATCGTCCAGCCATATATAAGCTAACCATAGCAGATGGAGGTGGAGCTGTAGTTTGCATTTAGTGACCACCTACAGACCCATTAAGGGTGTGTTCACATGTTGCTGAAATGCTGCGTTTTTCTGTAGCTGAAACCTTTACGACTGCATACGATCAGGATGCTTTAGTCTCATTCACTTTAGAGAGGGAGAACTAAAAACGCACTGCAGATTTTCTGCTGTAACGGTGACTATAAACTGACGTTTTGCTGCAGAAATTCCACAGCATTTCCGCAATCTGTGAACACAACCTAAAGAGGGTTTCCAACCAGAACCAGCCACTTATTGTTAAATCTGAAGTTAGAGAAGCAATAAAAATTTTTATTTTTGCAAAGTTGCACTTTCATGTAGCTGAAAAGGCCACATTGGTAAAAACTCATTTTTCCATCCCTGCACCCCTGACCCAATTGCCTGTCAAACGCTTGAGGTCTTATTATATATTGCAGTCACTTTCATGCAGTACATTCCGTTTGCTGTTTATCAGGCACCAGCTTTATGTTATTTGTCCCGGTCTTCCCATTCACTACTCTGTGCTGTCTAGCTACAGAGATAGTCTAACCTTCCCTGCCTTCTATGTTCACCAAACTAAGCTACAGCCCATAAGTATAAAGTACTCAGGCTGAACGGTCATCTCCTTCATTATAACTGTGTGACAGCAGCCTCTAAGCAGCAGCTTTTGTGTCCCCCTCTTAAAGAGCTTGGGTGGTAGGGTCCATCATTTGAGAAATATGCCAAATGGGAAACTTACTTTCAAGGAACATGAAGCCAAGGAAATGTCAGGTGGTCAGAAGGAGATCACATGGCCCAACCTTTAGATAGAAAAGCATAAGGAGCCACAGTCATACTAGTTGACTTCTATATATACGGGGACACGGGGAGGGTGTTTGGATGCACTGGAGTAGCCCTTCAAGCATACCAACTAAATGACAAAAGATCAGTGTGTAAGAAGCCACTTTAAAAGGTGACAGCGAATACAGCTGCTCTGCCTGATGTCACTTTAACAATAACAGGCTCCAACACCCATGGAGAAGGAACATGATTGCTAGAATGTCAACTACAATGTTTACTAATAGATGGCCGATTTCACAGCTGAGGGAAGTTCTTAGGCTTTGTTCCCATGAGCATATATCAACCCACTGTTTTCACGGTTGGCAGATATACGCTCTGATCTGATACATGGGATTCCAATGCATCAGATCACATGGCCGTATTCCCGCGACATAAAAGCCCCCGGCCGGCCAATATTGCGCCAGGCGTTTTTACATCAGGCCCAAAAGATAGTCCTGGAAGCATCTTTTGGGCCAGAATACGTCGGCCACTGCATGGACGCCTATGGGAGCCAATGACAGTGACTGAAGAAGAGAGGTGGGAGGGAGTTTAGCAGCATAACTGTTAAACTCCCTCCCTCGTCTCCCCTCCAGCTGATTACAATCGGAGGGGACGGGGTAGAGGTAAGCGCCGCCCCGCCTCCACCCATTGCTGACTGCTGGGAAGGGGTGGGATGGGGCGGCGTGGCACTTACCTCCACCCGCCTCCTATTGCAATCAGCTGGAGGGGAGGAGAGAGGTGGTGAACTGGCGAAGGAAGGGGCAAGGGCATATATGTGCTGGGGCCCATGCTGTCTGAACGGGCACACAAACGTTAGATTTGTGCACCCGGTCACCAGTTTTTTAAAACTTTCAGATTGTAGCATATATCGGCCGTCCATAAAAACGGCGGCCAATATACGCTCGTGGGAACAAAGCCTTATCCACGTAAACCTCAAATGTGAATCCTGGCCATTGTAGGGTTACATATACGACCTACCACATGTTATCGTATCATGTCATAGAATGGTAGAGTTGGAATTGACCTCCAGGTTAATTGGATGAAACCCTCTGCGCAGTGCAGGATTCACTAAACCATCAAACTAACAGGTACAGGTTAGTGGTTCTTTAACTACATATAGGGTATTATAGCTGTATAGACTGCAGATAAAGCATGGACTGGTGTAAGGCTGAAGCCTAAAACCACTTTCATACCGCAGTACTTTGCATCAGTATTTATAAGCCACAACCAGAGGGGGAACAAGCAGAAGAGCGATAAAGGAAAGATGTTCAGGTTTTCTGTATTTTGGACCAACACCCGATTACGAATCCAAAATGTCACTATGGGAAAATGGTTTAAGGTGCAGCCAAAACAGCAATTAAAACCAGCAGCGCTACAGCTCTATGTATAATACACCAGTGTGCTAGGCGCAGTCCTCAGGCAGGAAAGGGTTTGGCCAGGGTTAGACAATGTCTTTCACCCACTGAAACATCACTTTTGGCCATGGGGCAGGGCTGCTATTACAAAAGTTCAGCTCTATAGGTGAGAACTACACTACTACCCACAAGCCATGCCAACAAGGGGGCAATTTGTAATCCTGGAAAATCCTGTAATATTGGAATACTCAGTTAGAATTTCAAGTTTTAAAATAGAATTAGCACCTAATCGAGGGCAGCAAAAAAAACACAGACATTAGCGCCACCTCCATTTAACTGTACCTTACGAGTCTGGAACTCCTTTGATACATTAATAAGGCCAGCTCAGAGGTACAAGGGACGAGCCAGCCATAGCCAGCTCATTATGGCCTCCAACATCACATGACCTCCACTGGATAGTGTATAAATTCATTGTTCTGACGGAACTCGATGATTGGGGATCGATAAGCTTAACATTTGCTAAAAACATTACAGAGAGCTGTTCCAGAGCAGAGAGACTTTCTACAACACACAACGTAACAGATGAACAAAACCCCAGAAGGAGGAGAGGTTTTTGGATGCAGTTCTGCTTTTTCACATGACAATAATAGGACATCAGCAGACAACAAACCATCATCTGGGAAAAGGAAACTGGAAACATTAATGGCTTCTATGGCCTATAGACATGTAGGAAATGAAATCTGTTTGCATTGCACATTACATAAAACCACAGCCTATAAAGAGATTCTTCCCCTGATACAGCACAGACCTTTGCATAAGGCTCAGTTAGAGGTTTGCCTGGACCTCCCCTTAGGCACTCTATATGAAAGCAGCAGAATGGATGCAAAGGACCAGCATTAGTCTAAGTAACGGCAGCTCATCTTTTCTCAGTATACAAAGGTTTGGTAATCTTATAAACTTTAGATACAAATCTGTTGTAATTTGTCTTTATGTATCAAACCAACAAGAGAAGCAAAGGCTTTATTTACAGTTTCGACCATGCAGCAACGAGGCATTCCCTTTCCTGGTCAGAGTTCACAAAAATTCACTTGTCAAAAAGTTAATAAGTGCAGCCTCTGCATTGCAAAACGATAAGTGTGGCGCACGGCCCTGCATGCTGCAATAGCAAGACAAGGGGACAGGATGATGCAGCCGCCATTCACAAGAGAAAATTCATCATCTTTAAGCTATACTTGGTGCAAGAGCAGCGTGCAGTCTTCACTTTCGGGAAAGATGAGCGATGTACTCGGCTCCTCCTGAGGCTGGATGCTCTTTAGGTAATGGTTAACAATCTTACTGTCCCGCTTGTACTGGTAGGGTATGTTCTCATAGGGCTTTAAGTCCAAGTCCAGGATGGAAACTGAATACATGAAGCTGGATCTGGACGCCTTTATTAGAGGTCTTGAATCGAAGCTGAAACAAGAGACCGTAGATAGAAGTCATGTAAGCAGAAGCCTCAGCACATACCAGTCATACATCAACCTTCTGCCGCTGTACGACGCCCAGTCACCTGTACTGTACTAGCTCTTATTCGTCTATAGCCTTCTCAGTCAGGTAGAACATCACACCAGCAAGAACTGGAGGACATTCTGTATTATCAGCTTCAGTTGTGTTCCTTTAACTGTTATTCAGTTGACTGACGGCGACTAGCACAAGTTCTCCCTGGTAGTAATCACCGAGGCCTTACAAGCAGCCACTCAACATATGATATAAACAGAATAACCTCTGGGGGTCATTCACATGGCTTTTTTTGTTTTAATTCATACTTTTTCACTGTAGCTGGGGCATCCATAGGAGCCCCAGTTAGAGGTAAAAAAATACTCCTGTAGCGACAATAGTCACTGGCAGAGCGGATCAGGGTCTGCTAGGACACTGGAGCTCTGCTCTAACAGGGAGCATCAGACACTCACTTGATTACCAGGTCGCATAGCAGAACTAACACTTCAGCTTTCACTATTTAGTACATAGCACTATGTAGCCTAGGAAGAAGGCAGAAACTGTTAAAAACAGTTTCTCCCTTCACTGCTGTGTTTGGTAGCTGAGAACCCGACCTACTCCTGCTAGATTGCAGGAGCAGAGGATTTAATCCAGCACCATTTTTTTTCCCCATTGGCCGGGGTTAAAGCCAAGGACTAAAAGCCGTGTATTTACCACGCTTGGTCCTTAAGGGGTTAAGATTGTCTGAATATACTAGATAACATACAGTACACTCCCTAAACAAGCAGCTCAAAAAAGGTCTGGCAAACCAAGATCAGCAGTCACATCTGGGTAGAGACTAGGAAAGATTTACCAGGTACTGTTTTCACTGTACCTCTATGCACCCAACTGCAGATGGAGCTTGTACCTATTTTGCTGTGTAATAGTCACAAGTCATAGACAAAGCCTCACAGCTCAGGGTAATGTTCATCACTAACGTATCACAGCCCGCAAATAAAGTAACCCTATATCACTGCACCAAACATCTGCGTGACCTCCGGCAGCTGCTATAAAGCTTAGCTATATCAAGAGGTCAATGATCTGCTCTTACCATTCTTCCTGAACGGTGGGGGAAAGGGCGATCATTATGGAACAGTCCTTGGCCGTCATGGCTACTCTGTACTGTTGAATCTGAAAAGAGGAAGACATGCAAATTCACATAGTGTGTAAAGAGATTTAAAAAGATGTGCACCCAGGCTCATCAGGTACTCTCAAGGCCCATGTAGACAACAATTATCGCTCAAAACCGATAACCATTCTGTCCAAATGCGCGGCCATCGTGCACTGTTCACACACTATTCGTTCATCGCTCTTTTTTAGCAGGCTAGAAATGAGAGATGAGCCTCATCAGTGCCACACGGTTTCAGCTAGTATCCTGCTAGGACTTCCCATCAGGATACCGTCTGAAAGCTCTGAGAACAAAAAGGAGCTTGTCAGCATTCCTGCAGTTTCTCAGAGCTAGCAGCTCAGCGGGACACCGCCGTAAGAACAAAGCAGCTGTTTGCAGATACTAAACAGCTGCATTGTTCTCGGAGACATTGCGGCGGTATCCCGCTCCGCCTGCATAACTCTTAAGTAGCTAATTAGCTACTTAAGAGTTATGCAAAGATGATTGCTCAAAGCTGTAACTCAAACTATCTGAGCAATTATAGCTCTGTGTAAATGGGCCTTAAAGTGTTCTCCCCATCGCAGCAAGTTATTCCCCGTTCGCAAGATCAGTCTACTAGTACCCCCGACAATCCAGAGAGGTCTGTCTTATCATACCCAAAAGGGTGGATGTGGAGGCTGTATTTTCATGCAGTTCAGTTGGACCATCTGAGACAGCCTAGTAATGGAACTCCACCATATTGCGCTGTCCCAATCAAGTGAATGAATGGGAGGCGCTCACACACAGCCTCCACCACTAGAACCTCTGGATGTCCTGCAGCAGAAATCTCTGGATCAGTGGGGCTCTCAGTGACCTTCACCGATCAACAGGTTATCCCCTTATCCTGTGGATGGTGGACAACTTGCTGAGATAGGAATAAACCTTTTAGTGTCTGAAAAGATGTACCTAACAGTGAAACAAAAAGCGCCGTGCGAGCCCTGTGCAAGGAACCTCCGGAGTGATGGCTGTCAAGACAACAGATTTTAGGGGCCTCAAATGTAGAAGGTCACAGATACAGAGGATATACTACCCCTTTTCATAAGAGTCCAGCTACTCTCGGAATTTCAGGTTTATACACACTGACTTTCTGGCATTCAAAGAATAAAGTTTCTGTGTTTTTGTGCATGCACCTAAACTGCACTTTTTAGGGGGACTTACTCTGTATTTTTAGTGGCATAACAGACAATAGCTGGACTATTATGAAAATGGGTAGTGTAGCCTTTCCCTGGGGCCTGTACGACATACATACATACATACGGACAGCAGTGGAGGGGGGGGGGGGGGGGGTTTCCAAGCACAAAATGCAAATACTAAAATCTAGGCGATACAACTGAGAAGTGGCAACCTGTAACTTATCTACTTATCTGCCACTCTGGACTCTTCATTATGTGCAGTTTCCGATCTGTCGCTGTATTAAAATGCATCACAGCAGATTGTTGCCTACAACTTCCAGCGTACATGGAACAACTTCTACTGGCCAGCACTGTGGCTCCGCCCACAGTTCATATGTCTAGTAGCTCTGCCCATAGCACAGAGGTCCTACAAATTATCAGCACCAACATCCCTCTGGCTCTGTCTACTTCAGCAGCTTTGTTTGTCACTGAAAGAAGCTTCCGGCATACTGAGCTGCACATGAGCAATACAGTGGAGTGCTGCCGCTCCTGTCCTCCCATCATGCACTGCTCAAAGGATGTTGGAGGCTACGGACAGGGGAGGAAGCAGCTAATGCAGACAAGATGTCAGAGGAAGTGGAAGTATCTAGACCGAGTCCAGTGAGCCTGTTACAGAATGACTGATTGTGGTGATTTATTAAAGGGGTACTGCGGGCACAGACTAACCTGCTGAAATTTAATGTACATGTTGTATACCGATAGAAATACATGTACTGCTGGTTGAGAACCTAAGCTCCACCTCATCTTATTGTACTCATCACTGACAGTGTATAAAATTAGACTTCGTCCCTCTGCGGAGTTTTTCACTATTTACACTAATTGCATATAGCAATAATATTGTGTACATGGAAGCAGATATGTGAGACTAGAGCTACAATGGGCCAGACATTTCCTCATCACCGTAGCTCACTTATCAGCTTATTTCCTTGGATATGGATATAAACCCGAGTCCACGCCATCCACAGGATGTAGAAGGTGAGCCAGCACCATCTGCAGCAACAGCAAGATCGGTGACCACACTGATCCTCGCCTTTAACCTCTTACATGCCGCAATCAATGCTGCTTGCAGAATTGTAAAGTGTTCACAAAGGGAGAACGTTCCTTCGGACATCAGCCCACCACAATATAATCATGGTGAACTGATAGGTTGCATGGCAACCTGACACCAGACACGGCATGGTGGCCAAGTCTCACGTGAAGCCACCCATCCTCATTTGTTCTTTACATCTTAGGGTGCTAATTTGCTTGCTTACACTGTAATTGTACCCCCCCCCCCCTTGTTTTGATGGTCCATAACGTCAACTTGCTGAATAATTATAGTTGAAGTTTTCATTAAAATTTTCATTAAAAACACAAATAGAAATAAGTTTTGTCTGGACGTCCCCAGGGAAGAGTATCTAAATTGCTACAGCATTACAAGACCTACTATTGTCTTACCTTCGTTACAGCATACTCCACACTACCATCATCTTCCAGCGACAGATCCTTTAGCCTCTCAAAAAAGGTTTCATCATAAGGTCCATCCAAGAGCAGAGTACTTCTGAAGAGAAAGTCACGTATATATAAGCAAGCGAATGATGTGCCTTGTGCTTTTCTTATAGTGCGATATCCCAAACACACCATTTACTTCTACAAATATATTCCCACTAACAGTTAAGTCACGATGTATCCCATATAGGTTAGGAAGCATTGGGAGCTTTAAAGAGACTTCAATCATGAGCTCAATTATCTACCAGTCAGCACCTATAGGGGGTGCTAAACTACCATGTTCTGCAGATCTTGCCGAATGGCTGCTTTTAGCAGATAACCTGGACAGAGTTGTGATTGGGGCCACCATTTACATCCCTTTTACACTGCAGAATTATCATAACTGTTAGATCAGTAGTTTGCATAACCAGTCGGTGTAAACCTGTGCAGTGACTGAATGATCAGCAATAAATTGCTGGATTACGGCTGACCTGAAAATTGTTGGCCTGCTGCACTGTTTGTCTTAATGATTTGCTCAATAGAAAGCAGTGTCAGAAGGGTTAACTACAGGTGCGGTAATGTTCACATGAACCCCCAAATATAAATGTATGCCAAGTGAATGATATACTTCACCACTATCACATATGCTCACCAGGACGTCTACAGCCGGTGAGCAGCATTATATTGCAGTACGGGCAAAACCATCCCAAAAAGTAAACGGCACTTTAATAAGTGGTTTTCCAGGGAGAATACTATTGGTGATGCATCCTCAGGATAGGTAATCAATAATTGATCGGCTGGGGTCCATCGCTTGGGATTCCGACCGATCAGCTGATTGTGCGCCCACTGACAGCGCCACAATTACACAGGGGTTGCAGTGGAAGTCTGCTACAACCCTGGTATGTGTAGGCATGGCTTGCATTTATTTCAATGAGTGCTAGGCTCTGGAAGATGGGTCACCAATAGTATTCTCCTTGGAAAACCCCTTTAACCAAAAGTGTGGAAAAAAAACAATTAGGAGGTAGAAAACAGTTGAAAGAGAAAAGAAAAACGGAACCTCTTGTAATAACAATCAATACAGAAATTCAGGTTAAGGTAACAAACCAGACCACATTTATAGAAAAATACAAACTAACCAAATATCACACAAACCGTTGTATCGTTCATGTCTTATCCCATATAAAAAAAAGAGCCTACTGGCTTTTTCTTGCACCACACTTTGACCGCTTTCAGTGACCTTTGGTGGATGATTTTGGTGTCATTAGATTTGTGACATCCTCACCACCGCCGAAAAATCATAAAATGTGAGTATGATACATTGAGTGACCTGTCAGGCAAGGTCAAAGTTCCTGTTACGTATGCAAGTTCCTGACCCACATCACAGGCCTCTCGCTAGCCAAGCCAGAAACCTACTGACACTGATGAAGGGCAAACACCCCGAAACAGCTGTCTGGGAATTGAAAGCCAAGCCAGAATCCATACACAGTCATTGTTACAAGGCTTGTATATCCAACATGAACTTGCAGGAATGCTGCCTTCCAATAGGTGGTGCTGCAGAGGTATTGTTCCATTTCTATTATTTGCAAATTACCCAGAGGAGCATGGATGGTATTACAAGTCTCCTCATTCACCTCCTAGGTGCTCTCCCTAAGGTGAAAAGATAGCGTTCCCGAAAAAGCGCTGTCAAACGCTGTACCATGCGGTTAAAAAATGCTGCTCGAAATTACAGTAAGGTGCCGCGGTTTCGGGCGGCGTTTAACACATTCGTTCAGTGAGAGTGGCCTAAGACACCTTCACTTTTTTTTTTTACATTTTGTTATGTTGTGGCTTTGTGCAAAATTAAAAACTGAATGTCAAGTTTTCCTGCATCCTTCTACACTCCATGCCCCATAATGACAAAGTGACAGCAGAATGTTAGTAAATTTTTAAAGATGAAAAACAAACTAACACCTTTCTACCATTCTGTTGTCACTTTGTCATTATGGGGCATGGAGTACAGAATGATGGGGGAAAACATGCTTTTTTATTTTTTTTTAGTTTGCACAAGGCCACAACATACAAATGTCACAAAGTTGAAGGGCTTTACTCCCTTTCACATAACAAGTCTTGTCTTAAACGTTTTTATGATCAACTTTTGAAACAACTTGTTCTTAGTTGGTCGGCAGTATGATAACTACCTAAAAGTAGGATTTTGTGCTAACAAAAAAAAAATTCTTTGGCCACTAGAGGTCATCTTTTTTTGTAATTTGCTGTCTGCTGCTTGTTATCTGTAAGGGTACAGGGATCATTTGACAAGACAGAATAGGAAATGGAGGAGGATGAGTGATGCTGCACATAGGAAGGGGAGAAGGAGGGAGCTGAACACCGTCATAGGTGCTGGAACTAATGGCTAGCAGTATACTGTTCTATAGCTACTGATATCACATCTACACTGCTCAGTATGGCAGAATTTGCCCTTTTCTCCAAATGTATATCTTATATATTTTAGAAATAGCAGCAGCCTCCAATCAGCAGCTCAGGGGCAACTGACAATTAGAGACCGCTTGAAGAAAAATGCTACACAAGTCATACAATGGTCAGAAATAAGTGTTGCTTCTCATGTATACATACACATCAACTTATTCTGAAAAGTCTAGTAAGCTTTAATTGTGGCTCTTAAAATTTACCTCCCTTGTAAACTCTCTGTATCTTCATACGTACCCCATTAAACCTTATTGAATAAAAAAAATATTCAAGGGCTCCCCTAAATGTATAGTCTAGTTGTTTTGTTTTTTTCTATACTTTGTCCTAGCTTTGTGAGCATCTGGTATGGTAAAAGTGTAAAACTATGCTGCTCTGCCATCTGGTGGTTAACTGCCGAACTGTCAATGTTTTCCACAAGCCGTGTACAGCACACAGGATTAGTAGGTTCCGGATGACATTCTTTTGTCAGCCTCCTGTGTATGTTCAATAGATTCCCATGCGTTCCTTTCCTGGACCGCTCTTTCCTGCTCTGCTATATTAGGAATATCCCACACCCATCTCTCCTATAAACACAGTTGTCTCTCTTCCAATGTAATGGGTGTGACTCGAAGCTCAAGGCGAGCCATGCCGCTTTGTTCTGGAAAAACTCCTGTTGCTAGAATGGAATTCAGAGGATTGCACAGAAGCCGGACCCGGATGATACCCAGACGCTCCCGGAGGACGAGTACTGGAAGCATCATGAAACTGCTGAGCGCTGAAACACCAACAGTCAACATTATATATAGCAAACCGGGTTAGCCGGGAATGTTTGAGCTCTGTGTGTTGTATATACACTAGAAAGAGTTAAACATACGTGGAACTTTATCCACTACATGAAGACCAATAGGGAGTCCTTCTGGTCTCCACCGGACTGGTAGGAGTACTCAGACTTTGAAAATGTGTAGTAGACTACGCTTATATGGAGGAGCATCCCACAAAAAACACACTGTGTGGTATATAGTCAATTTTTTTAAAACGATGTGTCAATGTGTAACAATACTGTCAATTAGATGCAGGGCTCTAATGGGATGTGAGCAGGATGGAGAAGGAGTCCACTCCATAATACCAGTCACCCGGTGTTACCTGGATACTGCTACCCAGTCACGACCCTTTATAAATACATAGGCTTGCTTCGTGCATTACACGTACGCTCCCTTTCATCATGTTCCTCTATATCAGTGTTCCCCCAAATACTTTGATGTTCCTAGGGTCAGCTGGATTACAGGGATACCAAGTTTATACACTTTAGGTTTTGCCATTTTTGTACACTAAAACCTCTTTTTTTTTTTTCTTTAAATGAAGATTTTCTGTTGTGTTACTGCATTTTAAGAGTTTTTTTTTTCTAATCAACTAAACTCTAGGAGGGCTTGTTTATTCAGGATGAGTGCTAGGCCTTAATGATCTGATTTTGGGTATATAACACGTTTTGATCACTTTTCACTCCATATTTCCTGAAAGTTTTACAAATACTGGCGGTTGTCTGTGATGGTCATTCTCCCAGCGTTCACCCTATAGCATAAAATGACGACATGTCACACTAATTCTGCAGGTCAATAAGATTACATGGATATCAAATTTATTTTGCTACTTTTGCACACATGTATTATTTTCCCTAATATTACCGCATAGGGGCTTTATTTTGGAAGGACAGTATGTACAGATAGTCCCCGACTTGCGAACGTTCGATTCATGAACTTCACAAGATGCGAACAATCTGTCCTGCGCAGTATGAAGCAATGCTATGGCAATACATCATACTGTACAGGGACCGGACAGGCTTCTATCAAGCCTGATAGAAGCCTGTCCAGTCAGATCGTGGACACTGTGCGGTTGCTGGGCAGCCGGGGGCCTTCTGAAGGGCCCTAGGGCTGCGTATGCAGAGCGCCTATCAAGCCGTGCGCTTGATAGGCACTCTGCATAGGCAGCCCTGGGACCTTTCAGAAGGCCCCGGGCTGCCTAGCAACCACACAGCGTCCGCGATCTCATCGTGGGACACTGTGCGGGGCCCCTGAACGTCAGGTGCCGGCTATTCCTTACAGCGGGCACCCGGCGGCAGCAGTTCCAACGAGCCGCGCTGCTCGTTGGAACTGTTAAATACCGCTCTGACAGCGGTATTTAAAGTGTTAACAGTTCTGACGAGCGGCGCGTTGGAACTGCTGCCGCCGGGTGCCCGCTGTAAGAACAGCCCGCACCAGACGCTGTATGAAGCAGGATCCACCCGCGATCCCCTCCATACAAACATTTGTTCAGACTTGCGAACAGGTTCCTGGAGCATCTGTACTTTTTAAATGGTACCATTTAGTGATTAATGTGACTTTTGGATCACTTTATCTCAATTCACAACAGAGTAGAAACAAAATTAGTTTTTACTTTTTTTCTTCACAGTGTTCATCATACGGGATAGTGTGTGCGTTTGTGTTTTACATGGGTCGTTAGGAACATGGCAATACTTACTTTTTTGATATGGGAGTGGAAATTAAGATTTTAGCCATTTTCTTCCATTCTTTTCACATTTACTTTTTATTTTAGTCCCAACTAGGGGACTCAAATGTCATTGAAATAGTTCAGTATTGCAGTGCATTACATCGGCCTATTGGACCATGCCACTGGTCTCATGGACCACCATAGATGGCTGACCCCCAAGAACATAGTCAAGCCTCTGGTTGCCAAAGCAACCCATTCGCATCCCCAAAATAAAAAAAATTTAAAAAAAAATTTAAAAAATTGCAGGAATCCAATGGGCAACAGGGATCCCTCTCTGTCTGACAGCCTCTTACATGCCAAAGTAGCATTAACCCCCGACATGCTGCGGTCAAACAGCTGGGATCTAAGGTTTCTCTGCTTCTTAGCGTTCGATCTGGAACGGACCCTGCCCAGTGCCGCAGTCCTCTTGGCACGGGACATCTATACAGGCTTTATACGGATGTACTGTAAAAAGGTGAATGGGTCAGAACAAGGCCCCTTCGTGACTGCTGTATTAAGGCGTATTGCCAGTCACTAAGGGGTCGATAGGTTTTCTATTTTAAACACTAAGTGTTGCTTATTCATTCCATTTGAAAAGTGCCTGCAACCTACAAATGGCGGGGGACTCTGATACAATAGGATATGTATATCACAAACCATTAGAGCTGACAACCATACACTACTACAGTTCCAGTACACAAAGCAGAAGTGCTTCCAGAAGCCGCTGCTATAAACTACAACTTAAGGGCAAAATTAAAATTACTGCAATGCCTCAAAAAGTCCAGCAGCATTTGCAATCCAGTCTGACAGGTAACCAGGAGCGCTGACGACATACCGTACATATATGTCACATACCGTACATATAGGACTGGCTGCAGTACATTTATATACTGACAGATCCCCCTCCTTCAGAGAGCAGGCCTTCCCTAGAGGCCACTAAATAACAGGTTTTGTCCAGGCCTGAGGCGATTAGTCATGTGTCCATTCACAAAAGATGTAAGGAACCCAAGACACAGAAGATAATAGACCAAGGCGGCTCAGTAATGCTTACCTCTCCTCCGGACACTCTTCCAGATACTTCTCTACCCTTCTGTACAAGGGGTGCAGCCCTTCAATGTCCAGCATGTCCAGCATTTGAGCCTGGAGCATCTTGTACAAAATGCATCCTTTGGGCAATCCTGCGCTCTCCATCTTGTGTTTACCTGCCAGAAAACATTGGGCTCAATTCCACAGCAAAACACCTGAATATCTAACACAAGTGGCTGTCCGGCCACTGCTGCTCTGGGCAGTTTACAGCACAGCTCGGCGCTCACCTTAGATCACACCCAGCTAGCCTCAGGAGTCACTGAGCTGCTCAAGGCCCATTTAGACAACGATTATCGCTCAAAAGCCATCTTTTGAGTGATAATCGTTGTGTGTAACTGCCCTGACATTGTGCAGTTTTCGTTATGCCGCTCAGTCGTCTTTCAGCGTGCTAAAAGACATCGATGAGCCTTATCAGGGATTCATAGCAGGATATAGCTGATACTATTGTTTCAGCTGTATCCAGTCCCTGATGACAAGCGAGGAATGAAGAACACAGAGGTCCAGCTCCGTCCTCCATACCTGGCACGGAGTGCTCGGCTGTATAACAGCCGGGCGCTCCGTGCAGAAAACATCTGGATGCCTCCACTGCTCCGAGCGCTCAGCTGTATAACAGCCGGGCACTTGGAGCGGGGAACAGCTGGATGCAGATGGCAAGCAGGGACACCCTGATTCTCTTCTGCATCCTCCGCTGGGAGCCCAAGGTGATCGCTCAGATCATCTTGGGCTGTAAATGACAACGATAATCGCTCAAAAGTCGCTTGAGCGACATCTTTTGAGCGATTATTGTTGTGTCTAAATGGGCCTTAAGAAAGTATAGAGCCGAGATATCTTCCTTGTTTTTATGGATAAGAAGCCTGCAAAGATAAGTAAAGAGTGTCTGGTTAAACACCTGGGAGGCCGGCGAGGCCATGACAATGCGTAAAGGACACCACTTTTGTACATCAAGTTAAAGCTACACTACATGGTAGAAGGGGTCTACAACGTCTTGTCTTTACCTTATCATGTGCTACTTTTTATACATCCCAGAGAGCAGTGCATTGTGGGAGCTCAGATGGCAATTAAAGGTGTATTCCCATCTCGGCTTTTAATGGCTGAGATGGGAAAACCTGGCCCAGTTTCCAACCACCTATTGGAAACAGCAAAGCGCTTCAACGCAGCACAATTAGTGTAATTATTATTGAAGTGAACAGCGCGCTACGCCATTTCCATAACCCGCATTCACTTCGGGAAGAGCCATGCGAACAGCTGTGCGCTGAAGTGCTCAGGTGCTTTCATAGTGACTGGTTTCCCATCTTGGAGAAAAGGCCTTTAAGTCTACACAGTGCAGATAACGCACATACAAACCCCAGGTTGGAAGCAGCCATGCTTATGTTCACTTTGAGGGTAAATCGAGAAGAAAAGGCCATAACTCAAAGTCACCAGACAAGGAAAGTCTTCACAAAAGGTATAAAACTTTTTTTGTAGATTTTACATGAGATGTCTAATCTAACATAAAATAGCCTACAGGCTTTTTCTTGCACCGCATTTTGACCCCTTTGAGTGACCCTTGGTGGATGATTTTGGTGTGAGTTTGATACATTGGGTGACCCATCAGACCAGGTCAAAGTTCCTATGTTAAGTCTAGAAGCGCTGATGTGCTTCAGCCAACAGCTGCGCTAGGGAGAGTCAGGGCTCCTTCACACTGGCGAGGGTGATCTCTGACTGTGAATCATGATCCCATATCACCCCCGCAGTCCATGTGGAGACCCCTGGATGTGAGGAGTTTTCACAAGGAAACAACCTTGCATCCCAGCTGGGCTGAAGGAATCCCCCGCCACAATCGTGGCAGAGGTTGGCGGAGTTCTCCCATTCTTTTCAATGTCTCTCCAGCCATAGGGCCACAATGAGGAGGTGGCTTTACCTATCCAGATAAGCTATAAATGTTTTGGGCCTGAATACTCCCAATTTTCTAACAGATAGGAGTTTTAATTTTACATGTCACCCACCATTCCTGACAGTCACAGTTTTGCATCTTCTGTTTTAGGTCTTAAGGCTGTTCATTTTAGAGGGAATAGTAGTGAATTCTGGTCAAGTCTGGAAAGTTTGCTTGTATTATTCTACAGTTCAGCTGGGGCAAGGAATCACCGCGATGACGCAACAGACTGAATTGCTTCTGAACATTTTCTACAAAGACCGCCCTACATGCAATACTTACTATGCCTGCACAACCTAGGGTGCCATTACATGGTATGACCCCGTCGGGCGGAGGCGCAGTGATAATGGTTCCTGTGCTTTTACACGGGAACCATCATCGCTAGTGAATGAAGGTGGAGTGGGTTGGATGGTTCTGGCCTGCTCACCTCAATTCAGGTTAAGCAGGCAGTCTTTCATAAACAATTATCGGGCCAAGTAAAAGGCTCTTTAGACAGCCGACTTGAAGGCGGATAGCCAGCTACTCTCAAACATACTCGCTTATGTCAACCAAGTGCATGTTTACTGCTAGAGAAGAGGATAAGCCGCTCCCAGACATATCTAGTAGTACTTATCTTATGAGGAAACAGAGGATTAGACATATAATCCAACATGCCTAATCTTCATTTTCCCTGGTAACCGTTGGGCTGCCCCCATAGATTGTGTGATAATGTGCATCACTCAAGTTTCTAGTTTGCACAGATCTGCAGGTCTTGCCTTCTTGGTTTACCCTCCACACCGATATGGGGACCATTCCATATGTCAGAAAACACAGACTCTACGGCTGGGTTCACATGGGACGGATTTCCAGCGGAATTCTCGTGGATTGGCCGCACCGAAAATTCCGCTGGAAAACCGCAGCTGTGGGTTTTAGAGCGGCTTTGCAGGTGCCATTTCCGCTACGGCCATCTCTCCCCATAGAGAAGAAAGAGGCCGCTGCGAGAGAAAAAAAAAAAATTGACATGCTGCATATTTAATTTACGCCTCGCATTGCAGTTTCCACACGGTTTGGCCGCAGCATGTGGACAAGATTTTTGCAAAATCTTGTCCACGTTGCTGGCTAATCCCGGGATTAGGAGACGCGTGCACGAAAAAGGTTTAGGCAGGAGTTTTTCCATTTACCATTTAACGGAATTACAGAGCGAAGTGCTTGTACACGCTCCCCGCTGTCGCCCTTACCACTTTGCAGATACTCCGTGCAGAAGTGACTAGCCTCGCAGTAATTCCTTCCCTGCGAGACTGGGATGGGCTTCATGTTTGCAGGTCTTCCAGTGTCTGGGCTGGTACTTAGCAGCGTGCTTGTCAGGACATTAATCAGCTCCTTCAGGATAGTTTTTGGGCACTGAGGTCCACCAATCAGTCCATTTGAAGGGAAGAAAAATGGCTTCAGTTGGCAAGCGAGTTCATTCAGGTCTGAGAGGTACTCTTGGTCATCCCGACAGCCATATATTAGTTCTCCATTCTAAAAAACACCCCAAGACATTAGATTACAGAAAAACGTCTAATTATTTTCCAGCAAACAAGAACTGACAACTGTCTGCAGAGCCAACATAAATGCACTTGTACCTTAAAGATTTTTAAGTTGTTTTGAGACTCCTGAAGTAAACTCATCAAGGCAAAATGCATCCTCTGTTTATGGCTGTGAAAATAAATAGTAAATTCATGTCAGTAAGATAACTTTGGCGGAGGTCTGCTGGTTCGGACCTGCAATCAGCTGTTCGTCAGGCCACTGCAGCGCATACGGAGCCAGAGGCCAATAGCTCCACACACATTGCAGTGGCCTGGGTGGAAAAGGGACAGCAGTATCAACCCCGGCTGCTGCCAGGTGTATGGAGTCATCGTCTTCCAGTTCCATACACAGTGACAGTAGCCCAGCTAATCGCTCATTACCAGGGACCCGTGAGCGTTGGACCCTCGCCGATCAACTATTGATAATCTGTCCTGAGCATAGTTTCTCAAGGAGTTGAAGCCTACGGACATTTTTTTTGGGAGGCAATTTCTCCACTTAAATGCCTGTATTTTGGGACGACAATTAAAATTTCATTGAAAAAAAAAAAAATTGAAAAATTTGATATGCAGAAGCTACAGAAGACAAACTTTTTTTTTTTAATTAAAACCCTATTGCAAAAATGACGGTCAGCCCAAAATACATACATTTAAGATACCCCTTCAAAAAAAAGGAGTCAATAATACCTTTGAGAGGTGGCCATAGATCTAACAGTGATTCCTACATTTTTTGAAACTTCTAGGGATCTAGTACAGACAACATATTCTAAATGCCCCATTGGGGCATTTTGAGGTTATGGGGGTGTCACTTGGTTGGAATCACCATTCATTTAGGCAAAGAGTTACTGCAAAGTCTAGCCCTCAGTCTGAAAGGCTACACCCACAATCAACAAGCAGTCCTAGCAATAATGCAATCGGTGAAGGTACAAGTATGGCATCCAACACTGCAGATATACTATAGGTGGTTGTAGTAAAGAAAACAAAATCAGTGTTACCATTGTGTTACTACGCTAACAAGTTATTAAGGTAAATAGAAGTTGTGACTGTAAACCAGTAAGTGGACAAGTACCCCGAGAAAAGATCCAAAGGACAGTATTTGCTAATCCGTTTCCATTTTCCTTTGGCAGCCTAAAGAGGAAAAAAAAAAAAGTTAGAATTAGAAAACAGTTTCTGAAACGAGGCTGGTGTATAGACCCCAAATGCACAACACGGCGCCCTTCTGTGCAGCAAACATTTGGCCACGACAGAATGCAATATTGCATTATAGCTCATGCCGCCATCTAGTTCTAACTTTAAGGGCCTTTTTACATTGGCCGATTCCTGCCTTTTAACCGGCACAGACGGACATGTTGATTGACGTTCGTTACAGACCCTCACATGCAGTGATCAATCCCTTCACGGGGGAACAAGCTACCATTAATTCAAATGGTCTTCCCCATAAAAACTGCACTCTTCATCAGCACATTACACAGGGAGATGTACTGTCGCACAAGAATGTTTATTGCCCACATAAACTATGTAAGCAGGCAAGAAACGAGCATTAGCCAATGTTTGTACAAACGTTTGTCCGATCATCCCATGTAAAAGGGCCTTTAGTCAGTGGTCCATAGTAGAGTTAGTAGTCACCATTGAACACCATATTCGTTCCAAAATTCTGTGTCAGTCAATTTCTTTACAAATCCTATACTCAATAAGGAGCTCCAAATCCCCTGTGCAGTCAGGGGGTTATCGGGCACGGGAAAAAAAAAAAAAAACAATTATAAGCATAGCTGCTCAGCCTGCTGTTAAAAAAAAAAGCCATAATCACCTCTCCTGATTCTCCCTGGTCTCCATCTTGACAACTGCAGCTAATCCCCGGACAAAGTGAGACGCTTCTTGGCTGCAGCAGTCACATGTTCTTGTTGTCAGGGGCATTACTATCCCACCACAGATTGAAAACTGGTGAGGGGCGTTTGTTTTGTTTTTTAAAACACACAAACAGGGCAGCTTTGGAAAAAAAACAAAATAAAAAAAAAAAAAAAAAAACACCTTTTGCCCCCGATAACCCAAATGGTAATAAAAAAATATTTGGTTACCTTCAGTCACCACTAGAGGGGGCATAGGAGTTTGTTGCATACAGGTTTTATTATTGAATTTAAGATACAAACAATCTACAATAAGCACCATTTAGTCATGGCTCCACATAACTAGGTATAGCATTCAGGCAATTTGCTCATATGTTCGCCAATAGAGATCTTACTTTTTATGTAACTCGTGGTCACAGATCTGAAATAGAAGTGACGGGCTGTTTGAAATGCCATAAAAGTATTTCCAAGCCCATGAAAATCTTTACAGACAGTAGACAATTATATAATATTAGTAATGTACACCTTACACTCCCGTGCCAATCCTTCCCTGGCTCACTGCTGGTCTGTTTACCGGACTCTGGCAAGGACATAGAGTACTGATACATGACTGCTGTAGCCAATTAGTGGATGTGGCACTTATGTGTTAAAGGCAACCAGTCACCACCTTTGAGGCCTATAAAACTACATTATGGGGCTCAAAAAGGTGGAATGCGGAGACTGGGCAGCTGCGTTTCACACTCACCGGGTGCCCCGTTCCAGTGCTGTATCCCAGCAAACACAGTGTGACTCCTCAGCCAGCTGTATGCATGCTCACCTCTCTCATTCATCTCTAGGGGAGAGTGTGCGCACACAGCCGGCTGAAAAGAGTAGTGTGTGTGCGCACAACTTACCAGGCGCCTCTGAGGAGTATGGAAACGCAGCGCCACTGACTTCCCATTATATCTTTGAGCACCATAACAGTTGAGATTAAACCAGCTGATGTTACCATTAGGACCGATCTGAAAGCTTGGCCACCTGGACGATGGTAGATGGGCCAATGTAATCTGACCAAATTATATACCAAGAACCTTACACAAGAAAGCATTGGCATGGGAGTGGCAGGAGATCGATAAGACAAGTATTGCTCCTTCTTGCCAATTTATACCCTTGTCTGTAAAGAACTGAAAAAAACCCCTGGTGTTAAAAAACCTCTAACTATTAACCCTTTCCAATCCACTGCCTGACGTCTGAAGACATTATGATTTAAGGCTGTACAGCTCCGATGTTGGAAGACATCTGTCGGGGTTCTCCTACTGTATATTGCCAGCCTCTCTGCTGTCGGAGCCTATCCAACGTGTCACCTCATGCAGTACTGGCTTTAGCCAGCATATAGCGCTGTTGTATAACGGCAGAAAAAGAGTAAGCCCCTAAGAAAACCAGGATACAAATTGGATTGGAAAGGGTTAAAATAAGTTTCGACAAAATGTAAATTATCAGAGCATCCCTTTCCTGTTAGGGAAATGCTCTTACTCTGCCAACATGTATTTGGGCAAATGAAAATGAACTATTGACCTAGAAGCTTCTACCAAACTACCTACAAGGCACTAACACAGCAAGATCTGTCGCCGTGTATTCTAGATCCTTGGGGCAGCGGCTCACCTTCAGATGTTGGTGCATACAGAACCGACACACCTTTTTCTTAACCTCCTTCGTAATATAGGCTGAAGATGGGATAAATCCACATTTGGGCTAGAAGTTGAAGAAGAAAAAAGTCAAATAATTTCTAATGTGTTTCTGCATACACTAAAGTGAAAACTTGTATGCAACAGTCTAGAATGCACAGTGCATGAAAGAGTTAATCGTCTCTGTATGGCTGGTGTAATGTTGGACGCAGATTAAACAGGAACAGGAACACAATGCCGCTTATTCAACAAAGGCAACAAACTGCTGTTCCTCCAAGTCTGATCTCTAGAACACGATCCCACCGGAAAGCCCTGTCCTCCCAGCACTACATCCATGGCCGTGCTCAGTGTGTGGAAGCAATGCATGTAGTATATTACATCAGCTGTACATGCAATATTGTAGACGTCCAAACTGAATTCTGTGCAGTGGAAAACTACAGATCTTAAAGAAAACCCATCCCTGTGAGCTCCTATAGAACTTGATCCTGCGCAGACAAAGTCGCATCACTCGCACGTATCCCTCCGCCGGAAAAAAAACCTCCCTCTCAATAGCTATACACTTTTCTGGCACACAGTATAGTTTTAAAGGGGGGTCTCAGAAAAGCGGATTTGAATTGCGGCTTTTGAGATCGCCATCCGCGCAGACAATGCACAGTAATACTTGGGCACTGACATGCAAAGAATAAAGCCACGATACCTCGAGGTGCTGTTCACACTTTACATTTGGGTTTCCAGTACAAGTCACGGGGATCACTATTTGACATCTATCAGTTTGAAAATGGATCAGGCCCAGCTGCCATCACTCTACTATATGCAAGCTGTGAGGTTAGTGTGAACAGAGACATATCAAGTAATACCCGGGGCCCTTAAAGTGCCAGGCGTCGAAGGGCAGTACATCCAGGTTTGGTGAGTCACATGATATATTACATGATCCCCCTCAGCCAGTCAGCCGCAGTGAAAGTGATCATGTGACACACACTTAATAAACGTGCTACACCAAAAAGGAAAAAAGAAAAGACATGGTAAAATGGATCAAAGGTTAATAAATAAAAACCACATAAAAATCAAGTGCAAGGCACTTTTATCTGCCCACCTTTATCTCTATGCAAAATATAGGCCTGTGCTCGACAAAAGGGAAAGTTTGCAGACGGGTGAGGTTAGGAAGGCACATGGCATACCCGCTGACATCCATCTCCTTCTCACATCGAGACTCTGCAACAAAAGGGAAAGACTTGAAAGTCAAACATGAAAGTTCCTATTTTAATATGTCTGTTGGTATCTTTAAGTTATGGAAAAATGCCATGAAATAAGATCATTAAAAACGCTCTCGTGACCACGAGGAGGGGCTTCTGCGACTGCAAAGATGTGAGAGGAGGGAACTATGAATACAGGGTGAGTGCGAGGGGGGGCGCTGCAACTAGTGGGCAAATAGGTGCTGTCTACTGATAAAGGGAGAGGAGAATGGAGGACTCTGCTAGGACTACTGCTGGGACAGGATCCTGATTACAGTGGCGCCAATAACTTAAGTGACATGTCCGTGACGTTGTGAATTACATACAGAAGTAGCAACCTTTATCTTGACGGTGACAACTTTCTTAGACAAGTTATTTTCCCTTAAGCCATTTGATCTCTATTGTTTTCTTAACACGGGGAGGGGGGGAGCCATTGCAAAGTAATTGAATGGGTAAACTGTTACATCTGTAAGTCAAGTCCATATGACTTGGCAGAGGGGAGATTGTTGAAGGGGGAAGTCTTATTGGTCACTGCTACCCCCCAACAAAATCAGTTGCTTGCTGGGACCAGGATCCAAGGCTGCCAACCAGTCAAGACAAGAGGGAAGGCAGACCATGACTGATATAGGAGCTTTCTTATGAGGTCACTAACCGACTGACATTTGTCTAACTACACAAGTCCAGCATGCGAGTCTGCATGCTAGTTCCACAGCTTGAGATCCACCCCAATTGCCAAGCCAGCTGTCAGTGCTGACAGCACAGGAAGAAGATAGTGCCGTCAACAGCGCTGCTGCCTGGTTTGGTACACCAAGTACAGCTCTCATTGAATTCAACAGTTAAAGTCCTAGAGAAGCCCTTTTAGTCATATTTAATACTGTCCCTTCATCTCTGGAAACATTCAGGGCAGCACACGGGATTCTGTTCACTACTGTACTTGCAGACACACATGCTGGACAAATGTCAGTCTTACTTAGTGACCTCAAAGCCCATATATCCATCCCCTCTTGCTACGACTGGTTGGCAGAGCACTCCTGCAATCCCAGCAATGGGTACAGCTGCCAGCAAGCACTGAATTTTGTTGGGAGTAGCTTTGAGTGCCTCGGATAGAATAACTTGTGGTAGAAAGTTATAGTCTATATAAAACTTTGCTACATCTGTACGTAAATAATATTTGTATAGCGCCAACATATTCCGCAGCGCTTACAAAACAGGGAGAAGAGTTACAAAAACAAAAAGATACAAAAACCACGGTTACATGAAGTAAACAGTTGATGGAAACAGTAGGGGTGAGGGTCCTGCTCTAACAAGCTTACATACTACAGATAATGGGGTGATATAGAAGGTATGGCAGGGTGGAGAGTGAGGGATACTATACACAGACAATGGTCAGGCCGTATAGTGGCTGACGCGGTATGACTGCAGGGGGCGGTTGATGGTGGCTAGCAGTGATTGCAGTTAGTAGGACAGGGAGCATGAATTCTATAACGGACAGGCAGCCAGTGCAGTGACCGGCACAGGGCAGAGGCGTCCGAGTAGCGGATGGACAGAGATGAACCTGGCTGCCACAGTCAGGATGGATTGGAGAGGGTCGAGTCTGGTGCAGGGGAGGCTGATCAGCAACGAGTTGCAATAAGAGCCGAGAGTGGATGAGGGCAACAGTAAGCGTTTTTATTGTGTCTGCATTGAGAAAAGAGCGGATTCTTGCGATGTTCTTGAGGTGCAGCTGACATGTTCAGGCCAGAGATAGGATGTAAGGGTAAAAGGAGAGATTGGGGTCGAATATAACCCCTAAAACAGCAGGTGTGCTGGGAGTTATGGTGGCGCCACACACACTGAGATAGAGATGTCAGGATGAGGTTAGTTTTTGAGAGGTTCACTTTTAGGTAGAGTGTGTTAAAGACAGCAGACAGACAGTCTGTGGCGTTCTGGAGGACCGGTGCTGTGAGGTCACAGAAAAGGTGTATAGCTGGGTGTCGTCAGCATACAGGTGGTATTGGAGGCCAAATCTCCGGATGGTTTGTCCAATAGGGGCTGTGTAGATAGAGAAGAGGAGGCGGCTGAGTACCGAGCCCTGGGGGACCCCAACAGCAAGGGGAAGAGAAGGAGAGGTAGAGCCAGCAAAGGAGACGCTAAAAGAGCGGTCAGATACCGTAGGTAGGAGGAGAACCAGGAGAGAGCAGTGTCCTTTAGGCCGATGGAGCGTAGCATACTGAGGAGGAGTTTGTGGTCGACAGTGTCAAATGCTGGGGAGAGGTTGAGGAGGATCAGTAGGGAGTAATTGCCCCTCAATGTGGCTGTCAGGTCGTCGTTTGACACTGCAAGAAGTCTGAGAAATTGCTTTGTAGGGGTGACTAAAGGAAGACCTCTTTAACAAGACTTTCATATGACTACATGGATATAGAGCGCCACATTGAACAACTATAAATTGCACTATTAAGTAAAGGAAAACCGTACATGAATGAAAGCATTAAGGCCTGCACTGCAGCCCGTCACTTACCTGGCCGTTCGGACTGCACCTTTAGGCAGAGGCTTTTCAGAAAGTCCAAGGGCAGTTTCACCACATCCTGTATAATGAAGCAGAGCGAGCGCGTTAACCCCTTCACATCACTGTCATAACAAGAGCCAGTGAATCCACCGATCGCTCATACAATCCACAATCTGCAAAACTGGCTTAAGGGAAAGCATCACTTAGGGGTTTACACGAATCAAAGCCAGATATTTCCTGTTCTGCTCAGGTTGTAGATAATTTATATTAATGACTGCATGCAGTTATGGGGGCTGCCATTCTGCACAAGCATTTACAGCCCCATGAACCACAGCAGTCTGGCGGTAAGTCATTGACTTTTATAGGAGAGTGTTATGGGTATGCTGTGACCTGTGCAGAGAGGAGGAGGAGGTGTGCAGTGATTGTTATTTGTGGTCACTTTCAAAAAAAGGGTTGTCCCATGAAAGCACGTTATCCCCTATCCACAGTATAAAGGATAACTTGCTCATCGGTGGTATGACCAGGTATGAACCGAGCTGTGGTCGCACATACATGCTATTGCTTCATTTATTTCAAATGGAACTGCCAGAGATTGCCAAGCGCTTCAACTTTACCATCTTTGGTGATCCTACTGAATGCAGCAGCAGCAGCGCACATATACTACCGCTGCTCAGTTCATACCCGTTCAAAAATCACAGAGGGTTGGCCATACTTACGGATATCCTGGTACAGACATCCAAGGGGAGGTAAAAATACCATTGCCAGCAGCATGCAGAACAGGCAAAACGCTACATGGAGGAGATCGCATGGGTGCAAAATCCTGATGAACAGTTATTCAGACCCAGCGATCCATGCAATGCACAGCCTAAAATGATGCCCATACTATTAGAATAAGCCAGCTATCCTGCACCTTATAAGTGAACCACGCAAAGTACTGACACTGATTTCTGCTATGTCAGTATAGGGACTCACAAGACAATGAGGACTCTTAAAGCAGGTTGTCAGCCTCCATATCTTGTGCAAAATTGTAAGTAAAACTGTACTTATCGTCATTCTTGCAGGAAGCAGCCCGGCTGTAAAATGTTGGAGGCAGCCGGGGCTGTCAGCGCTTTGTATGGTTCACTTACAAGATCCAGGACAGCCCGCTTCATCGAATAGTGTGGACGTTAATAGGCTGCGAGTCTGCATGGTGCACTACATGTATCTGTGAGACTGGCACCCTTTGTATGCCATGTATATGGGCATGTAAAATACTAAACAGCCCCCCAATGTGTGGTAGGTGTGCAACACTAGATGTTGCCGTTAACAGCTCAGTAAGGGTTTACTTACCCCATGGTGAACATAGTTTTCACCTAAAAACTGCTTCATTATGTGTTTGCCGAAATCTAGAATATTGTGCAAATGCTGATAAACGTCTGCTGCCATCTGAAATCAGAGAGAAAGCAAAAACATCAAAGACCGGAGGAAGCAGCCAGTCCTCTCGCTTAGGGCTCAATCACACGGGCGTATTCAGTTTTGGTCAGTCTATATGCAGCATTTTTAATGGACCAAAAATGTACCTATTCAATTCGTATTTCCACCTTCTGGCGTGTGTAAATACGCCATGATCACTCCATATTTACACGTGTAAAAAAGCTCCATTGATTTAATGTGTAAATACGCAATCCCATTGATTTCAATGGGCTATTTCTGCCTATAAGGCCTCATGTCCACGGGGAAAATCAGGCCCGCTACGGATTCTCCATGGAGAATCCGTAGCGGGTCCCTCCTGCCCCGCGGACATGAGCGCTGAAAATAAGAATAAATAAGAATAACTTACCCGCAGCGGACCGGGCAGATCTTCTTTCTTCGGCTGGCGGATGTGCTCGGCACGTCGGTGGCGTGCCCGGCACATCCGCCGGGCCGAAGCAAGAAGATCCGGCCGGGAAGAAGAGAAGATCTTCCCGGTCCGCTGCGGGTAAGCTATTCTTATTTTAGGTCTCCTGCGGATCCGGACGGCTTCCATAGGCTTCAATAGAAGAAAATGGAGCATGTCCGGATTTTTTCATGCTCCATATTTTTTAAATTTCACTTTTATTGACCATCCGCGGGTATTTATCTACCCGCAGGTGGTCAATGCATCCCTATGGGGCCGCGGATCCGCGGGCGGGCGAAGAGTTAAAATCCGCCGCGGATTTTAATTCTTTTCCCCGTGGACATGAGGCCTAATACAACCAAAAAGGACAAGCTGCAGTTTTTTTTTCATCTGCGTCAAAAACGTAATGCCGCAATGCAAATTATTAGGAATTCGGTACTCTGTATTACATGCATAGTTTTTATGTAATATGGAATGTCTATACGCCTGTGTGAATGAGCTCTAATTCAGAGCATTACATGCAGGAATATTCATAGCAAAACCAACCGCTGAAAAAGTGAGCAGAAATGTCAGAAAAATACTGTATAACAAGATGATCCTAAAGGACGTTTAAAAAAAAATAATTTTTTTAAAAACTCACCTTCACAACAATCCAAGTATATAAGAATTCTGTCCATATAACAGAAACTGTTGAATCATTCAACTCTAAATGCTCCAAGCCAACAGAATATTCCGTTTTATAGGACACCCACCCGTTCCGGAAGGCACGGCAGACCACCAGACAGGAAGGCCCTTAGGCCGGGCAGACCGGATTCCACATGCAGGAGGCCTGCAGCTTATTCTGACTGTGAACTCGGCCGGCGACACTGTGTACCCAAATTTACTGTAATGCAGATGACCGTGGCGGCTCGTCATCGGTCATGCGCAGCAGTTTGTTTTTTTTCCAATATTTGCATTTCCCATGCCGTCGCTTAGTGATGACGCGGGTACCCACAGCACATATACAATGTTAATTGTGTATGAGCTGCAGGTCGGACGGCTTCCATTGACTTCATGCTGCGATTCTTCATTTGCTTTTGCGGTATGCAATTCGTATCCATGAGCGAAAAAGCAAAAAGGACATGCTTTTCCATGCCCATGTTTTGCCGCGGATCCTCCGCCCAGGCACCGAGCACGGATTCCGCCCATGTGAGCCCGGCCTACACCCGCTGTTCTATCCAGTTCTAGAAACACATTGACATCAAACTGATGTTTATACAAACATTATTTACAAAGATCAATGAAACCCTTGTACCGGTATATTGTACATGTAATGCCTGTAAACATTTGGCAGCGGACGGCGCGGTGAGAGACACTGCTGCGTCCTATGAATGCTCTACACTTCTACATTGGGGCCAATATCGAGATTCTGACCAACAATGTAACATTTCATTGCTTCAGGCCTCCGCCACATTAACTTAACAGGTTGTTTGTGCAAGAACCTGCAGTATTTGCCAACTAGAGAGGAAGCAATAAGTTACTGGCTTGTTTAATGCAAATACAGGCCGACTTCCTCCAACACCTGGAGCACAACTAGAGCAGAACATTATAGGGAGTATCACCCACAGGCCTCTTACCAGCGGAACAATCCAGTTCTCGCATCTGCTTTCATGTGCCGATTGTAGAATTATCTTATTGTCTGTACATGAGCATTACATCTAAGGAGGGTCCACACGGCATTATTTACCCGCCACGTGGCCATGCTTGGGAGTTCCATTTATTTGGAGTATAGAATAACATAACCAACAGTTCTTCTGCACTCCAAAGTTAACGGAAACAATTGGGATCCTTGTAAAAACGGACACCAAAGGGGTGACTGATCACATAGCGCTGTTTTCATGGAATCCCTGAGCGTAATCACATAGCATGTACAATAACGCTGTGTGAACACGCCCTTAGCCTGATGTGGTGCAGGTTTGTTATCAAAGCAACTCTGCCCTCTTGTGTATGCATTATGTAACTACATGCTATGGCGATTATGATTCAGGTTGTGACAACGCGGTTGTATTGCAACTACACACGCATAATACGTGGTGAACGGCATAAATGAAAGTACATTGATTTTGGTCACACTTGCATATATTATGTGAGTTAAAGAAAAGCCGTATTGCTTCCTACAGGCGTGTTCAGAATGTAGTACATAATTACATTGCGTATGTACGGCGTTCATGCATGTTGCTAAAAAAACAGGAAGCCGATGCAGGACAGGGTGTGTAAGATACGCTGTTTGTGCGCAGGAATATGCATGCAAACCGTGACAATACGCAGTTTCATATGCCGGTAAACTGCTGCGATTATTACGCAGTGCATTACCGTACTGTGGTGTGAGCCCCGCCTTAGTGTGAGGCACGGCCTCTACATCAAACTTCATGCCTCACACAATCTACATCCACACAAGTGGCACAAAATGATGACGTTTCACAAAGTGGCAAGATCTTGATTTAACAAATTCCAGACTTAAAAGTCCTGGTCCATCTTCAAATATATAATAGTGAAGAAGAGTGATGAGCTGTGAAAGCAGAGAAGGAGACGAAGGGGCCTCCATGTTGAAATAGCTGCATTATAACTATTCTTAATTCCACTGAATCGTCTTCCTGAGCACGGAGTATATATTATGTATACCACCGCTGAGGGATTGCTGAGCAATATCACGTCTGACAATCAGCACAGATGTATAGGCTATTAGTAACGGTAGCAGCAGCTGAGAGACTATACAGGGGTGTCTCTTAATCGTAAAACAGAAGAAGCAGATGCCCAAAACTGCAAGGTGACCGGTTTCCAGCGGCTTTAGTTACTGTAGAAGGTCAAGCCCACCCCTTTACAAGAACAGCGGACATTTCTGTGGAGCCCATTATTTGTAGAGAATGTACTGTCCCTTATGGACCATAATGCCCTAAACTATGCCAAGCTCTTCTCTTTTCTGCACCACGGTTTTTGCACTGCATTTAATGGGGATTGAATTGCATAACAAAAAAAAAAAAAAAAAAGGACACACAAAATCATTTCAGGTGTGAACACCACATCGAAAATATGTGACTACCCACTTCTGATCCCCCAGGTTTCAGCAGCAGGACCCCCGCTGTTTAGCCGATTCCTTTTCAGGTGCAGTTTTCAATTGGGACCCCCTATAAGTGTAGCTGGACAAGTCTGACTATTGTGGGAGAGAACTAGCGCTTCAAAACTGAGGAGGGTTCTGCTCAGAAAACTGTTAGAATAAAGGATACCAAAGACATAAGACCACAGTGTACATATAGGTCCCAAGTCCACGGGCAGGTTGGATTCTGCATGTGGATTTCCGCAGCGGGAGACCTGCGGAAACTTTTTGTAATGTTTAAAATCTGCATGCTTTAGTTCAGTTGCGGGCGCCAATGCTTCCCTACGGGCACTTTGAATTACGGATCTTTCACGTGGGTGACCCGTGCAGATTCTGCAAATCAAAGCCGCCCGTGCACATTGGGCCTTCTACTGCTCATTTCTCCTGTATCCATAAGGCCGAGCTTTTACTACTGCATCGTAATACATTGCATAAAAATCAGCGTTTGCCAGAGCACGAATCTGTGTATTCCTGTATATTGTCATGTTTTGTACTTGCGTAGGACTCCACATTTTTTAGTGCGCTGTCCTGCACTGGGTTCCTGTTTTTTCCCCCTAAGTTTCCTTCTCAGTCTCCTATAAACATGCGTAAAAAAGGTAGCAGATACACAATGTAATTGCATATGCACTGTATTTCAAATGCACCCATAGAGAATAGGGCTCTTACAAGCGTAATCTGCGCCAAAATAGAACATGCATTTTTTTTTCCTGCACGCAACATACACAATAAATATACACAAGTGTTAATGGAACAACGAAAATCAATGTACTTTAATTGATGCCATTTACATGTAGCACGTAATGCAAATATGTCCATTTACGCCTGGCCTGAAGCTTACTTCACACGGGCGAGCACGATATGGGGCCGTGAATCACAGCCTCATATCACGCTCTCCACTATGTGAATAACGCGCATGACTTCAGTGGATATAGGGGATCCTCTGCCACAGCTATCAGAGTTTCTCCCATTGTTTTCAATGGTAGACCTCACATCACGTGCACCTAGTATGTGGCGCAATGCTGTCGCCGGCCCTATTTTAAACAATGGACACTGCGATGTGAGAGCACACAATAGGACATGCCGCAATTTGTTACTTGCATCGTGGTACCATGCAGGAAAAAATAAAAATTGCTCATGTGTATGACCCCATTCAAGAGAATAGGGTTCATATTTGTGCGTCTGCGTGTGATTTTCTCATCCGTGTGAAGGCAGCCTGAGGAGTATACTGGAGTTGTGACTTGCAGCTATGGGAAAAGTGTAATTGCAGGGTTTCTCAGCTCAGGACATTTACTTACAGGTCAAAGATCTAAATGGATTTTCTTACCAGATTTCTGTTTGGAGGGAACTTCAGGAACCGCAGGACCACACATCTCTGGAAGAGAGGAAGACAAAGGTGTTCTATTACAAGACACCACAATGACCGAGGAAAAGACCATGAGAAGTTTATTCCTGGCTGCTTGTACAGCACCGACCTACTCCGCAGCCCTGTACACAGATTGGGAACACTCACGAATGTCCATGTGCCCGCTCGCCACTCACAGAGGTAGATCAGTATGGTCATATTATGGGGAATATCTTTCCCTAGAACTCCGAGTCATTCCTCCGTTACACCTCCTGAAAGTGTATTAATAAATGGACAGCTTCCTTTTAAAATAGAATAAAATCTTGTTATTTTGTGTAGCGCCAACCTATTCTGCAGCGCTTTCAGGTAATTTATTATCCCCCACCAAGCTGGGTCCTCATTTTAAGGCCGAGTCAACCTTGAGCCGCTTACCTGAACCCTGCGGGGATTGAACCCACAACCTTCAGGTCATGAGCAAGAGCTTAGGACTGCATTTCTGCTGCCTTAACACTCTTATCAATATGGTATGTCCCTGCACAGGTTCCCAGGGCCAGCAGTGATTGGACATAGTTAAATGGTATAAGCATCTACCAGATTAAGAAAAAAGGGAATAAGACTCATCTGTTTATTCACACATTTTCAGGAAGACCAACAGAGGAACAGCGCAAATCAATTCTAAGAAAAGAAAAGATGCTCCAAAATTAAAGAGCGGGGAATACAAGCAATTACTAAAATAGACATGACAGGTAAGCTAACATGTCCCCTTTAACAGGCTAGCCATCTATACCACGTGCCCCATGGACCTTGCTCTAGGCCATCCGTGCTGTCCCAGCTCCCCTCCTCTGTAAAATAGTCTTACAATTACAAATGACCCATTGAAGGCAGCCAGAATTCAGATGTGGCCCCCCTTGAGAATGAGTGCCACCCCTGCTCTATACCATCCTTGGGTAACAAAGTCTTACAATACAATATTGTCCTACAAGGTGGCACCGGGGTCCCCAGAATGTAGCATTCAGACAGCTGTCAATCACTGATGGCTCCGCCCATTGGACTGTTCACTCCAGAATGAGTAGATCTAAGATACAAATTAGGCTGCGCTTACACAAGCATGCAGTAAAATGCTGCGTATAAAACAGCGCTTTACCGCTGTGTGAGCCGGCCTATTGTAAGGTATGGCAGCGAGTTTGGATTACACATGACAGAATATCTCGTGGTTCTCTCAAGTTTTATTCTCATAAATTTCCTGCTCTGCATATAAACGCCACACATATGCAGTGTAATTGCATATGTACAGTGTTTATTACGCGCCCAGAGAATAGGGCTCTATTGCACATAATACGCAGTAAAGAAGAGCATGCTGAGTTCTTCACATGCATATTATACACAATGTATATACACAAGTGTGAATGGATCAATGAAAATCAATGTACTTTCAGTGACTCCCTTCACCGTGTACATTGTGGTTGAATTACACTCATGTGAACCTGGCCTTACACTGAACGATCCCCAATAAAACTGTATCAGTCCGCTTGGTTCCTACAGATTGACCAACAAGTTCCAGCTGTAACATTTACTCTAAGTTGCAGCATGCCACACCTAATCAAACTACTACCCACCACTTGTGAGTGAGTGAGCGAGTGAGTGATGGATGGATGGATGGATGATTCTTATGCGACACCCCTGGTGATATCATCGCTCCGCCCCCTTGTGACGCCATCAAAGGTCCTACAACATATATATAATAGTCTGACCGACAGAAGACCAACACAGTTAGGGCTCTTGGAAGGGGAGGACAAAAATAACAAAATGACATAATAGCGGTTTAGTTGTATTCTCAGACACCTCAGCAGTCCTGACAGAACACACTGACCTACCACCACCACAGAGATCCAATGGTCTGAAGGACCTGTGGTGATGTCACTGCTGTGGGGGGAGCCAAGCTGTTTGTCTTGTGTGGGGATCATAATTCATGTACCATGTAGCAGAGCTGTGTGGTGCATTGCACCAGAAGCACTGGTACTATAATTTCCTATGACTAGTATTCAATTATGTATGATGCAAAAAGTACACTGTGATCTTATAAGCTATCACGTACCACCCAGCCTTCCAGCTCATACCGGTCATAGAACTTAGTGTTCCTCTTACGATTAGTAACAATGCATGAATTACCCTCCATAAAAAGAAGTTATGCGGGTTCAGCAAATACATTGTATAAGAAGCCATTTTTCAATATGCATTGGGGAAATTCACTAAGCACACACCACATGTTTACCTGTCTCTGAAGCCGCTGCGGGTCACATGTTTCTCATTGCTCAACAAGCTGTCTGTGGATCATATGTATCTTATAGACCAACTTCTATATAGCCCCCATTTAGGCCTACAGAGGCTACACCCTTCACAACAATTTGCTTTTACTGTATCTAAAGTGTTATAAAAAAAAAGTCCTGGGGGGGGGGGGGGGGGGACAAAAAAAAAAACACGACATTGTAGCATTTTGTTTTACCAACTTCTATCCGGACGCGGGTGTCCCCACAGTGAGGCTACAGACAAAACCTGTCTAGTCAGGTAGATTCACAATATATACAAAGTGAACAAAAAGTGCATCGCGAAACAAAGGAGTGCCCACGATTTCCCTTCTAAATCTTACAAGGGACGGATAAGATTTAAGAGAACACAAAACTGCATTACTAAACCTCCACTCAGACACCACAACTGGGGCCCTAGAAGCTCTACACCAGCTACATGCTGGTCACATGATCACTGCAGCCAATCACAGGCTGTCACATGCCATTCATACCTTTACCACAGCTGCAGCCAATCAGCAGCACAAACTACTACTACAACCGCATCCAGGACCGAAGAGACTGCGCTAGACTAGAGGGCCACTTAGGGGACAAGTAGTGTTTATTTTAAACCATTTCCTACCTGTATATTTTTTTCCCACTCCCAGAAAACCTCTAAATTTTAGCCCCCTGGATACTGCAGGCTACAGACACCGAGCTACGGCATGTCAAAATGCTACACAATTACAAGCAAACAGATATGAAACTAAAAAGGAAACAATAGACCCCATACTAAATTGGATTGGGGAAAAGATAATCGTTTGCGATTGTTTTGCATAAACCGCTAATGGACACTAATGTCCATTAGCAGCTTATCACCTTCATTTGCATGTAAATGAGCCTACAGGAGCTGTGTGCAGAGAACAGTAGGTGGTCTTTTCTCTGCATATGGCTCCTTTGTTCTGCCAAGAGGCTGCAAGCTGAATACAATGTAATCAGCACTCCCATGAAGAATACAGAAGCCAAAGAGTGAAAGATGGGAGCCTTTACACACAACGATTATTGCTCAGACAATGGCTTTTGAGCGAAGATGGCTAGTCACATGCAGAAGAAAAGGACATGTCCCAAAGCATTTCTCTACTGGCTTATTCGAGCTCTGGCCAAGCGTACCAATTCCTTTTTCATGCAACTTCTTCTCATACGAGTTGTCACATAAGACAAAAACTCACTAAAGTGGGTGAACACACACATACGCAGCTTACGCCATGAGAGCCAACCCTAACAATTCTGTGGGCTTTGTGTTTACATGCAAGTTGATTTTGAGCTCCTTCCAGGTGTTATTACACGTGCGCTGGCGGTATACTGCGCTGTACTTGCAAGTACTTACAGAACCGGAGCATTAAACTACACTTGTGTAATGGCACACTTAATAGGAAATCCTCTTAATTAGCAATCTGTCCAGGAATATCTCATAAACCATAACTCATTAGGACAGCAGCCACAACACGTTTGCTGTGCAGTGAAAACAGAAAATGGTTCTTCGGCCAACAATTTATTGTGCTACAATAGGAGTTTATTTCCAAGTAAAAAATATCCAATTTCCAGTCACAGCAAAAATTAGTAATGAAGTATTGTGACATCCATCTGTCCACTATACAACCAGCGGAGGGAAATAGCTGCAAGTACAGCTCCAACAAGGAAGATTAGGAAGGAATGTACTGCTTGTATAGCGGAGGGGTGAGGACAGGGCGCCAGTCTCTGCCAGTCACTACGTGGTACAACTGCTAATCACAATGCTACTGCCCTCCGTAACACAAAGCAACATCTACATAGGATAGATTTCAATAGCCAACTAAAAGTGACCTACAACAAACAATGGTAATCATTAACAGGGTTTTCACAGAATGGTTGAGTTGGAAGGGACCTCTGTATTCATCTGGTCCAACCCCCTGCTCAGTGCAGGAGTCACTAAATCATCCCAGACAGATGTCTGTCCAGCCTCTGAACACCTCCATTGAAGGAGAACTCACCACCTCCTGTGGTAACCTGTTCCACTCATTGATCCCCCTCACTGTTCAATATATAATCTGTGTCTCCTCCCTCTCAGTTTCATCCCATTGCTTCTACCACGTTTCCCCCAAAATAAGTCCCTGTTTTATATAAATTTTTCGCCCAGGGCTTCTTATACTTACCTAGCAGGCTCAGTCCACGTCCTTCGCACTGCCCTCCACAGCTCTGGCAGGCTTCCTGTAGACCTCAGCCGCCCACAGAAGATCGCTTCCCGATTACGGGATACATAAATCCCGCCGCCAGAAAGCGATAGCTCTGATTAGTTCTCCAGCGCTCAATGAACCAATGCGATGGCTGCGATTTGTTCATCCAGCACTGCATTAATTGGCTGAGCAGCGCTTGAGAACCAATCCTAGCCACTGGGGACAACTGCTATGGGGGTAGAAGAGTCAGGGCAACAACTGAACTTGCAATTTTTGCCTGAAGTTTCACTTTTTAGCATTGTTGCTTTATGCAGTCGTAAATCAAAATCTCAACAAACCAGATTATAAAACTGAAAAAAAAAAAAGTTAGAGAAAAATTGCCAAGAGCTAGATGATCCACGAGGCTGCATGTGATGAGTGGAAATTAGCGTGTGCGGAACTGGCACATATGCAATAGACTATCAAATCAAAGCAGCCAAGGAGAACATTATGTTCTGATATACATAAGGCTCTATTCACTATTGTGTCTCAGCCCAGGGGTCTCATATCAGGGGGTTATTTAAAATCCTAAATATGGACCGTCTAGATGGAAACTATGGAAGCTCTCGCCCATTGTAGAAACCTACTTTTCTATAATTGGCAGAGGAGTCCTGTCCAGGGATTCTGCTTCCAGGATTTTAACTAGACTCTGTAATGGGACCCCCAAACGGAGACGTGGTGGGAGGGCCGAAATGTTTTGAAAACCTTGTATTTTTATGTGGTTCTATAAGCAGTTGTGCAGTTTTATTCAGATGTGAAGTGAGTGCAGAGGCGCGTTTACTGCCCTTGTGGCAGCCATGGCTTACGCCCCCCATCACATCTAACTTGGTGGACTGTTGGAGGCATTAAGAATTACAACTTATCCCGCAAAAAACAAACACTCATTCGGCTACATTGACAGAAAACAATGGAGCCTCCTTGTTTATTGCATAGCACGAACTTGAGATTTTCGTGTGATACGATTTTAACATTAGAAGAAAGTCCTATTAACTTTCACATCGCGCAGAGCAGCAAAGCAAGCCGATGACTTCACCACTTTCGTTTTCCTTCCTGGAGGCATAGAACAACGTTGAAAATGCTCCCCATTAATTTAAATGGGCGACGCATCACATTTAAAAATAACGAAAGGCCTAAGGCATCATGCTCACGGCCGGGTCAAAATATGACTATGAGATCTCGCAACGGAAGTCAGACCCAGCCTCCCCCCCCCCCCCCAAAGACCCATACTCACCTGTCCAGATCCACTGTGTCTTGGCTGACAAGCCGGCGCGTATGCACAGTGTAGCGCATGACGTTGATTCCTGCGATAGTTCTGCAGTGCTTACTAGGGAAATATTGCGGGACAGACTGCTTCCATTGACTGCAATGGAAGACGTCCGTTCGATTTTCCGCATAGAATAGAACATGCTGCAATTTTCCCTCATGAGTGGAAAAATCGCAGTCGATTTCCGCTCGTGGCAGGGGAGAATCTTTTAACCTAGCATGTCTATGGACGGACATTGCTGCGGAATTTGCAGCAGGCATCTGGCTGTGAATTCCGCAGTGAAAAATCAATATGTGGGCATTGGGCCTAAAAATGGGACTGCGCTGAAAAACCATGGAGGGCTTGTCTGAGAAGCCCCATGGAAATGAATAAAGGAGTTTAAAACGCTGCGCTAAACATTGCAAACAAGACGGGCTTTATGAGAGCAGCCTAAGGATTGCTTATTCTGCCTTTAGCCATTTCCATGTCCCATTACTGGAGCTAAGAAATTATAATAAAAACTGAATTAAAAGGTTTCCGTTTTATTCCCTATTGATTTCATGCTTTTAAGAATGAATAATTATGTATGAAAAATACACATTATATACGGTATTTTATTTTTTATTTATATATATTACACACAATTTTTCATTCAGTTTAACATTTATTCAGTCATTTTTTTTTTTTTAAACCAGTTGAAAAACTATGGGGAATGAAACAAACATTTATTCCTTTTTTATATCTGTTTCTATGCTCCTCAAGCAGAACATAACAGGTTACCTGAGGCCGCCAGCAGTGTGAACAAGCCTTAGTTCAGTTTTATAAGCCTTTCTCGTGGCAAGCTGCTATCTATTGTGCGGCTGGTCTCTTATAGTGGAAACAGGATATTGTAAAATCCCATAAAAGTTACTATTTGCTGCATTTCACCATCTACCATAAAGCCAGGGCGCGGGAGCAGATACATGTTAGTCACTGGTGGCCGTGAGTCCTCACAGGACATGGATGGCCAGTGGGACATGGGGCTTAGTTACAATGACAAGTCAGGTTGTGTGGACACCAAAGCTGCCCGTTTCCGTGTGATCGAGCAGGTAGGTGATGCCCCTTGATGGTAGAGGTTAGGTGAAGCCGAGTCTACTGGATGTTATTATGCCAGATGTGGCGCAGGGGGTCCGTCAGGTTATCCCCTTCTACTCAGTGAAATAAACCTGCATGCCCACAGTGGCACAGAAGTAGCTGCTGGCCATATGAATCTCCTTAGGAATAGCTGGGTCCCTTCCAGGTAAGGGTTAAACATGCAACCGAGTGGCAGAAAGTTATAACTGATTTACAAGTCACTAATGTGTTTGTATAGCATTACATCATGTAGATAGGGAGGAATGACTTGGAGCACAGCTACCTACTACCGCAGCACGTGTTTGACCCCTCGCAGCACCATTCCTGGTGGCACCCCCCGGGGTCGGTCACTGACTGACGGCATATTTAGTTGGTGTCACGGGGATTTACACCGGTCTTAGTTCCACCTTAGAGTAATACGGCTTGTCCACACGTTCAGGCTTCTGCTGAGATGGAGGCATGGAATCTAAGCCAGACACTTGTACATGCATTGTCTATGGAAAGGGAGCTCTATAGGTCCTGAAAAAGATGGAGGATGTGCCTATAACAAATCCAAGGCCTGCTAATGGCCTCATACATTACTGACACTTCACTTTTCTTGAACTGCACCAAGTTAAAGAATTTACAAATTTCAAAATATAGTCTAGCACCACCCAGTAAAAAGTGCGTTAAGCTTCTGTTTCTTTTAAACACGGCAGTTCATCAGTGATAGATGGCCACAGTCATAGCTGACCAAGATTTAACCCATTAACCCTTTCCAATCCACTGTCTGACATCTGAAGACATTATGATTTTAAGGCTGTACAGCTCCGATGTTGGAAGACATCCGTCAGGGTTCTCTTACTGTATATTGCCAGCCTCTCTGCTGTCGGAGTCTATCCAACGTGGCACCTCATGCAGTACTGGCTTTCGCCAGCAGATAGCACCATTGTATAGCGGCAGAAAAAGAGTAAGCCCCCTAGAAAAACCAGGATACAAGTTGGATTGGAAAGGGTTAATGTATGTTGCTTCTAGCAGTGAAGCTGTAAACTGGAGTATCAACATGAAGATACGGTATGACAAGTATTTCCAGTTACCAAGCAATCTATATTCCTGTCCACAGTATCTGCAGCCCAAAGTGCAACGCACAGAACTGCCCTCATGTTGTTGGATTGGCTAATCTGGGATCAAGATTCAATTCTACAAAGTGCCAACGAGGCTGGACGGCACCAGCGGACAACAGATTTCCTTAAATAGGTTCAAAAGTATTTGTAAATTAGTTTCTCATAATATCCCGATAGCCTTTGGATGAAAAAACTGCTTCCAGAAGACAGTCGCTGGTCGAGGAGAACAACCGAAGCATCAGCGGCCGCCACTGAAGATGGCACCTAACACTCGCACGCACTGCCTTCTACTGCCATGTGCGGTGCTATTCCATGGAGGCTGCTGATGAACAGGTCTTTTAGCCCTCTGTTCACCTCCCAGGAGCACTGTAAGGCTGGGTTCACACAGGGCGGATTTGCCGCGGTTCATGTAAAAGCCAAAAACATGTAAAAGAGCCAAAAACATGTAAAAGAGCCAAAAACATGTAAAAGAGCCAAAAACAGCGAGAATTCCGCCGGGAGAAGCACTGCTCCAAAACCCACGGCGCTTAGCCGCGGGTTTTGAAGCGGCCTGGCCGCTCACTCTTCCGCTGTGGCCGGCGCTCCCATAGAGGAGAGCGCGGTCGCAATGGAGGAAGAAAAAGAAGGAGCATGCTGTGGCCGGCTAATCCGCGTCGCAATGCTGGCTTTTGCCGTCTTTGCCTTCCCGTGTGGACGAGATTTCTGAGAAATCTCGTCCACAAGGCCGGCTAATCACGGGATTAGCGGCCGCAGGCGGACTTGCCGCAGCGAAATTCCGGACGGAATTTCCGCGGCAAATCCGCCCCGTGTGAACACAGCCTAAGGGAGACTATTCAAGGAGGGCAGCACTCTATATGAGAACTGGGCTGGTAATAACACTATATTAGTGATAAAAGGGATTAGAAAATCCCATCCACACACTGTAGGGATAAATCCATACAGATTTGAGGGCATGATGAGAAGATGCAATTCCTGGAAGAAATCCACAACAAATGTACAGTTGATTTTATCCTTCACAGCACACAAGTAACATCCATGTTATTTCTAGGTAGTGTTGTGAACATACATTTAGGTCTACAGTATTTTAGCATCTAAATATTTTTTTTTACCCTTTTTATACAATCAACGAGTAATAACTGGTTTATAGTGCTAAAAGCGTACCCACTAATGAAAGCCCTCAGTATCTATTTGAGCACTTGGTCTTCTTTCACACTGCACCCCTGTATCAACCACTCTTTGCCATCGTTCCAAAAAGGTTAAGAGAGCCGGTAAACAAAACACGCATATCATGGGAAAAGCTTCACTCCAACAGCCCGCTATATACTCATCCCAATGAAGACCTAATTGGTTTAGCAATAAGACCAGAAAAAGAAGAAACACAAAAAGTTTGGCTCATTCTGTGCTGAACAGTCCAATGGGCGGTCCAATCAGCGATTGAGCTGTGTTGACTGAAAGCAACTCCTGTATGTACAATCACTCATAGCTCTGCCCACTGGACTGTTCAGATCAGGATGTACAGAGATATAAATGAATAAAATGCAAGATATATATATAGTTTCATGGCAAAATATTTAGGCTGGGTTCACACGGGGCGGGTTTGTCGCGGAAATTCCGTGCGGAATTTCGCCGCGGCAAACCTGCATGCGGCCGCTAATTCCGGGATTAGCCAGCCATGTGGACAAGATTTCTCAGAAATCTCGTCCACACCGGACGGTAAATCCGCTGCGGCTAAGCCAGCAGAAGCCGCTGCTGCAGCGCGGATTTGCCAACTGCAGCATGTCCATTCTTTTTTTGTTTCCGCTGCGGCCGCGGTCTCCTCTATGGGAGCGCCAGCCACAGCCGCTTCAAAGCCGCCGTGGTTTTTTTTGCGGCGGTTCTCCTGGCAGAAATGTCGCGGTTTTTGCTGCGGCCAAACTGCGACATTTCCGTCGGGAATGTGCCCTGTGTGACCGTGGCTTTAGTATATCAATCTGTTCGGCTCCTCTGGAGCTATAACATGATGCCTGCAGTTTGGACAGTATGTTCCAGCTGACAGGTTCCCTTTAAACAAACCATTACATTTTTACTTTAAAAGGCATCTGCGCACAAATAAATTGTTGGACACACAGAATGGATACTCGTTCTGTGAATGGAGGCTGGTAACACTGATCATCGGTGCAGTCCGCCAGCCTCCATTCACAAAACACAAGCAGTCGTTCATAGTTGACAGGCCCGACAGTCACTAGGTTTTCAGTTCTGCTATAAACCAATCGAATCCCACAAGTGCACAGCGCCCCATTGGCAGACGCGTGTACATGGGATGATCACACAATGTTGCCGTTTCCAGCGATAACACTGCCCAACTATGATTTCGTTTTGGTCTCAAAATTAGTATATTACCGTATATACCGGCGTATAAGACGACTTTTGAACCCCGAAAAATCTGCTCTGAAGTCGGGGGTCGTCTTATACGCCGGTAATACCACAAAAAAAAAGTGTAAAAAAAAAAAATCATTACTCACCTCCCCGGCGTTCTGTCGCGCTCCGGCAGGATGTCGCTCGCTCCTCGTCCCCGGCGCAGCATTGCTTTCTGAATGCGGGGCTTGAAATCCCCGCTTCCAGAAAGCTAATACACACGCCGTCAGCCAGTTACAGCCATTCAATGACATCATTGAATGGCTGTGATTGGCTGAAGGCGCACGTGTGTTAGCAATCACACCCATTCAATGATGTCATTGAATAGTGTGATTGGCTGAAGCCACGTGTGTTTTAGCCAATCACTGCCATTCAATGCTGTCATTGAATGGCTGTAACTGGCTGACGGCGTGTGTATTAGCTTTCTGGAAGCGGGGATTTCAAGCCCCGCATTCAGAAAGCAATGCTGCGCCGGGGACGAGGAGCGAGCGACATCCTGCCGGAGCACGACAGAACGCCGGGGGAGGTGAGTAATGATTTTTTTTTTGAATGACCGATTAGCTCTGCTTTTGAGATACAGTGACGTCATTTTTTTTTTTTTTTTTTTTTTTTTTTAAGAGTTTACATTTTTATTTTGTGAAAAAAAATAATTTATTTTTGAGTGGGGTGGGTAGGGGGACCTTGACTTGTCAAAGGAGAAGGCGGAACTTCTAGGGTCAAGACTACAGCAATGGAATCTTCTCCAACGTGATGTCAGGGTCTGACAGTACAGAGAACGTCAGAGGGATCGGCTTTCTTTTTTGAGAAGAAAAACAATCTGATTGTTTGCTGCGACGTTAATGGCTTGATGAAATGTTTGAATTTGAACCATGATCCAACTGAATGGAGGCTATTCATAGACTCCTCCAAGCTTAGTTTGAAAGCTGTATTACTTCACGGTCTTCCTTCTGTTCCTGTTGGACATGCAGTTCACATGAAGGAGACTTATGCAAACATGACAGCCCTCCTCAACTCAATCAAATATGCTGAACGCAAGTGGAACATCTGCGGTGATCTAAAAGTCATCGCTGTACTCTTAGGCCTCATGTCCACTTGAAAAATACAATCCACGCAGAATCTGCACCGGATTTCTGCGGCGGATTTCGTGCGAATTTGCTTTAAATGGTATTTTTTTGCATGCAGATATCCGCACACATTGCTATCAATGTGATAGCAATGTTGCCAATCCGCGGCAGAATGGAGCATGCCGCGTTTTTTTCTCCCGCGCGTGAAAAACGCAATTCCTTTAAAATGCCATCCGTGGGTGCAAAAATCAATTTAATGGACCGCGGATGGCCAATGATTCCCTATGGGCAAAATCCGCTGTGGAATCCGCAATTCCATTTAGCTAGTGGACATGAGGCCTTAGGCCTCATGTCCACGGGATAATTGTTATTTAAAATCCGCAGCGTTTTTCCCATGCGCGGATCCGCGCCCCATGGGGATGCATTGGACACCCGCGGGTAGATAAATACCAGCGGATGGTATTTAAAAGTGATTTTTTAAAATTCTGGTGCATGAAAAAAAAAACACACCATGCTCCATTTAAGTGCGGATCAGGCTCCGGATGGCCCCTATTGATCTCTATGGGTGCGGGAGATCCGCTGCGGATATTAAATGTGAATTAAATGGGTGTGGGAGATCCGCTGCAGATTTCAAGGCTGGGAGGTGGAGAAAGTACTAGGAGGTGGGGTAAAGTTGGCAAAACACCTCCAGTGTAAAAATTGCATCCGCATACATACGTGCGTGAAAAAAAAACACATCTGCATATCACCCGCATGCAATAAAATACAACTTTAAGCTCATCCGCACTGCATCCGCAGCCCAAATCCGTGTTACAAATCCGCAGCGGATCTGATTTTCCCCGTGGACATGAGGCCTTAGGAATGCAACTGGGGTACACTAAATACCGTTACTTTTTATGTATGTGGGACAGTAGGCATAGGAAATTACATTACATTCAAGCGGCCTGCAAGAAATCTTGGCTCTAGAAAAATGTCGCTGCTGAGCCTTTCGTGGATCCAAAAGAGGTTCTTATATCACCCCTTTTCATTAAACCCAGCTTTATATAAAGTGTTGTCAAAGGTATGAACCAGGAAGGACAGGCATTTAAGTACTTAAGAGACAAATTTCCTAGATTGAGTGATGCAAAGGTTAAAGGGGTGGTCTCGCGAAACCAAGTGGGGGTATACACTTCCGTATGGCCATATTAATGCACTTTGTAATATACATCGTGCATTAAATATGAGCCATACAGAAGTTATTCCACTTACCTGCTCCGTTGCTAGCATCCTCGTCTCCATGGTTCCGTCTAAATTCGCCGGCAGCTTGCTTTTTTAGACGCGCTTGCGCAGTCCGGTCTTCTCCATTCAGCACGAGCCGCTTCAGTGTGCTCCCCGCTACAGCTCTTCTGCGCATGCGCAGACGAGCTGTCACTGCTCGGGAGCGCGCTGGAGCGGCCATTCTGTACCATCCTCTGTTAGAGGAAGGTGCAGAGCTGCCGAGCTGTCCGGAGAAGCCGCCCAGCTGTCCCGCCGTCCAGCTGTCCTGGTGAGTGATGGGCCGGGGGGGCTGCAGCTGCGCCGGGCTGGGGGGGGGGGGGGGGGGGGTCTGTCGCTGCGATGGGGGGGCTGTCGCTGCGATGGGGGAACTAGCGCTGGGCCGGGGGGGGCTGTCGCTAGGCCGGGGGAACTAGCGCTGGGCCGGGGGGGGGGCTGTCGCTAGGCCGGGGGGGGGGGGGGGCTGTCGCTGCGCCGGGGGGGCTGCCGCTGTGATGGGGGGGGGGGGGCTGCGCCGGTTACCTGCTGCCTGGCGGTGGGTGACTGGTCGGCGGCTGCGGGGCGTCTGGTTGCCATGGAGACACAGCTGGCAGCGTCTCGGAGCGCGCACGTCGGGCTGCAGCGAGCGACGGGAAAAGAGCCGGCGGCCATCTTGGGGAAACTTTTATAAGTTGCTGAAACGCTGGAACGGTAAGTACGAACCAGCTAGAAATGTCATTTACAGGGGGGCTTAGTAATGTGTACTTAATGGGGGGGACTGGGCAAAAAAAAAAAAAATTCACTGCTTCCTCGAGACATCTCCTTTAAGGAAGGTATTTTTATTGGGCCACAAATTCGACAACTTGTAAAGGATCCTGCATTTACCCAAGTTTTGGAGAGAAAAGAAAATGAAGCTTGTCAAGCCTTGTCAGTTAGTGATGGTACTTCTGGAAAAATACCATGAAGTCTGATGCAACATGCTCTTTAAAATCCATTTTCTCCACTCCCACCTAGACGTTTCCCCTCCTAGTTGTGGAGCTGTCAGTGATGAACACGGAGAAGACTCCACCAGGATATTTCTGTAATGGAACAAAGATATCAGGGCCGTTGGAATGAAGCAATGCTTGCAGATTACTGCTGGTCTGTGTAGGGATTCTCCAGAACTCACTTACAAGAGGCAAGCCAAAAGAAAACGATCTCATGAAGTCCCCACACGATTCTCTTCACACCGAACCACCTGCCAGGAATTCTTCCATCTTTTAGCCCCACTTGACCATGCAATTGTTTGATCACTTATTACACTGCTATACTGCTGCAGGCCTCCTTCACACGGGCGACACGGCATTGTCGCCAGAAAAATCAGAGATATCGCATCATTTGTGCGATGCGTTTTTAACATTAGAAAGTCCTATTGACATTTGTGTTAAAAAAAAAAAAAGCGATATCGCAATTGCAAGTGTGAAGGCCCACTCGGCGATGCTGGCTATAAACGCCGTTCATACGCAATTGCGCATGTACAGCCTTTAGTACACATCCATAGAGAATAATAAGGCTCTGTCGCACATAATCCGCGGTAAAACAGAACATGCTGCGTTCTCCTTTTCCTTCCGTATTATACACAATAAAACCGCTAACAGTAAGAATCAATGTATTTGAATACGCCCATGGGACCCTGGCCTTACATGCAAGTAGGTTTTTTTTCTCCCTATTCTAGCCATAGGAACATCATGTAATTTTTTCCACGCACATGAACCGCACATACATGAACCACACGTACACGGATGCTCTTTTCTTGAAAAACGCATCACAAAAAATTTGCAGGTTTACAAGTCCGCCATCAGTCCAGTTGTTTCCTCTGACCAATATCACACTCGCCCGTGTTAATACAGCCTAAGGCCCCTTTCCCAAAGTGTAACCCCTAGACCTTTCGATTGCTGGAGACCTGCTTGGGTTAGTATGGCCGGCTGTAACTGGCTCATTGTTTTAGATCCACAAGTTGCGGATAAGTATAACTGCGCACGCGCCCTCGCAGGAACAGCAAGCTCATCACCATGCAAATTCCTTCTTAATATAACCCGGCTTTATGCCCGCTGCCAACCATCAAACTCACTGAAATGACCACACCGATGTCACCAAGTGGCATGACACTAAAACTGGTGCCAGCAGCTAGTAGATGGAAGGAACATAGCAGTGAAATAGCGCAGAACCTGAGTCAGCCTTCATACAGAACATCACATGCCTCCAAGGAACCGAGGGAAGTGACAGAACTACACCCAAAGTTTGGGCGTGTTAGGCTTCATAAGACAGTACACCCCTTCGGCAGAGGCAAGGAGGAGCTGGAGATATGCATCACGCCAAGGTTTCATTAATCAATCTTAAATGGTGGTGGTGGCAGCATTTTTGGATGATGCTTTATTGGCCGCGACCGAAGAAGATGGCCGGAGCTCAAAACTGATATACAAGTCAGTATCTACGATGATCACCGGTCATTCCTCACGTCTTGCTTCTTGGCTCCCCTAATACACCAGAACCCCATTGCAAAGCAATTGTCTTTTAATGGGTTATAAGACAACTTGTGGCAAAAGGTTATCAGAATCAAGTTAAACTTTGCCGCACCCGTAGTTTAGCTACAGTGCCTAATATGAAGTAGTCTGGGACACACCTGCTGTCTAACCATTGGTTCAGGCAACATCCTGAACCAGTGAGAAGACAGGGGGAGTGTCCCAGACTACTTCAGATTGGACACTATCTAAACTATAGTCACAGCTCTGTCCTAATAAAGCTGACCTTTAAAAAAAAAACAAAAAAAAAAACACAGCAGACAGAGCAAGATCTGAGGAAAAGAAATAGCAGTTACAACAGTTTTTAATCCACTTAGTGCTGAGGTAAAAGGAAAGCTGCTCTGTGATTAGTTGCTCTGGGCACCAAAAACTTTTTTTTTTTTTACTGTTTGTTGATTTCCTGTTAAACAGTTTTGATACATGAGGGCCGGTGTTCATAAATTTGCTCCATGTCTTCCTGTCTGGGGGATCATTTTTGCAAACTGTTATCCACACCGACAGCCAAGGCAGAATTAGGAAGGACAAAATGGGCAAATGATTGGTGGCTCCACCAGGGTTAGACTGGGGCGGTATTAGTGTATCTTGACGCCATTGGAACTAGGAGTAGGCGTCAAGATACACTCCCAGAACTAATGTGCCACTGCTGGATTGGCTGCTCAGGGCAGCTTTGGGCAAGTGGTAAGGTGCTCACAGTTGGCCCCACCCCCACTTGGCAGAGCTCACATCTGGGAAATCCGCTGCTCACAGTTACCCACACCTGGCCGCAATGCATCGCGCTCCTCCACCTCGCATGGTCCGCTCCCTCCCCTGCTGTAACAGTGGCCACCAAATCTGCTGCTGTCAGGGACTCCTCTGCTGGGTGCGGCGCTTCCAAGCTCTGCGCTGTGAAGGTCCCCCGCTGACACTTACATGGCCTCAGGTGTCAGTGGGGCCTGCGGCACAGGGCTGGCTTCATCCCTCCCAGCTCCACCGCTGTCATTGTCCTCGGGCGAAAACAAGGGAAGAACGCCAACCGCCTGAGGAGACATTGACAGCAGGGCATTCAGGGCGAGCGTGGCAGAGGGGGAATTGACAACAGCAGCCCATTAACGCCGAGCAGCGGAGGCCAATATCAGTCCTGCAGGCTGATGACAGCAGCTGCCACGACATTGACTGCAGCAACCCATTAAGGCCGCATATCGGAAGACAGATTCTCAGGAGCAGCAGCCCATGAATCCCGAGCAGCGGCAGGGACATTCACAGCAGCAGCCTGGGTAGATTATGCCCACTCATTTCCCTGGCCAGCCAATCCAGCGGGGGCCGTGGATTGTGGGAGTGTATCTTGCCTCCACCTCCTAGGTCCGGTGGCGTCAAGATACACTAATGCCGACTGGAGCTACAAAGCAGTCCTGAAACACAAAGTTCTAGTGGGAATTACTTCCTGGAAATAACCAGGAATACTAAATGGAGTCCGTAGGATCTATTGGTATAAGTAAATTTGGGGGTTGCTGCAATAAAATTCAAGCAAAGGCAAAAATATGCAATAAGGTTTAGCCTATAACCTTCTGTGGGTCCACATTATACTGTGTGCAGAAGGTCATGTCAGTCGGTCATACCGTTTGTGCACAATGCTCCAACAAACAGACATTGACAAATATATAGCAGATAGCGGCCAATCAGCAAGTACTGGGTGTTCAGTAATGTGTGACTATGGCAGCGTCCTGACTGCAGACACTCGGTAACTACAACCTGAGCACTTCTGTCAGCCCTGAAGGAAACAACTCTTGCTTCTGGGAAGAACCAGCAGATTAGATAGCGGCTCACATTAGATTTGCTCCGCTGTCGGCATACGGGCTCATTCACACTGGCGTCTGCAGATTATAGTGTGACTACACAGCTTAGTCAGACCGAAAAACTGTGCGTATTGCTTTTTCCAGAACCGCAGTAGTTCCCACTGATTTCGAACAACAGCGAATACTCCTGTATCCTGCACATTGGCGCATTCGCAGCGATGCAGAATACGGACCAACATAGAACATGTTGTATTTTTTTCTATGCAACTGAAATCTGTATAAAAACACTGAGTTCATGTTAATAAACCAGTGATATGAACGGCTTCTAGTCACTGGGGAGTAAGTGCGTGTAGTACGACGCATATCTACACCCGTGTCAGTGAGCCCGAGGGTGTATTCACAGGGGCCATTTTTGTGCATTGTGAGAATCAGAGAAAGCGCACATAACAGAACCCCTTAGTGTAGTTAATTAACAAGGATGATTACTCCCTCCGACGGACAGTAGAAAGACGGTGATTCAAAGCGCGCCCTATTTTTAGGACAATATCGCCATTATTTTACATGGAACTAAAAATTCACAATGTCCTCATGATTTGTCTATTTTTACCACTGAAGTGTGATTTTCACGTACACGAAAGCCTCATCTGCAGCGATGCGTTACACCGCAGAATGCATCGCAGAGAATGAAGATTCATCATCGGGGTGTAAGTGCCATATTGGTCCGGTTCCTCGCCCCCACTGAGCGCGGGCCTGAGGCTACCGTCCCCTCGCCCGCATGAGCGCGGGCCTGAGGCTACCGTCCCCTCGCCCGCATGAGCGCGGGCCTGAGGCTACCGTCCCCTCGCCCGCATGAGCGCGGGCCTGAGGCTACCGTCCCCTCGCCCGCATGAGCGCGGGCCTGAGGCTACCGTCCCCTCGCCCGCATGAGCGCGGGCCTGAGGCTACCGTCCCCTCGCCCGCATGAGCGCGGGCCTGAGGCTACAGTCCCCTCGCCCGCACGAGCGCGGGCCTGAGGCTACAGTCCCCTCGCCCGCACGAGCGCGGGCCTGAGGCTACAGTCCCCTCGCCCGCACGAGCGCGGGCCTGAGGCTACAGTCCCCTCGCCCGCACGAGCGCGGGCCTGAGGCTACAGTCCCCTCGCCCGCACGAGCGCGGGCCTGAGGCTACAGTCCCCTCGCCCGCACGAGCGCGGGCCTGAGGCTACAGTCCCCTCGCCCGCACGAGCGCGGGCCTGAGGCTACAGTCCCCTCGCCCGCACGAGCGCGGGCCTGAGGCTACAGTCCCCTCGCCCGCACGAGCGCGGGCCTGAGGCTACAGTCACCTCGCCCGCACGAGCGCGGGCCTGAGGCTACAGTCACCTCGCCCGCATGAGCGCGGGCCTGAGGCTACAGTCACCTCGCCCGCATGAGCGCGGGCCTGAGGCTACAGTCACCTCGCCCGCACGAGCGCGGGCGTGAGGCTACAGTCCCCTCGCCCGCACGAGCGCGGGCCTGAGGCTACAGTCCCCTCGCCCGCACGAGCGCGGGCCTGAGGCTACAGTCACCTCGCCCGCACGAGCGCGGGCCTGAGGCTACAGTCACCTCGCCCGCATGAGCGCGGGCCTGAGGCTACAGTCACCTCGCCCGCATGAGCGCGGGCCTGAGGCTACAGTCACCTCGCCCGCATGAGCGCGGGCGTGAGGCTACAGTCACCTCGCCCGCATGAGCGCGGGCGTGAGGCTACAGTCACCTCGCCCGCATGAGCGCGGGCGTGAGGCTACAGTCACCTCGCCCGCATGAGCGCGGGCGTGAGGCTACAGTCACCTCGCCCGCATGAGCGCGGGCGTGAGGCTACAGTCACCTCGCCCGCATGAGCGCGGGCGTGAGGCTACAGTCACCTCGCCCGCATGAGCGCGGGCGTGAGGCTACAGTCACCTCGCCCGCATGAGCGCGGGCGTGAGGCTACAGTCACCTCGCCCGCATGAGCGCGGGCGTGAGGCTACAGTCACCTCGCCCGCATGAGCGCGGGCGTGAGGCTACAGTCACCTCGCCCGCATGAGCGCGGGCGTGAGGCTACAGTCACCTCGCCCGCATGAGCGCGGGCGTGAGGCTACAGTCACCTCGCCCGCATGAGCGCGGGCGTGAGGCTACAGTCACCTCGCCCGTAGATTTTCCACAACAGAAAACTCCACTGCAAAATTGGTGCAGATTTCACTGCGCAGTCAGTGGGCGGGCGATAGCTGCTCCACCGCTGCCAACTGCGGAGAGCGACCAGTCACCAATAATGCAGATGTTGACTAGATTTTCACTGCGCCGCCGCGCAGCACGCCCTGCCCCCGCGTACACACAGAGCGCCGCCGCGCAGCACGCCCTGCCCCCGCGTACACACAGAGCCGCCGCCGCGCAGCACGCCCTGCCCCCGCGTACACAGATCGCCGCCGCCGCGCAGCACGCCCTGCCCCCACGTACACACAGAGCGCCGCGCAGCACGCCCTGCCCCCACGTACACACAGAGCGCCGCGCAGCACGCCCTGCCCCCACGTACACACAGAGCGCCGCCGCGCAGCACGCTCTACTCCCACAAGTTTTTTGGGGGCATTTCCCACATTGGATTCCATCACCATGATAGGTTCTTGTACGAGTCGTTATAGGAACATTACCAAGAAATGAGGCCACCGGGCTGCAGTACCCGGCGCCAAACACTGAATATCAGAGACATTCAATGCCTATTACTGGGGAGCCTCTAAAAAATGCTGCAGGACCACCCAAACATCTGAAATCCCCTCAGAGTACACCAACAACCTGGTAAGCCTCAGGTGAAGAGTCTTCAGAGCCCGTGCCCACGAGACAAACTCTGGACCACTTGGTGCAGATCTGAAGCAGCTCTGAGGCCCCGCAGTGCTGCAGACATTAGTACGGGGCCACACCATAACCCGCTCCGTGTGAACAGGCGCGTGGGAGCACCGGCACACCTGGCGCATTTACTATGGAGAGGTCTGCTGCTGAGGACTGGTGAGGGGAGGGGGGTCTGCAAACCCCACTCAGATGTGCCAACAGTCACTGTACAAGAAGTCAGCCGCACTGCGCCCACGGGGAAACGCCACCGTACCGCTACAGGACAGAACATACCCGCAGCCCCTCCTCCATATCAGGTGACATCTCTACGGGGGTCCACCTGGTGCAGGTCAGACTAGGCACCATTCTTCTAGCCTTCCCCGTGTATTGGGGGAGGGGGGGGGGGGGGTACATGCTGCATGGCACTGAAAGGACTGGTTATTTCCAGGTAGGTCCTGGATGGGGCACATGTCACTCATGTATACGGGCAGCAGCACTATACACCCAGTAGAGCCCCCTCCTCCTGGTGGGTAGGTATTCACAGGGGTCTCATCTGTACAGACAGTAGGTACAGACAATCCCAGATGGGGCACCACACACATATACAGGGGGCAGCACACCCCTCCACTGTGGGGCACCACACACGTATACAGGGGGCAGCACACCCCTCCACTGTGGGGCACCACACACGTATGCAGGGGGCAGCACACCCCTCCACTGTGGGGCACCACACACGTATGCAGGGGGCAGCACACCCCTCCACTGTGGGGCACCACACACGTATACAGGGGGCAGCACACACGTATACAGGGGGCAGCACACCCCTCCACTGTGGGGCACCGCACACGTATACAGGGGGCAGCGCACCCCTCCACTGTGGGGCACCGCACACGTATACAGGGGGCAGCGCACCCCTCCACTGTGGGGCACCGCACACGTATACAGGGGGCAGCGCACCCCTCCACTGTGGGGCACCGCACACGTATACAGGGGGCAGCGCACACGTATACAGGTGGCAGCGCACACGTATACAGGGGGCAGCTCACACGTATACAGGGGGCAGCTCACACGTATACAGGGGGCAGCTCACACGTATACAGGGGGCAGCTCACACGTATACAGGGGGCAGCTCACACGTATACAGGGGGCAGCTCACACGTATACAGGGGGCAGCTCACACGTATACAGGGGGCAGCTCACACGTATACAGGGGGCAGCTCACACGTATACAGGGGGCAGCACACACGTATACAGGGGGCAGCACACACGTATACAGGGGGCAGCACACACGTATACAGGGGGCAGCACACACGTATACAGGGGGCAGCACACACGTATACAGGGGGCAGCACACACGTATACAGGGGGCAGCACACACGTATACAGGGGGCAGCACACACCTCCACTAGACACCCAGCAGGGCCCCCTCCTCCGGGTAGGTCCTGTGCGTAGAGACGGCCTGTATAGCCCCGAGGGCACCTGTATAGGGAAGCCCCCTCCCCCAGGCCCAGCTCCCCTTACCTGTGAATGAGCCACTACCAGGCTCTTGTTCCCCTCCCCGTGGTAACTCCATTCATTCTCGTCCATCTTGTCCGCTTCCATCCCCGGAGCTCGGCCTCACGAGGCCCGGTGTCGGACGGTCAGGTGGCCGCTGTGCCCGGCATGGAGCGCCCCCCGCTGTCACACACTGCGCCCTGCCAGCGACACAGCTACAACTAGACACGCTACGTCACGCCGTCCCGCCCCCAGCCCGGCGCCACGCCCACTCAGCGCCTCTCTGCTCTCTCATTGGTCGGCGGTCAGGTTCATGACCAGCGAGCGGAAGCGACGGCGGAGTTGTGTCACCCGGGCGACGGGCTTAAAGGGGATGTGAATGTTTATGGGGGCTCGTAAGGGGGCGGAGCTTTGTAGAGCGGAGGTTATGTACACTTGGGGCGCCTGATGTTAGAGCCCCGCTAGAGGCGCTGGACTGCTTCACCCCCTACAGTGACAGATCCCACTGAGGGATGAGCGCCTCCTGCAGGGATACCGGCCCCTGCGGACAGAAAACTGCTTGTAGCTGCCGCAGATTATATGGCGGTGCTGACATGTTCTGGCTAGCTGACAGGAAGGGGTCATCGGTTCATGCTGCTTGCGCCAAATTCTGGCCTCCCATTAGAAATCCGGTCTCCTCCGACCAGGAGATGTTTTTCACTGCTCAGTGACCTGATTTTTGCGCTCTTGTGCCCGCTGGAGTCTCGCCTTTTTGTTTCCCCTAGGGCTCCTGCACACTGGGTTTTTCTCGATTTTGCTGCCTTTTTTTTAACACAAAAGCCAATAGGATCTTATAATATTAACAACGCAGCGTACGGCACAGACATCGCAACGCGGTTTTAACATTGGAAAGTCCTATTGACGTTCGCAATAAAAAGAACGCAGCAAAATCGCGTGAAAAACCGGTAGTGTGCAGGAGCCCTTAGGCCGCTGTCACATAGCTGAGACAATCCCACAGGATTGGTGCATCCTAGTCTTCTGCACATCTCGTACTGTGAGATGAGCACACCGCTGCGATGGGAGGTGTCCCACTGAAAACAATGGGTAATGCGCCGATACTGCGCCAGAGGGTCACTTCTCTATCTGAAGTGATGGGAGGCATTTTTAACCCCTTCCCGCTCCATGACGTACCGGTACGTCATGGAGCGGCGGGGTATGTATAAAGAGAGGTTGCGGGGCAACCTCTCTTCATACAGTGCAGGCATCAGCTGTTTATAACAGCTGACACCCGTGGGCAATAGCAGCGAGCGGCCGATCGCGGCTATTAACCATTTAAATGCCTTTAAATCCCCCGAACATCACCGCATGGCCCCCCCGCAGTGAGATCAGGGGAGCCGTGCAGGTGTCATGGCAGCCGGGGGCCTAATGAAAGGCCCCAGGGCTGCCTTACCAGACTGCCTATCAAGCCATCCCTATGGGGGTGGCTTGATAGGCTGCCTGTCAAAAAGCAGTATGACGTAATGCTATAGCATTACGTCATACTGCAGGAGCGATCAAAGCATCGCATGTTAAAGTACCCCAGGGGGACTTCAAAATAATGTAAAAAAAAAAAAAAATCAATAAAGTTTTTTTTTAATTGTAAAAAAAAAAGTTGTAAAAGTTTAAAGTTTACTTTTGCCATTATTAAAAAATCTAAATCATACAATAAAAATATGTATTTGGTATCACCGCATCCATTGAAGTCCAAACTATCAAAGTAGCGCATTATTTTTCCTGCACGGTGAACATCGTCCGAAAAATAAAATAAAGAGCGCCAGAAATGCACTTTTTTAGTTACCCTGTCTCCCAGAAAAAACACAATAAAAAGCGACAAAAAAGTCGTATGTATTCCAAATCAGTACTATCAGAAACTTCAGGACATCCCGCAAAAAATGAGCCCTCGCACAACTACGTCGACGAAAAAATAAAAAAAGTTATTGCGCGCACAAAATGACCACAGAAAATAATTGAAAAATATCAAATGTCTTTGAAAAAAAAAAAAGAGTTAGTAAAAAAAAAAACTATACAAGTTTGGTATCGTAGTAATCGTACCGACCCATAGAATAAAGGTATCATGTCGCTTTTGTTGCCGTTTGTGCGCCGTAGAAACAAAATGCACTGAAAGATGGTGGAATGTCATTTTTTTTTTCATTTTACTCCACTTAGAATTTTTTAAAAGTTTTTCAGTACATTATATGGTACATTAAATAGCACCATTAAAAAATACAACTCGTCCCGCAAAAAACAAGTCTTCATACAGCGACGTCGATGGATAAATAAAGGAGTTACGATTTTTTTTGAAAGGGGGGAGGAAAAAACGAAAATGGAAAAAGAAAAAGGGGCCGCATCATGAAGGGGTTAAAGAAAAACACCTGGCATCCACGGGTAAATCACATGTTGGCGAGGGCGATAGGCTGAGTTTCACATCCTGATATTGCAATCACCCGGAGGGCTTAGGCCGGTCTCACATGACCAGATATGAATTACGGATTCTGCGAGCGTTATGATCCGCAGTAATACACAAATCAATCAAATGCACCGTTGCCCTCATCCACTGTCGGCTCGATTATTGCAACTCGTTGCTGATCGGCCTCCCCTGCACCAGACTCTACCTTCTCCAATCCATCCTGAATGCGGCAGCCAGGCTCATCTTCCTGTCCAGCCGCTACTTGGATGCCTCTGCCCTGTGCCGGTCACTGCACTGGCTGCCCGTCAAATATATCATTCAATTCAAACTCACTACCTTCATCCATAAAGCTCTCCATAGCCGCTCACCGCCCTACATTTCCTCCTTCATCTCAATCCATCACCCAGCCCGGGCTCTCCACTCCACTAATGAAATCAGATTAAGTGCCCCTTTAATTCAGACTTCTAATTCCCGCCTCCAATACTTCTCCAGAGTAGCACCAGTCCTCTGGAATGTGCTACCAAATTCTATCCAGGCAATCTATGACACACAAAACTTCAGGCGTGCTCTAAAAACGCACCTCTTCAGGGAGGCATACCGCATTCCCTAAACAAACCCCTTTGTACTCCGCCTGATAACATGCTCCCTGACCTAGCAACTGCAATCCTTGCTAGCCATAATCAACCGCCTCCTGCAGTCATACCGATTCAGCCTCCACATGGCTTAATGTCTGATGATTGTCTGTGTATAACATCGCTCACTTTCCACCCCGCCATACCGTGCACATCTCCAGCCCTTTACCTTCTGTATCACCCCATTATTTGTAGTATGTAAGCTCGTTGGAGCAGGACCCTCACCCCTACTGTTTCCATCAACTAATTACTATGTAACTGTGGTTTTTGTATCTCTTCTCTCCCTGTCTGCGGAATATGTTGGTGCTATATAAAGATTATTATTGTTAATTATGCAGTTTCAATCACAGCAGGTCAAAATTGCATAATCCCTGAGCGGAAATTAAAATGCAGCATGTTCCATTTTACTGCATCTTAGGCCTCCCTTACACAGGCGTTTTTGTACAGCATTTAGCGCTGCGCTAAACGCTGTACAACACTTCCATTCATTTCAATGGGGCTGCTCACTCAAGGCTGAAAACTCAGCGTTTTCAATGCTGCGCTTTTACAGCATTGCATGTTCTATTTTGGGTTGTTTTCAGCCCTGTGTTGCCCATTGAAATGAATGGGCAGCAGTTTCAGCGCTGCCGAAAACGTGGCACAACTTGTTATCGTGCTTTTGGCAGCGCTAAACACCCAGGCTACACTGTCTGATTTTTTAAAAAAATCAATGTTCACCTGGGATGAATTGTCGGGAAGGGCTTAAATATATAAGCCCTTCCCTGCAATTCATCCATAAATGTGTAAAAATAAAAAAAATATATACCCACCTGGTCCCGGCAGAACGATGTTAGCCCATTGAATTCAAGGGAGGCGGCAATACAGCCGGCTCCATTGAAAGCAATTTAAAATCCCCGCCTGCTGAATGAGCTGCCTCTAATTGGTCACAGCCTGACCAATCAGAGGCAGATCTCACTCACACACCCATTCATGAATTCATGATGAGTGAGTGACTGCTGCCTCTCATCTGATTGGTCCCGCTGAGCCAATGAGAGGCAGCAGTCACTCACCTATTCATAAATTCATGAATGGGTGTGTGAGTGAGATCTGCCTCTGATTGGTCAGGCTGTGACCAATTAGAGGCAGCTCATTCAGCAGGCGGGGATTTTAAATTGCTTTCAATGGAGCCGGCTGTATTGCCGGCTCCCTTGAATTCAATGGGCTAACATCGTTCTGCCGGGACCAGGTGGGTATATATTTTTTTTATTTTTACACATTTATGGATGAATTGCAGGGAAGGGCTTATATATTTAAGCCCTTCCCGACAATTCATCCCAGGTGAACATTGATTTTTTTTTTAAATCAGACAGTGTAGCCTGGGTGTTTAGCGCTGCCAAAAGCACGATAACAAGTTGTGCCACGTTTTCGGCAGCGCCGAAACTGCTGCCCATTCATTTCAATGGGCAACACAGGGCTGAAAACAACCCAAAATAGAACATGCAATGCTGTAAAAGCGCAGCATTGAAAACGCTGAGTTTTCAGCCTTGAGTGAGCAGCCCCATTGAAATGAATGGGAGTGTTGTACAGCGTTTAGCGCAGCGCTAAATGCTGTACAAAAACGCCTGTGTAAGGGAGGCCTAAGATGCAGTAAAATGGAACATGCTGCATTTTAATTTCCGCTCAGGGATTATGCAATTTTGACCTGCTGTGATTGAAACTGCATAATTAACAATAATAATCTTTATATAGCACCAACATATTCCGCAGACAGGGAGAGAAGAGATACAAAAACCACAGTTACATAGTAATTAGTTGATGGAAACAGTAGGGGTGAGGGTCCTGCTCCAACGAGCTTACATACTACAAATAATGGGGTGATACAGAAGGTAAAGGGCTGGAGATGTGCACGGTATGGCGGGGTGGAAAGTGAGTGATGTTATACACAGACAATCATCAGACATTAAGCCATGTGGAGGCTGAATCGGTATGACTGCAGGAGGCGGTTGATTATGGCTAGCAAGGATTGCAGTTGCTAGGTCAGGGAGCATGTTATCAGGCGGAGTACAAAGGGGTTTGTTTAGGGAATGCGGTATGCCTCCCTGAAGAGGTGCGTTTTTAGAGCACGCCTTAATAGTAGGACCTGGGAACTTGAGCTGCAGCCCAACATGTAGCCCCTCGCCTGCCCTATCCCTTTCTGTGTCGTTCCCAGCATTTTCTTGAATTTCCCAGGTTTTCACAAATGAAACCCTTAGCGAGCATCGGCGATATACAAAAATGCTCGAGTCGCCCATTGACTTCAATAGGGGTTCGTTACTCGAAACGAACCCTCGAGCATCACTGAACGTTCGACTCGAGTAACGAGCACCCGAGCATTTTGGTGCTCGCTCATCTATAATAATTAACAATAAACATGGACAATTTCTGAGAATCTATGGATAGAATACGCATTTACCTCCCCAAAACATCAGACCCCCGACCTCTTTATAACATGCTCTTCCAAATATCACCCTCTTTGTATACTCTCTGAATATAGTCTCTGGGAGAGAAGGTTTCCCTCCCATCTTTCCTCTTTCTCTCCTCTCTGGCTTTTGAAACCATGAGAGCAGCTAAATGATCATCATTGGTACAGCTGATGGGATTTAGTATTCATGAGCTGTGTGGGAGGAGGATACGGAGTGAACAGGCAGTCCAGGGGATTATTGGAGATGTTAAAGGGGTTGTCCCGTGGCAGCAAGTGGGTCTATACACTTCTGTATGGCCATATTAATGCACTTTGTAATGTACATTGTGCATTAATTATGAGCCATACAGAAGTTATCAAAAGTTTTATACTTACCTGCTCCGTTGCTGGCGTCCTCGTCTCCATGGTGCCGACTAATTTTCGGCCTCCGATGGCCAAATTAGCCACGCTTGCGCAGTCCGGGTCTTCTCCTGTCTTCAATGGGGCCGCTCGTGCAGAATGCCGGCTCCGTGTAGCTCCGCCCTGTCATGTGCCGATTCCAGCCAATCAGGAGGCTGGAATCGGCAATGGACCGCACAGAAGAGCTGCGGTCCACGGAGGAAGAGGATCCCGGCGGCCATCTTCACCGGTAAGTATAGAAGTCACCGGAGCGCGGGGATTAAGGTAAGCGCTGAGCGGTTTTTTTTTTACGTCCCTGCATCGGGGTTGTCTCGCGCCGAACGGGGGGGGGGGGGTTGAAAAAAAAAAAAAACAGTTTCGGCGCGGGACAACCCCTTTAAGTAACATAGGAGGACTGTGAACAGGAAGTGCTGATGCAAGCAACAAAGCACAGCGGAAAAAGCAGCTAAAGGTAATGGATGAATTTACTATAGCACTGTGAGACGATTTATGACTAATTTGGAACTTGACTTTGGTCTTAGAATACCCCTTTAGGCTGCATTCCCACGAATGTATATCGGCTCGGTTTTCACGCCGAGCCGATATACGTCGTCCTCATGTGCAGGGGGGGGGATGGAAGAGCAAGGAGCAGGAACTGAGCTCCCGCCCCCTCTCTGCCTCCTCTCCGCCCCTGTGCACTATTTGCAACAAAAGGAGGCGGGACGGGGTGGGGCTAAGTTCCGAGAATTAGCCCCCCCCCGTTCCACCTCTCTCCATTGCAAATAGTGCAGAGGGGCGGAGAGGAGGCAGAGAGGGGGCGGGAGCTCAGTTCCTGCTCCTGGCTCTGCCATCCTCCCCCCCCCTGCACATGAGGACAGCGTATATCGGCTCAGCGTGAAAACCGAGCCGATATACATTTGTGGGAATGCAGCCTTAGAAGCGGTTTTATCATTACCAAGAAACCCCTTCTATCAGCTGGGCCCATGGTAGAATAGAATAAAGCATACCCGCCTCTCCTTAGTCTCCTGGGATGCAGCTGAACCACTACCTTGTTGCCGGCTTCCAGGTGTTTGGCCTGGCGGATAAGAGGCAGTACCTATCCCGGACTCTTGGAAACATGGTGGCCAGGATGTGAGTACTTAGGTTCAGCAGTTAGAATGGTGATGCTGTGGCCTGTGATTGACTGCAGCAGTCACCTGACTTCCGCCAGCCTGGAAACTGCCACTTGGGTAGGTGCTCAGTTGCATCCTGGTGGACTGATGAGAGGTGAGTTTCCTTTCTTTTTTCATTTATTTTACAACAGGCCCAGCTAATAGAAACCTTTTCTTGGTAATGATAAAACCCCTTTAAAGGTCCATTTACACTTGCTAACTATCGTAATGACTTGCTAGTTTTTAAGTAAGGCTACTCACACTGTACTTAAGGCCCATTTAGAGAACAATTGTCACTCAAAATGTGGTCAAAAGCCCTCTTTTAAGCGGTAATTGTTGTGTGTAAATGTGCCCATCTTTCACTTTTCTGACAAACAATGAATTTCAGTTCGGCATGAAATCCATTGTTCGGCAGAACATCTGATCTGGGCAGCACGCTGTATGCTGCCCGGGGAGTGCTGATAACAGCTGATTACATTCTCTCAGCTGTTAGCCCTGTGACAGAACAAAGGGAATGTATTCAGAGAACAGCAGGTGGTCTGTTCTCTGAATACAGCTCCTGGTGGCTCACATGCTACTAACAGGCATTAATACCAAGTAGTAATTTATGCAAAATGATCACTCAAAAGCCATCTTGAGCGATCATCTTTGTGTGTAAATGCACCTGTAGTCCATATTAACGAAGGAGAATATTATTTGTGTGGGCAAATGAGCATCGGGCCCACACGAATGTGACCCAGAATGCTAGACAACACCAGGTGAACTACCACAGATAAACATGTGTACCTATCTTCTACTAGGGTAAGTGACGCTGACCTACCTTAGCAGGGACATCACCCCAATAAAGGGCAGCCCAGTGGTCTTGGATCTGGGCCCTTGCTGCCCCTAGAAACCCAAGCACCCTAGATAGGAAACCTTAACATGCCATCACCTACAGGGACAACTAGACAGGGTAAGAAGACACACACAGCCAGAATCACACTATGCAGCAGCCAATACAGAAACACTAGTAGCAGATGTTAATGCTATAAATGCCAGGTATTAGGCCTCCTTCACACGGGCGACAAAGTCGCACGATTTTGGAGCGTTGCTACAAATTGCATGCATGAGAAGCCTATGGTTTTCTTCACACATGTGAGGTTTTGTAGCATGCAACAACCCGACACAAAAACCACACGAAAACGTGGTCGTGATTGTCTGACGCTTAGCCAATCACAGGAAGTGCTTGATGAATGGCAGTGATTGAACCAATCACAGCCATTCATTGAACACTGGCTGTGATTGGCTAAGGGCCGCGTGACTTTGTAGCGCTACAAAATTGCGGTATTGCCACGAGAGGACACAGCAATATCACATGGTGCAGTGATGCAATATCGCTGCAACTTTCTCGCAGCGATGCTGTGGCCCCTGTGTGCAGGAGGCCTTAGTTGACATTTTGATCAGAACATGAAAGCTAGGCTCCCGGCTATTCCACTATTCCACTAGTCCCTACAATAACCAGGAGTCCAGCAACAGTCAAACAAACCCCTCCTGCAGAAACCAAACACCGACCCTGTTCACACCACAAACAGACAGGAGAAAGACCAGCAGCCTCTAGCAAAGGAGCTGGTATATTTATGAGCACAGACCTTGGGGATTGGCTGACTGGAGCAAACCATACCCAGCCAGCTCAATCATCCCACACCTGTGGGGCTGTGCTACTAGAAACCTATGTTGTACAATAGAACCCAGCCAGCACAACCCTTACAGTATCTCTCCCTTAAAGAGGGGCCTCTGGGGATACAGGTACCTAATAGAGAAGATCAGCCATAAAACTATTTATCATTATTAATTGTGATACCTTAAGGGTGCATTCAGATGACCGTATATCGGCTGGGTTTTCACGCCCAGCCGATATACGGCATCTCTCTCTGCAGGGTTATGAGGTTGGAAGAGCCGGGAGCAGTGCTCTGAGCTCCCGCCCCCTCTCTGCCCCCTCTCCACCCCTTCTCTGTCCCTCTGCACTATTTGCAATGAGAGGAGGCAGAACGGGGGCGGGGCTAAGTTCTGGGAATTAGCTCCACCCCCGCCCCGCCTCTCCTTATTGAAAATAGTGCAGGGGGTGGAGAGGGGGGGGCGGAAGCTCAGAGCACTGCTCCTGGCTCTTCCAGCCTCCTCCCCCTGCAGATAAACATGCCTTATATCAGTTGGGCGTGAAAACCCAGCCGATATACGGTCGTCTGAATGCACCCTTAAAAAAATTATGGCCCAAATGATAAATATTAATGGCGCTCATAGTGACATTTACACAAAGCACTGCTGGAGTATTTGGCATTAAAAAGATTCGGTCTGTGTAAAACGGCCCTTAGTATCACAATTGTTCAGCTCTTTCAGGTTGTCCCCCCAGGAATGCAGTGGGGCTATTTAACTAAGATCACCCCCTCCCCCTTCCCTTCCCTTCCGTCCTTCCACCTCAGCGGTGCTGCTGCAATAGACCGTTTGAAGACAGATCTCTCATTGGTGGAACTGTCCCTTGCGACTGTTGCTCAACCAATTACAGACTTGGGACTGCAGAGACCATGCTCACGGCCCCCTAGTTGCTGATGCCACACTGCTGTGCATCCCACAGCCCCTGAAAAAAGTTGATGGTTGTACCAACAGTGAGAGGTTTTTGTGCAAAACATTTTTTCCTGTTTGCTGGATATGCTTACCCTACAAGGCGTAGACACTCCTCCAGTCCTGAATGGCAGCCACCGGAACTCAGCATAATCTGAGAGACTCATACAGGAGAAGATTGTTGCTGAGCCTCGGACATTACATAAATCATCTTATCTCTACTGAAGCTGAGTCCGACACACTGAGCAATCAGCACTGTTATTTACTATCACTGTCATGTCAGAGGGGCTCTGTATATTGAGCTCAACTCGGTGGCAGCAGCAGTAGAGTTAAGTTGATTAATGTCCAAGACTCAACAACAATCTTCTCCTGTGTGTCTCTCAGATTATGTTGGGTTCACTGCAAATTAGGACTTGAAGGAGCACAGTTTCACACAAACTTTTCTTTACCTGTGTGTTAGCTGGCATGGTACTGGTGCATTATGTCTCCACCGGATGTATGGGTGGAGACATGGGTTGGCTGCTGTTCGTGACAGGGAACCCCCCGGGCCATGCGGTTTGACCAGTGTAACTGACAGGGAACTTCCAGGGCATGCCCCCCTCAGTTGCCGTGGTATGGCTGGATCCTTAAATTACTGTGCACTGCAGCGGTAATGACAAGTGCCCCCATTACAGCCACACAGCCGAACATTTGCGGAGATGTCCGGCTGCTGCACACACAGGAGCTAAGCCATGTCCTGCCCCTCCCATTGCAAACAGCAGCAAGGGGCGGGAGCTTAGCACACTAGCTCCAACTCCATCCCGCCCCCTCCTCCCCTTGCCATCTCTGCGTATACGCTGTCCCATGCATCACACGGTAGCGTATATCGGCGGGCCGTTAAAACGCTTGCATGAATAGGCCCTAAGATATGGAGGTTTTGGTGGAGATTTCTGCAACGGCAGATTCTACTGTGTGTTGTGATGCATGTGGCAGCCAAATTCTGACCTATGTGAAAGGTCCCTTATAAAGCAGATAAAATAATATTTTGCGCATAGAATTTTCGTTTAACCCCTTCATGTCTTAGGTTGTCTTGATACCCTGAGCAAATGTTCACATTTTTGAATAGTACATTTTAAAGTTGTTTTCTTTTAATATTTGCATACCCCTTTTTTTCTAGCAGGAAACACTGGGCTTTTTTGTTGTTCCAAATGGAGCTGATAAGTTTATAATAAAGGTCTTGTATAGGTAAAATTTGGCAGAAAAAAATACATTTCATATTATATTCATATTCTCTATCATTTGTTCAATCAGTTTTTTGTCCCTTAGACTATGAATCTTCTAAGGGAACATTCACAGATTTGTTGCAGAAATGTCTATGACTGTCCTATAAATGTGAATGGGGTTTGCAGAGATCCAGGTGCTAGCTGCTAAAATAACCCTATTTAGGTGAATGGAACTCATTAGTCACATAACTCTTTACAACAAATCAGCTGCATATGAACTTCCTCTAATGCGTATGATGGCGCTTCCATTTTAGTATTGAGCTGCACTGTTGCACAGCCAAAGATGCTCGTAGCTGAAACTCCACGCACTCGCCGCAGCCAATGGCCGCATGAGCTTGTCGGCATTATTGATAAATTGGTTGCCATGGCTGGGCAGTCTCTCAGACGCTAGCTGTTCTCGCTTTGTGGAAATGCAGCTTTAGGGTGAAGTCACACGAACGTATATCGGCTCGGTTTTCACGCCGAGCCGATATACGTCGTCCTCATCTGCAGGGGGGGAGGATGGAAGAACCAGGAGCAGGAACTGAGCTCCCGCCCCCTCTCTGCCTCCTTTCCGCCCCTCTGCACTATTTGCAATGGGGAGAGGCGGAATGAAGGCAGGGCTAATTTGCGGAGCTTAGCCCCGCCCCCATCGCGGCTCCTTTCATTGCAAATAGTGCAGAGGGGCGGAGAGGAGGCAGAGAGGGGGCAGGAGCTCAGTTCCTGCTCCTGGCTCTTCCATCCTCCCCCCCTGCAGATGAGGACGACGTATATCGGCTCGACGTGAAAACCGAGACGATATACGTTCGTGGGAATGCAGCCTTAGGCCGGCTTTACGCGGCTGGATTCCTATTGTGTAACTTGCAGTCGGCGTCTACGTGGAGGATCCGCAGCAAATCGCATGCATTGACAGGCATGTAAAATCAGTTTTTCACTCACACTCATGGATACCAAGTGCGTATTCTGCAAGCGGGGGAAAAATTGCAGCATGCTCTATGTTGCTGTGAACTCCACGTGGATAGTCTCCATTGAAGTCAATGGAAGCCGTCCGATCTGTGGCACACCTGGAACTGTCACTCCGGGTGTGCTGCAGGTCCCACGGGAAAGCAGAAGATTTTTTAAAAATGATAAAAATCTCCACTGCGCATGTGCGGGTGGTGTGCCGTCCGCCCGCCCACATGCACGGACGAGACACTGGATTACCCGCACACGTCCAGAATGTCCTCATGCCGCGTGCAGGGTGGGATCGCGTGGGGGGGCTCTCACCCATGGAACCCACCCCGCCCGTGAATATGAGGCCTAAAGGAACAGTGAATATAGCATTGGTTTAAAAAGTAACTTTCAGCTAACCCTTGACATGTCATAGAGACATGTCAAAAATATTGATCGGTGGGGGTCCGGCTGCTGAGACAACCGGTGATTGTTAGAAGGAGGGGGCAGAGTGCTGTGCCTCCTTTGCTGTTTTTGCTGCATTCCAGCTCCTTATGGCAGCTGAAGACAGCCCCATAGAGGTGTATAGTACTTTCTGTAGTCGTCTACGAGGCCGTCTGCAGCTGCCAGAAGGAGCAGAAAAGCAGCGAAGACAGCGAAGGGGGCACAGCGCTTGGGTAAGTGCAGCAGCCCCCTTATTCTAGTGTTAGCAGCGGGACCCCCACTGATCAGAAACGTTTGACATGTCTCCATGACGTGAAAAGCTAGTTGAAAATGAAGCTACTGTTTTAAGATTTCTATGGATGGGAGTATACAAGGTAATACATTAGCCTTCCTCAAAGATCATTTATTCACAAAGAGCCAAACAACATTTTAGCTAGCACAGTAGTCCTTTCAAAAAGAGATTTTGCTAGCAAAAACATTAGATAGCGATTGATCTTCAAAACATAATTAAAAGAAAAACGTCAATGGTTGACCTTGCAACACACAGAAAAAGCTGGGGAAGAGCCAACTAGAGACAAAGTGGCACAGTACTTTCCTAGCAAAACTGCATTCTAGCAATTGGTGATGGCCACAGGAGTTGGACCTTGAATGTCCGGACAATGGTGACGTACCCCTGTGATATGTCATCAATGTATATCAGAGGACAACTCTCTTTAGTATAAGTGTAAAATGGAAACAGTTTGTGGAATTGAAAAAAAAGAAATCCATTCATCCAGTTCAGCCTATTATCTTGCAGTGTTGATGCGGAGGAAGGCAAAAAAAAAACCTAATAATGTAAAAGCCAATTTTGCTCATTTTAGGAAAAGAAGACTCCAAATCTGGCAATCAGAGTATATTCCTGGATCACCAACCCTTCTCTAGTAATCAGTGACTATAACATGTATGGCAAGGTGGTGCACAGAATGGCCTGCAGGGGACTGTAAACAGGCCTTCTGTGCACTGGAAGGTGTGCTAATCAGCAGAGATAGTAGTATGAATGTGTCTGGAAGATCTAAAATCTCCACTCATTCAGTCCTTGCTGGAAGCCAGAGGGAGAGGCTGCAGTAGCAGTGTGACGAATTGGGAGCCTGAGGTCTGGCGCAGACCAGACTGGGCCTGTCACATGTCTGACAGGAGAGGATGCCCTCTAGACACCTTGGGTGATGGGGACCCTGCAGGTTGGAAACCCTGAAATCGTATTATGTTCCAGTACAATCGTATAATGTTCCAGTATGTGTTTGCTGTTTGTGAAATAAAACTGGTGGGAGCCAGAATTTGAAGTAATCCGGTGGTCCTGAGCCTTTATGTGTGTGGTACCAACCCTCTTGAATTGAGAAGATGGTGATCCAAGAGAGCAAGTAACCTCCAGGTTGCTACACATGTAATATTGTTCACCATCACTACACCCTCAGGAGAGAGTTCCATAGTCTCACTGCTCTTACAGTAAAGAACCCCCTTCTATGCTTGATGTGTTAGAGGACTGGGGCTTTTTTCAACACTTTGCACACAAGTAAATGGTATGCTTTTTGTTACCTTTGTGGCTGTGACTATAGCATAGAAGAATGAATGAGGCATGTGCCTCTTAATAAACTTTGCACACTTCACTCTGGGACACTTTTTAATGTGTTATAAGTGTAGGCCATATGACACATGACAGCATGTCAGTTCACAGAAGCTGATGTTCAGTTGTGCCAGTTTTTGTGATACAGTACCAAGTTTCTTTAGTCTACTGTACACTGCCCCAAAAAAATTCTGGTACCTTTTTAATACTGATTTTTTTCCATTTAAGCTGCTGAACTGCAACTGAGAGTTACTGGTTTAGAGAGAGCCCAGACTGGTCCAAGAGGTAAGCATGGGTTGAGTTTCTGTACAGACCTGTGCCCTCTGGAGATCATCTGGAGTTGGAAATCTGGGGGCAACTGTGGCAGCCACTGCTGGAGACATAAGTGGCAGGCACTGTTTCGGGCAGCTGAGGCATAGACTATCAAGAGAACTTCTGCTGCGGCTCTCAGTAAAGTTATGGCTAACAGAATCATCAATGCAAACATTTGCATGGGGTACCAAATAATTTACTACTTCATTATATAGGCTTCCTCTTTTCTTTTACTCAAGTGAAGTAGGCTTTGCATCTAATTTTCTGATGTCAAAACTGAATCCCAAAGTGTCCACTCCTCATTCCAGCCTACACAACTTGTGGAGCTACTAAGGAATCCACAGTCCTGATTTGGATGTGTGCTGCTATCCTACAAATGTGTTGTCACTTCCAATAAACAGAATGACTGTTAATAACATGTCCAGTTCGAGGCGAGCAGTAAAATAATCACACAGCTAAGGCAAAAAATATGTAGCACACAAACGGTGAACAACAACAAAAAAAGCAACGAATTGCTTCTGTTGAAAGATACATTTTTATGCCTATGTTGGCATATTGATTTCTGGATGCTAAGAAAAATCTATTTTCCTGGGATAGAGCAGTATGTGTTTAGCAGATTTCTCTCTCCCAGATAGGCATCCACGTTTCTTGCAAAGTCATGCCTGGTTGAATGCCAGAATTGTTATGCGCAACCTCCAGCATCCATTTCCATTTACTGTATCTCTCTGGAGTGGAAGTAATAGCCTGTCCAGGAGAGAGCAATCAACTCAATAAATATAGCTCTTCGATGACACATATACATAAAAACAGGTGTATATGGAAACACTATATGCATTGACTTCAATAGGCTCTGCTGTATAGAGATCAACTTTTAAAGAGAATGTGTAATCAAAATATGACATTATTTAAATCAAGGTTTTTTTTCTGTGGTTTTTAATTTACTTTCCATGTCATTATATATATTTTAAAAATCCCAATATCCTGTGGTTTTTACTCTGGCCCCTAAGCCTAATAATAGTGTTCTGTAGAGAAAATGTTTCAGTACAGTAGTCATCTCATTATCATCACAGGCAGGATTACAATGAAGTGTTATACCTAATTTATATATATCGATAACACAGGATCCAGCATTCATAATAGGTGATTGTCAAAGTTAATCATCTCTCTCACTGCACAATGACCTCTTTTCAGGGCACAGAACATGTCTGCAGTACTCTCCCATAGAAGTCAATGAGTCCTCTCCAGTCTATTGTTTTGAGGGTCCATGAAACTGCTGTACAGAACATGTACTACAAGTTTTACATTATTATTAGGCCTATTGGCCAGAGTGAAAACGGTAAGATGTTAGGATTTTTAAAACATACTTAGAGACATTTTTGTTTTTAAATCACCCAAAATGTACAATATGCTTAACATAAAAACTTGATTTAAATGGTTACTTACTTTTCAAACAACTTTTACTTATATAATAGTCAGTGTGATAACTAGCAAACCTGCAATCTATTTAATTTACTTAAAGGGGTTGTCCCGCGGCAGCAAGTGGGTCTATACACTTCTGTATGGCCATATTAATGCACTTTGTAATATACATTGTGCATTAATTATGAGCCATACAGAAGTTATAAAAAGTTTTTTACTTACCTGCTCCGTTGCTGGCGTCCTCGTTCCCATGGAGCCGACTAATTTTCGCCCTCCGATGGCCAAATTAGCCGCGCTTGCGCAGTCCGGGTCTTCTGCTCTCTTCAATGGAGCCGCTCGTGCAGAATGCCGGCTCCGTGTAGCTCCGCCCCGTCACGTGCCGATTCCAGCCAATCAGGAGGCTGGAATCGGCAATGGACCGCACAGAAGAGCTGCGGTCCACGGAGGGAGCAGACCCCGGCGGCCATCTTCAGCAGGTAAGTATGAAGACGCCGGACCGCCGGGATTCAGGTAAGTGCTGAGCGGTTTGTTTTTTTAACCCCTGCATCGGGGTTGTCTCGCGCCGAACGGGGGGGGTAAACAAAAAAAAAAAACGTCTCGGTGCGGGACAACCCCTTTAAAGTGACATTTCTTTGCTGAAAAATCACTCTAAAGTGCTGGACAATATGAGTCTCTCTTTCTCTTAACTTGCTGTCCACTGCCTGTTGTCAAATGATGTTATCCAGGTCACTGGTGACAGCAGGATGGCAGAACAGGAAGTGGAGGAGGGAGATGAGTCATTTTGCTTATTGAAGTCTATGGGAGCAAAGAGGAGAGGAAGGAGGGACAGAAGGAAAGACTCACGCAGACTTGCTTGAAGCTCATTTTGAGTGATTTTCTGCTATTTATTCACATCTCCACTGCTCAATACTGCTGTATACTGTTCTACAATACATGATGATGTTATGGCACTCTGTGTGTACTACAGAGAGCAGAATCTGCAGTTGTCTGTGCACAGTGTATAGAACATAGCATAACAACAGTCTTCTAACACCAGTTCTGAAAGAACTGAGTATCGGAGATACACCATGCAGAGGGGGAAGATAGTTAAAATCCAGGATACACGGCACATACTGGCTAGATATAGTGTTATTTCTCATGTATACACACGGTAGCTTATTCTGAAGTTATCTGAAATGTTGGGTATGCTATAAGCAATAGGTCATTTTGTGATGATGTGTTCCCACCGCTGCCACTGTGAGTTCTGTACACTCTGGAGACTATGTAACGTCCTGTCGCCATCGCACACTATGTACTGATGGCCTCATAGCCCAGTGCAGCACCAATGTTCTGAGCAGAAGAGGAGCGAGAGACAGTCAGTACCATTCGCATCGCTCCCTTGGCCTCTTATATTTATGAACACTCAATGATTAGAAAGATAAATGGCGTAATACATTTTTTAAAATAATATTCCACCCACATTCTCATGTGGTGCACTTGGCTGTTGTTTACCTTCAGCTACCCTACCCCTTGCTCCTGCCCTGCCCTGAAATGTCTTCACAAGCACAAAATTAAGACATCATGTAACTCAGAAACTAGCATAACCCTTTCTGCACATAAAGCACATTAAACAGCGGTCTATGCCGATACTAGGACCTAAGCGCATCTTTTATGAATATATTGATGGCCTACTCCCTATTTGGATTACTGCAGCATTTTGGATCACTAAAGCAATAATAACAATAGAACAGCAAATTCCTGATAATATAGTTGTATAATATTTCAACCAACGTCCCCTAAAACTGAACATTTCTGCAACACTAGTAGCATTTTCCACCATTTGGCCACCTCGCCAAATATGGCCTGCACACTAGTCAGAAGATGCATGAAGACACCTGTATGAGCCCTTGGATAATATTAAAGATTGTAGGGTTATTTCTGCAATACTTACAAATTATTTCTTATGACAGTAAGAATGATTCAATGCTTAGTAAAAGATTGCAGAAACAGTTAAATGGAAATAAAGGAAGGAAAATGCAGCCACAACAGGAATACACAACTTGTGCTTGCTGCAGATCACCCGCCATAGAAGTCTTCTAACACAGTGTGCTCACTACTGATAAGCCACACTTGGATATACTTGGTTGTGTTTCAAATATGAAAGGATCTTAAAAGGGTTATCCAAGGAAATAAAAAAAAATAGCAAACCTGCTTCAGGGGATGGAGTAACAAAAAAAAGCCATAAATCAACTCAACTGATAGCCCACCTCTCCCAGACTGGTGGTGCCAAGTCCCCTGCTGGTCTCCACTTGCCACAGTGAACCAGCAATAACCTCACTGACACCAGGACATCACAAAAGTAGAAACAGATACTGTGCCAGCAACACAATCCAGGGCACTTGATAATGAGGCAACAAATGCATAGTCACACGGAGCCAGAATCCATGGATGCTATCTAGAATCATAGAAGGAAGACGTGACTGCATTCGAGGTGCAAAACTTAATTGCTTATTCCTCTAAGGACATAATAGCAGCAATGTTTCCACCAGATGACCTTAACAAAGACCTTCTGGTCAAAACGTTGCTGCTATAATGCCCTTGGAGGAATAAACACTTTTAAGTTTTGCGCCTTGAATGCTGTCACATCTTCTTTCTATGACACCAGGGGCATGTGACTGCCAGAGCCAATGCTGGCTCACTTCAGCTGGTGATTAGTTGCAGCGGTCACAAATCCTGTTGTTTGGATGTCATCGTTGGCACGCTGCAGCAGGAAGCGGGCTCTATCTTAACGCACACTCAGAACTCCAATAGTTATATCCTTACCATGGACATTCAATCTTAGAAGCAGAAACATCGTTGCAGGCTCCAATTATCTTCCTAGTTTCCCATGGTGCTATCAAGGCCTCCATGTCCCTTTCCCTTGCTACTGTAATGCACTATACTATATGCACGTGCTAATGTACCTGTGTTAAAGTTGATGGTGATGACTGATTAAGATGTGAACTTAAACTAAACTTTGCCAGAATATGGGCCTCCTCTCTTCAGCATTTCGTGATGTCTAATCCTTCATGCAATGACCTTGTTCTGTTCTTGCCTTGTCTGGCAATGCTTGCTTGTCTGAGACCCTGACCTTGGCCATTTTGATATTCCCTTAAATTTCTTGCAATGTTGAAATCTCAAAAATAGAAAATTAATTACTCATCAAATTTTTATTAGGACGTATATTTGGTGGTTCTTGAGTTTTAATTCACCTTTACTTTGGGCATTGACAAACGTAACTCCTAAAGACAGTATGGCTAGCCAAACATTTTGGATATCGACTGGCCACAGTGTGGCAGATTAATCATCCCTCGGATCATCCATATGAACAATCCCATCAACCCATCTCAATATATGTTCAGCTTAAAATGAAGAAATAAGCCTATAGTCACATCTTAAAAACGCCACTCGCATCCAGCACTGGAAGCTGGTTCACCGTCACGCTGAGCCTTGAAGAAGCTGGTAGCAGCCATGTGTACGTGAACAGCATGTGGCCACTACTAGATTCTTCTTGAAATGGCAGTGATTAACAGTCCTCTGCTAGACAGGAAGACACTAAAAGAAGGTAAATATAGACTTATTTCTTTATTTTACACCAATCCTTGGCTTACAAGAAATGATATGATTCGCCATGTTTCGGCTGATTATTCTATATACTTGCAATTCCAGCTGCTGTTGGATGAAATGTTTGCAATGGGCCAGATCATGCAAAAACAGACCATTGGCCTCACAAATGATTGCTTGGGTTACTTTTGCAGCTGATGCTCTGTTTTTCCATGTAGCTTGGTGTGTACATGTATGCCAGCAGCTATATCACTGGCGATGAACTGCGCAAGCGCCTGGGAACAACATTGGAGCACAGTTCCCCAGCATTGGTATGACTGCTGACATATACTGAGTCACAAAGGCTCATGGCTTGTGCATGAAATGTCAGTGGACGTCTGCTGATTTTGAAAGTTCGGGCATGGAGCCATCCATGGAACAAGACATATTTTTTAATAGTAAGCCTATTACAAAAGAATTTCACGGTAACAATGGTTAAACAATGCTGAGTTATAGAAACCTTTTAATGTACTCCTTGGGTTTCCTCTAAAAATGTGGCAAAATGTTATCCCTCATTATGTATATGTTTCCTTTTACTCATGTTAACACTTTCATGACCAAGCTGCTATGTCCAGGTCACGTTTTGCAGTTCTGGTATGCCATCCCCACTTTAAAAAAAAATCGTAACTCCTTTATTTTTCTGGAGATATACCATAGCTACATGAGGGCTTTTCTTTCGCGAGATGAGTTGTATTTTTCAATGGTACCATTTAACATACCATATAAATGTATCAAAAAACTTTTAAAATTTCTAAGTGGGGAAAAAGGATAAAAAAAAAATACAATTGCTCCATTTTTTGGAAGGTGGTACTTTTACAGCATTCACAGTGCAGTAAAAATGACATTATTTTGTGGGTCAGAATGATTATGGTGATACCAAATTTATATAGATTTTTATGTAGTTCATACTTAAAAGACATAAAATACCTGAGTGCAGAGGAGCAGCCTGTGAAGATATTCCCTCCCCCATATCCTAGTTTCCCAGTTCCTACAGAAGCTCAGTACCTAACAACAGACAGTGGATTGCAAAGGGTCTGGAAGAGAGACACCTAGTGGCAGCCACTTTAAACTTGACTTCAAATGTTATTAGAAGTATATTACAAGTTAGATGAGACACACACATGAGCATACGTTGTCTGAAAAGTTAGTACCCCTTTAACTACCTCCCCCCATTCATGTGTCGTTACTTCTGAAACGGTTTAATGAAGAAATATTGAAACTATAAGACCACTGATGAAGTCCATGTCAAAGATCATACATAGGATCTGTATCTTCTAAAGGAAAATTACAAGACAGTCACGAAAGACCAGGTTATCATATTAGCTCATTTCTTCCCCCTTACAATGTATGTCTTCTGTCTTCATTTTCCCACCTTGTGTGATATTTTGTAATTTGCAGGCGTAAATCGTATCACGGTTTCTTCAGCTTTATTAATAGTTCCTGACTCTACTTTATAAACACAATCACCTCATCGTCTACTGAGGTATTCGTAAATGTTCTAGTGGAGGTTCTGGAATATAACTCTGTGTTTATAAGACGTCAGGAAGCTTGTCTCTATCGCAATGTACAATATGAAGGATTTGTATATACTAAGAACAGCGGCCAGACCTCAGCCGTGTGAAACTCAACAAGGGTCATCTCTACCGTGCTTCATGCTCCACGGGCGTTGAGATGCAAACATCGGACAGGAAATGAGCTGAGCTGCCTTCCTATGGCCATATGCTCAGGCCATGTGCTATCCATGTATTCCACTGACATCACACGGCCCCCTAATAGTCTATAAAGCTATTCAGATGGCTGATTTGGTCCACCGGAAAAAAAAACATCACGGCATGTTCTAGTCTCGTCCGCTTTCACAGACTAGTAGTGTAGGGTATGCATTGTTTGGAGTCCATGCACATCACAGAGCAGTGTTCATGTGCGGTCCGAGATTTTTGAAACCTGTTTTTTATGGGCGCAATATACTTATGACCATGTGAATATGGCCTAAGTGTTATTTTATAGCATTATTAGGAAAAAAATTGACATTTTTCCTCATATTATTTGACTGATTTTTTAGGCAAAAAAGCTGCAGCCAGATGTTAATTGCAAGTTAATAAGGGAAAACTAAACAACATACAAACAGTGGTTTGTGTGCCTTTTTCCCACTAATGCTTATTTTGGGTCAAAGGCACTTTTTTTTGCAATTGCAAAATTTCTAACGTTTCTGAATAGGCTTCTCTATAGGACTTGGGAAAATGTCTGAATGTGTGACTATGCGCTAATACACACGCAAATCAACATCATTCACTGTGCAAATACGTTGTGCTACGGAGAGCGTATTTGCGCATATGGCCGCCTGAATTAGCCCTAAAAACACCCAAAAATGCTTTAAGAAAAACACATGTACCATTTGAAAAAAAAAAAAAACGAGCTCTTTTACATGTCTTTTTTGGAGTAAAAAAAAAACGCAAAGATAGTGCATGAGAGAAACCTTAGAGCACTTTCATATATACACTATGTATTTTCCACCATAGATGTCAGAGGCATAGCTACCGCCAAAGTAGCCAAAGCAACTGCTATAGAGCCCCTGTCTTGTATTACATCAAGATGAAAACAATGTGGAGGGATATAATATAACAGCCTGTAGTTTCTCCTACTCATAGCCAGCTGCCGATAATTTGCTGCAGACAATGAGGGTCCCTTTATACAGGCCGATAACTATAATAGTTTGGAATTCAGCAAGAATGTGAACGGTTACCGTTCAGTGTAAATGCATGCATCAAATAACGAACGAATAAATTATAATTTGTTCACTTATCGTTCATCTATTACCTGTTTACTGTGAATGGAGGCGGCAGGAACGATCCCCATGTAACGATTCCTGTGTAAAAGCATCATTGCTGGGACGACCTGTCGGGCATCTGCGCCCAACAGATCATACCATGTACAAGGGCCTCGAGTCCAGTGTGAATGTAGCCTGGGAGGGATAATGCAATTAGATGACACCTGCAAATAAACATTATAGCAACATTATATTATTTAGTACCGTATGTGCAGTATATTGTCATTAGTCATCTTCATTGCCCTGGTGAACTGACATTTTCTTAATTTGCTACCTGCAATAAAGTTAATTTTATTTTATTTGTCATTGGAGATGAAGTGACACAGCTTGACATTAAATATACAATTAAATATACAAAACTCATACTCCCATGCTATGAGGCTTTTTTTTAATAATGATGAATATTCCTAAGATTAATATATTTCATCATCACTTATATGACATTAATAATTATAATCATACAGTATATACCGTCCTTCTCTGCAAACCTGAAGAACTAGTCCAACATGCCTTCTTATTGTAGCACACTCTATAAGGCTAGGGTCACACAGGGCGGATTTGCCGCGGTTTTGCCGCAGCAGATCCGCCCGCGGCCGCTAATCCCGGGATTAGCCAGCCATGTGGATGAGATTTCTCAGAAATCTCGTCCACACGGGACGGCTAATCCGCTGCGGTAAATCTGGTTGCAACCGCGGCTGCGGCGGCCGCAGCCACGGTTTCAAAAGAAGCAGCATGTCCATTCTTCGCTGCGGCCGCGCTCTCCTTTATGGGAGCGCCGGCCGCAGCGCGGCCAGGCCGCTTCAAAGCCGCCGCGGCTTAAACCGCAGCGGTTCTCCCGGCGGAAATCTCGCGGTTTTTGCTGCGGCCAAACCGCGAGATTTCCGACGAAAATCCGCCCCGTGTGAACCCAGCCTTAGTGACAGAGGTATGCAGAATATTTGTGCGAGCCCTACATTTGTCTTACTTGAAAAGAAGGCTCTGTTTGCAAAAGTGTTTGTCATAAAACAGTTTTTAAACAAGTGAAGCTTAAAAAGGTTTTGGGGGAAAATACTATAGATGATCTACCCTCAGGATCAAAAGCTGATCGGCAGGGATACATCACTTGGGATCCCTGATGGTCAAATGATCCCCCGGCCCGCTGTAAGTGCAGTAAAATCAATGGGAGCAAAGCAGTCTTCCTGCTCCAACCCCAATGACGAGCTCCAAAACTGCAACAGAAATGAGAGAGCGGCAGCGGTAGTTTAAAAATAAAAGATTTCTTTATTGCTCCATATTCAGGAGATAAAACAGGCAACGTTTCCACCAACAGGTCTTTCTCAACCCTGGAGTGCCATCATAGCAATGGCATTAAATACAATACTATAATAGACAATGCCCCAAGGCATGAACAAGCACCCGCCCCATAGTCAACAATAAACCCCCAGCTGCACTTACATAGACTCAATATTGCAGATCAATTACCCCGGTAGGCACCTCTAAGTCCTCACAAGGCCTCAGCGTCCAGGAGTATGCATTGCACATGCGTCACTCGCTTAAAAAACATTGCAAGAACATTGGCCAAATGTTGCGTCTAACATTATATAGCGCATGTGCGACATTAAAAACATCACAAGATCATCTGCAGAACCAGGTGATAACCCAGAAGGCACCAACCATAATATGGTGCTTAAACTGCATTAACGCACATGCGCAAAAGCTTAAATTGTATTATAAGATATAAGGAACATAATAACGCTTGTGCCAAAACCCCAAATAAAAATGGGATCATATATATTCCCAAAGGTGATTAAGCAAAATGTGTAACAACTTGTGACTCAAAATAAATAATAATCAGAATATTGAAACTAAGAGAAGTGTAGAGGGAAAACAATAAGCTAAAAAGAACATGGTTGTGAAAAATAAAAAACTATACGAACCACCAAGAAAAGAAAAGGGAAAAGAAGGGGGGGGGGGGGGAGAGAAAATTAAGTAATCAAAAATTGTGAATATCATAAAACCCAAATTGATGGATGCTAGAATATATTATATAATGAGTATAAATACCCCAATGTACTAAAAAGTGTATAAAACAATGCCATAAATATATAAGAAAATCATTATTAAATTGCACAGTTGATATCAATACATTTCAACAATTGTCTATAAATTAGTAATCTTTTTCAACTATATAATCACCAACAGTAGTGTCAAAATGGCACAAAAAAAGATTTTTCCAAATGTTGGAAGCAGCATAAAAAAGCAAAGGAGGGCAAATCCAAAGGATGGAGAACATCATCACCTAAAGAAGTAGTAATAACAATTAATAAAAGCCAGAAAAGACAAACCAAGAGAAATATAAAATAAAACATGGAATGGATACTAACACCAGGAAAAAAGACAAAGGAGAGGACATTAAATTGTATTACATATTTAACCCATTGGGACCTCTAAAACTACTGCACTGTCAGCAGGCTGGGCGATCAGCTGATTGCCAGGCAGGTTCCCGCTGATCAACTATTGTTGACCTTCCCTGAATATATCTCATAAATAGTCTCAGTAAATAAATGTTATTCCTATATAATAAAAAAAAATCCAAAAAACTTTGTGAATTAATTTCTTAAAATTTTCAAGATCTCTGATGGCTGTTACTAAAAAAGCTTCAATGCTTATTTAAAAAAAAAATATCTGTCCTAGTCTTGTGATGGAAACAAAGGTGCTTGACTTACTACAAGATGGAGCACTGATACACGTACTGTAATAGGTATCAGCCTCATATATGTGTGATGCAGAAAATTAACTTCTGTAAGTAAGCAATGAAAATTTTTATTAAATGACTCAAAGCAGAGATCCTTAAGGCCTCATGTCCACGGGGAAAATCGGGCCCGCTACGGATTCTACATGTAGAATCTGCAGCGGGTCCCTCCTGCCCTGCGGACATGAGCGCTGAAAATACGAATAAATAAGAATTTACCTATCCGTAGCGGGCGGCGAAGCTCTGCTCTTCCTCACGGCCGGATCTTCTTTTTCGGCCGGCGGATGAATTCCTCACGCCGGCGGGACGTCGCCGGCACGTCGTCGACGTGCCGCGCGCATGCGCCGGGCACATCCGCCGAGCCGAAGCAAGGGAGATGCGGCCGTGAGGAAGAGAAGAGCTTCCCGGCCCGCTGCGGGTGAGTAAATTCTTTAAATTCCTATTTTAGGTCTCTCGCGGATCCGGACGGCTTCCATAGGCTTCAATAGAAGCCCGCGGGAGCCGTCCCCGCGGGAGACCCGCACGAAAATGGAGCATGGTCCAGATTTTTTCATGCTCCATTTTTTTTAAAATCCCTTTTATTGACGATCCGCGGGTATTTATGTACCCGCGGGTGGTCAATGCATCCCTATGGGGTGCGGATCCGCGTGCAGGTAATCCGCTGCGGATCCTAAATCATATTTTCCCCGTGGACATGAGCCCTAAGGGCTCAGTGAGACGGGCGTTTTTATGTGTGCATGTTACCTGCGTTTTCAATCCGCATCTATATAGAACCAATGCTTTTCAATACCAGCAATCAGATGCCCTATATTTACCGCTGCGCATTTTTGTGCGCAGGTAAATATAGGGCAGCAGATTTTAAAATGCAGGTAACAGCAGCATCCGTCTTTTTTGGATGTGAAACCCCTGGATGCTGTTTCACCTTATGCTCAATGGTGCCGACCCCATTGAGAACATATAGTGAAGATCGTGATCCTCTGGCACAGCTGTGACAGCTGTGGCACAGGAGTGCGATGTTCTCCCATTGAATTCAATTGAGCCGGCGCTACAGCCCGCTCCATTGAAAGCAATGGGCTGACAGCAAGCCCTGCAGTGATTTTCGGGGAAGGGCTTTAAATATAAGCCCTTCCCTGAAAGTCATCCGTAAAATGTGTGAAAAAAAAATACTACATATATATAAATATATATATATATATATCTATATAGCGATATATATTTATATATATTCACCTCTCCGCAGCTGCCGGGGCTCAGGTGCGTCTTGCCAGGTCTTCTCCTGCACTGCTGTGAAGTGCTTTCAGCAGGCGGGGATTTATCCCCACCTGCTGAAAGAGCTGCCTGCTGAGAGCTGTCTGTGATTGGTCCCTGCGCTCAGCCAATCAGAGGCAGCACTCACCCATTCATTGAATTCAGCCATTGATTGAATTCAATGAATGGATGAGTGCTGCCTCTGATTGGCTGAGCGCAGGAACCAATCACAGGCAGCTCTCAGCTGTCATTCAATAGCTGAGAGCTGCCTCTGATTGGTCACAGTGCTCAGCCAATCAGAGGCAGCCCTTTCAGCAGGCGGGGATTTTAAATCCCCGCCTGCTGAAATCACTTCAGAGCAGTGCAGGAGAAGACCCGGCTGGATGTGCCTGAGCCCCGGCAGCTGCAGGGAGGTGAGTATATATATATTTTTTTTCATTTTTTACACATTTTAGGGATGATTTTCAGGGATGGGCTTATATTTAAAGCCCTTCCCCGAAAATCACTGAAGGGCTTGCCGGTAGCCTATTGCTTTCAATGGAGCCGGCTGTAGCGCCGGCTCCATTTAATTTAATGGGAGAAGATTGCGATCCTCTGCTACAGCTGTGACAGCTGTAGCAGAGGATTTCTTCATCTCCACGGGGGGTCCCATTGCCACTGGACACTGTGACAATGCTGTCTCAGTGTTCAGTGACAAGGGGACTCCCTGCGGAGTTGAAGTAATCCTCTGCCACAGCTGTCACAGCTGTAGCAGAGCATCGCGATGTTCTCTGTATGTCACTGGGGCCGCCGCTGCTGCTGCTGGCCCCATTAACCAAAGGTGAAGCCCCTCAGATGTGACAGCATCCAGGGGTTTACATCCAAGGAATCCCCTGCTGCAGCTGTCACTGCCGCAGCAGGGGATAGCGGGCAGCGCACTTAGGCCTTAGTCAGACGGGCGTTTTTTCGCGCGATCTGCGCATGCGCATGCGATTCGCGCATATATAGAACCAATGGTTCGCTATGGTATCGGTCACATGTCCGCTTTTTATGCGGATATGCAAAAAATTATAGGACACGACGATTCGCAGATCGCGCCTATCTGCGTTCTGCGTTTTAAGTGCGCACCAAAATCATTTTTTTCGCCGGCCAGTCTAAGTTTCATGCGCATTTTGATGCGCACGGTGATTTTTCTCCGGTCAGACGGGCGTTTTGCTGCGACGATTAACGCGGCTAGGTGCAGATTTTTCCTGCGATTTTTCGCCTCCGGTCACGCGATTTGCGCATGCGCATGTGACATGCGATGCGCAAATCGCGCGAAAAAACGCCCCTCTGACTAAGGCCTTAATGTGCGGAAAAACGCGGCCATATGCGTTTTTTTTCTGCGTGCCGCCTGCTTCTGTCATGCAAATTTTAAGTGCATTTACATTCTACGCACAAACATTCACGTGTTAAAACGCCCGTGTGACTGATCCCTAAAGAGGTTTTTTTTTAGTTTTGCCATTGAGGACCTATAGGAGAGTATTCTGTTGGCATTTCATATTCTGTAACATTTTATGGAAACATGCCTCCAGGTTCTTGCGGAAGCATACTGTATATGATACCACATATTTGCCCACAAAGAAAAGTAGAGCCATACACTAAAAAAATAATATAAATATATTAAATGTTTATTATACAACAAACTATAAAAGACCTCATACATTGTCAGTTCAGAGGTGAAAAAGATTGTCCAAAAACTACAAAAAGTGGGCACACCAAGAAATTACCACCAAGAAATTACCAATAGAAAACGTATATCACTAAAGGGCAAATTTACATGGGGTATTTGTGCACTAAATATCTTTTTTTGTGCGTGCATTTAGTGCGCACTAAAAAAGACATGGCATGCTCTACCTTTGTGCGCATTTGTGCACCAAATATCCCCATAAAAGTCTATGGGGAACGCAAAAGTGCGTGTAAAGGGCAACAGGATGCACAATTCCACGAGAAAAATAACACATTTGGAACTCATTAGGCTAAATAGCCTGCGAGTGCAAAAAGTACAGTAAAATACGTAAAAAAGATTAGTTCTTAGCACAAATATGTTACACTGAGTCGCATGCAAAAACTCACACGGCCATGTAATAGCCATACAAATGCCATATGCATAGTTTCAATAAAAACAACTGACTAAGGCTACATGCACACGAGTACAAATCGCTGTGTGCATTGTGAGATGCACAAAACTTGTGTGAATATGAACTCCATTCTTTTGATTTTATCCCTCACAGCGATGATGAATTCAATGGAAGTGGTGCCTGCAATACCAATGCAGGCCGCTGCACTACGATCGGTGCTTTCTGCTTCCTGCACTGACCACAGTGCTAGTGGCCCCGGGAATCAGCTGATAGGCAGTGATCCTGGATGATCATCTATTGATGACCTTTTAGTCATCAATAGAAAATATTAAAAATTACTGGAGCACCCCTTTAACCACTTCGCGCTCCAGGACGTACACTTACATCCTGGAGCGTCGGGGTATGTATGTAGAGAGGTCGCTTGGCGACGTCTTTGCATACAGTGCGGGCGTCAGCTGTTTACTACAGCTGACACCTGTGGGCAATAGCCGCGATCGGCCAAACGGCGAGAGTTCACCTTTAGGGTTACGAATAACTAATACGCTCTGGTAAAACTAGCCCATTTTGTTTTATTTATTCTACATATGTTCAATAATTGATTTAAACCGTTTTTCTGATACAGAGGATACAAACAGCATGCTATCTTATAAAACCTACAGTATGTCTTTATATAGGATTTGGAGCTCTGTATTAAAAAAATTGATATACAGAAAAGCAGAGGCGTAGCTAGGTTTTCTGTCACCCAAGACAAAGAATCAATTTGGCGTCCCGCTCCAAAAACTTCAGTCTTTACTCCCGGGTGCAGCGAGCCCCTCCCCTGCTCTGCACCAGACATGACAGCTGTAAATTAAATATCCCCAACCCTACTTCAAACAGCTGTATCTCTGATTCTATAAGTGTTATAGACATATTTTAGACGTACTTTTAAAGCCAAGAATCCTGTCTTTAAAAGGATACCAAAAGCATTAGAAGCCCATGTGACAAGTTTACAGAATGTCACTAGGCGACAGAGAATCTAAGTGGCGGTCTGTTAGCATGGTGAGCATATTACTTTTACATAGTTTTGCGCACAGGGGGCCCAAAACTATATAAAAGCAATAACTCAGAAAACCTTTTTAAGGAACCTTTGACATGCGACATATGCTAACCTACAATTTCACACCAAAATCTGCACAGCTAACTGATGATTTTGTGAATTGCAGGCAGGATTTTGCTTTTTTCAATGCCATGTCAAAATCCGCATGTTAGCAGTGCAGATTTTGGTGCTGAATATTCCGCTGGAAAGAAATATTGTATAACGCTGTTGCAGAGTATTCCGCTCTGTGTGAAAGGTCTCTCAAGGAAATGCTATAGATAAGGTTTACTATGATAAAAGTACTAAGGGTGGGTTCACACAAGCGTGTTTTGGTGCATACTTAGGTGCGTACATACGTCCGCACCTAGGTACGAGCAAAAACACGCGTGAACACAGCTGCGTGCTTGTTGTCAATGGAGCCGTGGCTGCTGCCGGTGGCTCCATTGAAAACAATGCTCTACCGGCCCCCTGCATTCTTTTTTTAGGGAAGGGCTTTACATATAAGCCCTTCCCTGAAAAAGAAACATTTTAGTGCAGAACAAAAAAAAAACAAAACGTACCTCTCTGCCACTGCTGTGAACCCCGCGGGCATGAAGAACACATCTGCCGCATGCGGCAGATGTTTCCTTCACCCCCGCTAGTTAAAAGAATTCCCTGCTGCTACATCTGCCACATCTGTGGCAGATGCAGCAAAGGGAATTCTTCAATTCTCCACCGCAGCTTTCACACATGACCGCCTATGGCTTTTCAGGGAAGGGCTTCATAAGCCCTTCCCTGAAAAGCCATTTAAAATAGTGCAAAAAAAAACCCAATACTCACCTCCCTTCAGCTGCCGGGGCTCAGCCGCGACTTCTGGTGCTGTCCCCGGCTCTGTAGTTCTAAGCTATCAGCAGCCGGGGATTTAAAATCCTCGCCTGCTGGTAGCTTTGATTGTGTTTGGCTGAAGTGCTTCAGCCAATCACAATCAGAGCTACCAGCAGGCGGGGATTTTTAAATCCCCAGCTGCTGATAGCTCAGCAGCGCTGCAGAGCCGGGGACAGCGGCAGAAGTCAACGCTGAGCCCCAGCAGCTGTCAATGGCTTTTCAGGGAAGGGCTTCATAAAAGCCAATTAAACGTAGTGTAAAAAAAAAAAATTACTTAACTGTCTGCCGCTGCTGTGTCCCCCGCAGAGGAATTCTTTAATTCTCTACCGCAGCTGTCACACATGTCAGCTGCGGTAGGGGATTCTGCTGCCGACAATTGATTTCAGGGAAGGGGTTTGAATATAAGCCCTTCCCTGAAAATCAAGTAAAAGTGGTTTAAAAAAACAAAAAAATAGATACTCACCTCCCTTCAGCTGCTGGGGCACAGCCGCGTCTTCTCCGTGCTGTCCCCTGCTGTCTACCGTGCTGTCCCCTGCACTGTGGTGCTGATCTATCAGCAGACGGGGATTTAAAATCCCCGGCTGCTGAAAGAGCTGAATGTGATTGGCTGAGGTGCTCAGCCAATCACAGGCAGCTCTCACCTGTCATTCATTCGGGGAGAGCTGCCTGTAATTGGCTGAGCACCTCAGCCAATCACATTCAGCTCTTCCAGCAGGCGGGGATTTTTAATCCCCACCTGCTGATAGATCAGCACCACAGTGCAGGGGACAGCAGGAGAAGACACTGCTGAGCCCCGGCAGCTGAAGGGAGGCAAGTATCTATTTTTTTGTTTTTTAAATCACTTTTTTTTATTTTAAGGGAAGGGCTTATATGTAAAGCTCTTCCCTGAAAAACAATTCAAGTGAAACAATTTAGTGAACCCACCCTAAATACTGATAGTAGGGAAAATGCTATAGAGATTGATGCTTGTCATGCACACGGCTGGGTTTAAATTGCGGATAGTCCGCGATCATTTGCGATAGTCTCCCACGCGGTTCATCTGCAGTATTCCGCACCATTTCAGCCCAATAGACCATCCACATGACCAAACAGCGACTGCAATTTTATGCTCGCGGGGGGGGGGGGGAATGGGGGGAATTGCAGCATGCTTTATTTTTGCGTGGATTCCACACGGATGCTTTCCATTGAACTCAAAGTAAGCCATCTGACTCACAAGCCTTCCGCAATTGACATTGTGGAAAGGTCGCAGATTCTGCGTCATCGCTAGACAATGACATGGGAAAAGCAGGAGTTTAAAAAACAACAAAGATCTGTACTGCACATGTGTGATGATATCTTCTACAGTGCAGAAGACAAGACAAAATTACAGGTATGTACGGAAGCCGGAAGGTCACAAAGTCTGATTCCGTTGTAGGTTCCCGCATACAGAATCCGAACCGTTCATGTGCAGGCGGCCTTATTTCTATAGCACCAACATATTTACAACAGGGGAATTAAAAATATTAAAAAATAACAAACAGGCATGGAGAGAGTTCTGTACAATAAAAGCCTACAGTCTAACTAAGGATCCATTTACAACAAAGATCCTTGTAAAACCAAGCAATTTATGTTAAAACACATATCTTAGAATTGAAAAAATATGTTTTGAAATGAAGACCGTGTAGCAGAGTACTTAGTATTCTCTGTATTACATCCGAATATTTAATTTCACCACTAGATGGCGCATCTGAAACAGGAAAGAAACTAATAAAGCTTCTTTCTGAAAGACCATTAAATATGTGGAAACTAGTGTTACTTGACTTGATTGGCTAGGCATAAAAACTTTCACCAAAACAGTTCAGGTAAGTACCACACAATTTTTGGTGAAGATTGCAGGAAAATTAACTTTCACAAAATGCCCGCTAGAGAGTTTAGAGTGCAGCCAGGGTGCCTTGATGTCACCAAATGTGAGTTCCATCTTGTATATGGGCAGCAGTTTTATTGGCATCACATGACCTAATCATACACGGTATTAGTGTATCTTGACGCCACCAGCAAGTACTGGTGGAGTTAAAATTGACAGGGGGATGACGCCCCCTGAAGCGGATTGGCTGCACCGGTAGTTAGGAAGTTAGGAGCCAGGTCCTGGAAGAGCACTAAAGAAGTTTTAGAAACTAATACAGCGGTCTGGCCTTCTGACACGCAGCCCCTCCCAGCGGCACACCACAAACTGGCCACCCTTTTCCAGATGTCACTGTAAGCTAGAGGCCGGCAGCAGGAAGCCAACAGCGCAGAGAGCATGTGACAGGCGGCGGCAGAAGGACAGGAGGAATCCCAGTGAGACGCGGGACACTCCTCTGTGTAGGCGCCGGAGCACAGCGCCAGGTAAGACACAGGGAGCTGGGCTCCCTCAAGGCAGCAGCGGCGGCCAGATTTCCTGGCAGAAGACCACAAGCCGGCCACCCTCCTCCCGATGTGACTGTTAGCTAGCGCCTGCCAGCAGGGAAGCCACAGCATGGGGGGCACAGAGACACTGATAGGCGGCGGCACAGTGCAGGAGCATAAGAGGGATCGCAGTGCGGCACGGGACTCTCGCGCCTGACTGACATGCTACTCCGCTTCTGCCCCTCATCCACTGAATAAGTGTATACCTAACAGGGGTGCAGCACAGCGCCAAGAAAGCCAGAGGCTACGCAGCTCACTCACGTGGCAGCCCTGTTCTGCCCGTCATCCACTGTAGCAGCTTCCAGGACCTTTAGGTATTCTGCCAATCGTGAGCTAGGGGTGTGAGAGGGGTGTTTCTCCTGTCAAACCCCTAGCTTCCGGTGGCGTCAAGATACACTAATACCGCCATATACAACATAGACACAGTGTAACCAGCAGACATTTTGCAGATGAGCACAGAACAGAGAAGCCATATCATGTTTACATGGGAAAAACAGAAAATACACATTGTTCGTGTCAGCGACCTCAGACATTGCTTAAAGCCGTGAATCCAGCCACTACAAATTTGCAGGCCTTATCCAGCTACTTTTGGTTTTCTGCAAACTACAAAGTTAGTTGAAAAATTACATAAAAGTAAATAAAAAGAATAAAAAAGAAAGCAAGAAGTAGGGTGGTATTTCAGTAATGGTGGCGGGGAAGGTGGTAGAAGACAGGCCAGGGGCAGATTGGGAAATCAAAATGGTCCCATATTGCAGGTGGTCCCAAGCCAGCAGTAAGTGCAGCAAATAGTGTAACATCTACAACAAACACAGGCAAACCCCCAAGACCAGGGAACAGTTCAGACAGGACATAGTTGAGACAGGTGTCTGCACACCTATGTACGAAAAGGGAATTAGACATGAACCAAGCAGGACTTTGTTCACACTGACCAGGAATCCTCACATCTAAGTACAGAAAGGAAATTCAAACAGAAGTGCATGTACGCAGACCAGAAAAAGACACCAAGGGGCACACAGAAATCTGCACAACTTGCATCCTATCACCAGCATTCAGTTAAGAGATTTCTGTGCACAGACCAGTGGCGATTAACTGGCTGGAGCAATCCACACAATTAGCCAGCCAAATCAACCACACTTGTAGAGATGTGCCCCTGAAAGTACATAGCACTACAAAACCAGGGGCACAAACTATCACAATGTGGTACATTGCTTTTAGAACACGCAACACACCTGCTGTCTTGCTTAGAATAGTTTTTCATAGCTCTACAGCTTTTCCTTGGAGGAGGTCCATGCTTGAGAGTTTTGTTCACCTTCAAGAATTTGTCCTTTCAAAATGTAAGATATTGCCTTTAAAACAAGCAGCACACCTGCTGTCTTTTTGGCGCAATGTTTAATCTAGAAGATCCTATGTGGCCTTCTTTTGTTTTCAGTGACACTCCTGTACTATGAGTGACCCCCACACCACTGTATGTCAGGACCGGCGGCTCTCGGGTCTCCGTGCCCGCACCACCGGTCCTATCACCCGAGCTGATTGGGTGTGGTGCCTGGGAGCCCTGGTCTCGGTGACCTCCCCTGGCCGCCGCAGTCCTGGACGCTGGCTCCAGCCGCGCGCGTCCCTGTTGCCATGACTCCCGGGCACTTTTTGCTTTGCTCTGTCTCTGCAGGTGCTGGATGGGGCTGTTCTCCCAGCATCTAATTTTGTCCTGCTGCTGTCAGACTCCCCGCCCCAATCAGCTGCTGGGTAGGAGTTCTGACAACATTTAAACTCCTCAGTTTCTCCTAATCCCTGCCAGTGTATGTTTGTCTCCAGGCTACACCCGCATTATTCTGATCTGATTTCCCGTTGTGACCCTCTGCTTTTGGACCTGACTTTGACCTCGCCTGATCCCTGGTACCACGTATTCTTCTGTTGCCGACCCGGACTTCCTGACTTGCCTCTGTGTCTGTTTGTTTCCGTATTTGTTTGTAAGTCTGACCCCTTGCCCCGCTTCCCTAGTGAGTGTAGGGAACGTCGCCCAGTTGTCGCCCTGGGGCCTAGCCCAGGGGGGCAAGTAGGTAGGGACAGGGGTTATGGGTAGCTTTTAGGGACTTCCAGTACCCGGACCCCAGTTCCATGACACTGTACACAATTGTTACCAATTTTTAGGAAGAGCACAGTGTCGCCCAGATGCGTGGATGTATTCCCATTCAATTTGGGGGGCTTTGGTTGCATTAAGAAACTTTTGGAGAGCAAATTGGTGAACCCAATTTTTACTCTTATTGACTTTAACCCTTTCCAATCCATTTTTTTCCACTCCATTCTCCCCAGCTTTGCGTTTTGCACAAAAAGCGCGTTGCATCTCTGCACGCACGTGAAAATTGCTTGTTGTTTTAAGATTAAAAATGAAAAGAAACTAAACCTCAAACTAACAGATAATGAAGTTAAGTCCGTCTTGGGCAGCTCACATGGTCATTTAAAATGTGTCAGACTACAAGAAAATCACTTCAAATTATTGATAAGATGGTACAAAACGCCGGAGTGGCTTTTCGCTTGCAAACTGGCTGACTCCGACCTATGCTGAAGATGCAGTGACCATGTGGGATCCCTGATTCACATCTGAAGTCCTGCCCGGTTTTGCACCACTACTGGAAGCAGATTGAGGGAACAATAAGAGACATAATTGATAACTCTTTCAATCACCTTCCGGAGTATGTATTCCTTTTCAAACCATCTACAGTCTATAGACCCTTTAGGTCCAACCTTATCACGCACTTCATTACAGCAGCAAGAATGAATAGACCCCTATGTAATGTAACTTCCCGGTGTTGTACAAGCGTGAAATTTGGCACAAGCATTCTTTGGGTCCTAAATAGAAAAAGTAAAGGGGTCACAACTCAATTACTCAATGCTAAGTGCAAAAGTAAGTGTCCTCCTGTGTAATGTAACTTTCCGCTGTCGTACAAGCATTACATTTGGCACGAGCATTCTTTAGGTCCTGCATAGGAAAAGTAAAGGGGTTACAACTCAATTATTCAATCCTAAATGCAAAAGTAAGTGCACCCCTATGTAATGTAACTTCCCGGTGTTGTAAAAGCGTGAAATTTGGCATAACAATCTAAATGACCTCTGTCTGCATATACTGAGGAGAATCTATCTCGCCTCTAGGTGTATATATTAAGGATAATATAACTGATCTCCTTGCGTATATACTGAGAGTAATCTAACTGTCCTCTATGTGCATATACTGAAAGGCTGTAAAGTACATAAGGAAGCGGCCATGGACTGCAGAGATGGAGCATGCCTTTAAGGCTAAGAAAGGGTCTGCAAACTCCAGTCTGGGGATAAGTTTGAATAAAAAGGGGAGGTACTTTTAAGGGTAATAAGTGAGGAGAGTAGGAGGGGAGGTACATTCTGTAGAGGGACATCGGTACATGCAGCCTGAGGAGAATCTAACCCTCCTCTATGTGTATACATATTTTATTCCTCGGTTCCTCTGAAGTAACCATGACTTCATGAAAATTTTCAGTGTGAACAATACGTAAACAAACACCCGTACAGCTGGGTACATCAGCTAGTATTATTCCTGTATTTTTCACTTTATAGGGCGCACCAGATGATAAAATGCACTCCTGTTTTAGAGTGGGAAAATAGGGAAAAAATATTTTGATCTCACCCAGGGACCGTGCAGGGGATAATGCCGGACGACGGAGCAGAAGGAGCAGCAAAGTTCTGAAACAGCAGAGCTCCGTGTCACAGCAGCGCTTCTTCAACAGGAGAAAGGGAAAGAGCTGATTGGTGGAGGTGGGGAAGCAGCAGTTCCCCCTGGTGCTCACCACCAATCAGCGACACGTACGGGCGGCAGTTAAGAGGGGAGAAAACTGGTAAGTAATCGCACATTTGTTTGCGCAATCGCGAGTTCTTTGCACGACCACGATTGCACATTTAAACTCACGATCACGTGAAAAATTGCCGATGCAACAAATTTTGGCACATTTGCTTTATAAGACGCAGCAAGTTCCCCCCCCCCTCTGCTTTGAGAGGAAGAAAAGAGCGTCTTATAAATCGAAAAATATATGGTATATGCCGGAGATGCCCAGGATATAGAGATGAGCGAATATACTCGTTTCGAGTAATTACTCGATCGAGCACCGCGATTTTCGAGTACTTCCGTACTCGGGTGAAAAGATTCGGGGGGAGGCGTGGCGGAGGCGTGGTGGAGCGGGGGTAGCAGCGGCGAACAGGGGGGAGCCCTCTCTCTCCCTCTCCCCCCCACTCCCCGCTGCAACCCCCCACTCACCCACGGCGCCCCCCAAATCTTTTCACCCGAGTACGGAAATACTCGAAAATCGCGGCGCTCGGGCGAAAAAGGGGCGTGGCCGAGTAGGTTCGCTCATCTCTACCAAGATATACCAGCATGTTCCATATGACTATATACAGGGAGATGTATAATTTATACCAGCTGTACATATATAATTATATACAGGAGATATCCAGGTTATACCAGCATGCTCCATATCACTTTATACAGGATGTATAACTTATATCAGATGTACATATATAATTATATACAGGAGATACCCAGATATACCCAGAATAGCATGCATGGAAGTACTTGGATAAAAATGCAGTAATTAACCAGAGCCAGCATAGGTTTGTAACAAACAAGTCATGCCAGACGAATCTAATTTCCTTCTATGACAGAATCACCGACTGGGTTGATCAGGAAAATGCGGTAGATATAGTATATCTTGACTTTAGTAAAGCATTTGACAAAGTATCTCATACCATACTTATTGAAAGAAATGACCAAATATGGGATTGACAAGGCAACTGTTAGGTGGATTTACAACTGGCTGAGTGATCGTACTCAGAGAGTGGTCATAAATCGCTGCACATCCAAGTGGAAGAATGTATCAAGTGGGGCACCACAAGGCTCTGTCCTAGGCCCAGTGTTGTTCAACATTTTTATAAATGATCTGGAGGAGGGAATTGATGGGAAACTGATCAAATTTGCCGACGACACAAAGCTGGAAGGAATTGCTAACACTAGGGAAGAGAGAGAGTATTCAAAAGGATCTAGAAAAGCTAGAACAGTGGGCAGCGACTAACAGAATGGTATTTAGCAAGGAGAAATGCAAAGTCCTACATCTGGGCAAAAAAAATGAAAAAAGTACACACAGAATGGGAGGAATTGGGCTAAGCAGCAGCACATGTGAAAAAGACTTCAGTATACTAATAGATCATAGACTGAACATGAGTCAACAATGTAATGCAGCAGCTAAAAAGGCAAACACAATTCTGGGATGTATTAAGAGAAGCATAGAGTCTAGATCATGTGGGTAATTATGCCCCTCTACTCTTCCTCAGTCAGACCTCATCTGGAATACTGTGTCCAATTCTGGGCACCCCACTTTAAAAAAGACATAGACAAACTGGAGCAAGTCCAGAGAAGAGTTACCAAGATGGTGAGGGGTCTGCAAATCATTTCCTATGAGGAACGGTTAAAGGATCTGGGAATGTTTAGCTTGCGAAAAAGAAGGCTAAAAGGAGACTTAATAGCTGTCTACAAATATCTGAAGGGCTGTCACAGTGCAAAGGGATCAGCCCTATTCTCCTTTGCACAAGGAAAGACTAGAAGCAATAGGATGAAACTGAAAGAAAGAAGGCACAGATTAGATATTAGAAAAAACTTTCTGACAGTGAAGGCTATCAATGAGTGGAACAGGTTACCACAGGAGGTGGTGAGTTCTCCTTTAATGGAAGTGTTAAAACAAAGGCTGGACAACTATCTGTCTGGGATGATTTAGTGAATCCTGCACGGAGCATGGGGGTTGGAACCGAAGACCCAGGAGATCCCTTCCAACGCTACCATTTTATGATTCTAGATTATACCAGCATGCTCCATATCACTATATACAGGATGTATAACTTATACCAGCTATACATATATAATTATATACAGGAGATATCCAGGTTATACCAGCATGCTCCATATCACTATATATGGGATGTATAACTTAGACCAGCTATACATATATAATTATACACAGGAGATATCCCAGACTTAGGGTGGTTTCACATCTGCATTGAGGATTCCACTTTCATGCTGCGTTCAGAGAGCAGGAAAGGGGAGCTGAACGACTCCGTCTCTAGATGAAACCGAACAGCATCGGACAAACCCTATTGACTATAATGGGGTCTGACCACCTTCCGCCCATCTGCCCGGAGTTTGGATGGAAGAAAGAGCTCTACATACAGCAGTTCTCTTCTGGTATTTTGAGCCGGGTCTGTGGCGGAACCTCCGACTAGAGGTTCCGAAATAGATGTGAAACCAGCCTTACACCAGCATGATCAATATCACTGTATACAGGAGGTATATATATACACATCTCCTGTATATAGGGATATTGACCATGTATATAATGATATGGAGCATGCTGGTATAATCAGGGCATCTCCAGTATATAACTATATATGTACAGCTGGTATAAGTTATACATCTCCTGTATATAGTGATATGGAGCATGCTGGTATAACCTGGGTATCTCCTGTATATAATTATATATGTACAGCTGGTATAAGTTATACATCTCCTGTATATAGTGATATGGAGCATGCTGGTATAACTTGGATATCTCCTGTATATAATTATATACGTACAGCTGGTATAAGTTATACATATACATAGTGATATGGAGAGCATGCTATTATAACCTAGGTATCTCCTTTAAATAATTGCACACTTTAGGCTGGGTTCACACAGGGCGGATATGCCGTGGTTTTGCCACGCAGAATTCAGCCGCAGCAAATCCGCCCGCGGCCGCTAATCTCGGGATTAGCCAGCCATGTGGACGAGATTTCTCAGAAATCTCATTCACACGGGAGGGCCAATCCGCTGCGGTAAGTCTGGCTGAAACCGCAGCTGCGGATGCCGCAGCCGCGGTTTCAAAAGATGCAGCATGTCTATTTATTGTTTACTTTCGTTGCGTCCGCGCTCTCCTCTATGAGATCACCGACCGCAACGGAAAAGCGAGCAGCCGGGCAGCTTCAAAGCCACCGCGGCTTTTTCCGCGGCGGTTCTCCCAGCGGAAATCTTGCGGTTTTTGCTGCAGCCAAACTGCGGGATTTCCGGCGGAAATACGCCCAGTGTGAACCCAGCCTTACACAGGATTTAAAAAACATATCAAAAACCTGCATACGGTTTAAAAAAAACGCATGTCTTGTTTAAATCCACATACAGTTTTAGAGATGAGTGAGCACCAAAATGCTCGGGTGCTCGTTACTCGGGACGAAATTTTCGCGATGCTCGAGGGTTCGTTTCGAATAACGAACCCCATTGAAGTCAATGGGCAACTCGAGCATTTTTGTATATCGCCGATGCTCGCTAAGTTTTCCATTTGTGAAAATCTGGGCAATTCAAGAAAGTGATGGGAACGACACAGAAACGGATAGGACAGGAGAGGGGCTACATGGTGGGCTGCATCTCACGTTCCCAGGTCCCAATATTAAGCCACAATAGCGGCAAGAGTGGGCCCCCCCCCTCCCAACAATTTTTACTTCTGAAAAGCCCTCATTAGCAATGCATACCTTAGCTAAGCACCACACTACCTCCAACAAAGCACAATCGCTGCCTGCATGACACTCCGCTGCCACTTCTCCTGGGTTACATGCTGCCCCCCCCCCCCCTGCATGACCCAGTGTCCACAGCGCACACCAAATTGTCCCTGCGCAGCCTTCAGCTGCCCTCATGCCACACCACCCTCATGTCTATTTATAAGTGCGTCTGCCATGAGGAGGAACCGCAGGCACACACTGCAGAGGGTTGGCACGACTAGGCAACGACCCTCTTTAAAAGGGGTGGGGCGATAGCCCACAATGCTGTACAGAAGCAATGAGAAATCCAATCCTGTGCCACCTCCATCTGGAGCTGCACACGTGGGCATAGCAATGGGGAACCTATGTGCCACACACTATTCATTCTGTCAAGGTGTCTGCATGCCCCAGTCAGACCGCGGTTTTTTATAAATAGTCACAGGCAGGTACAACTCCGCAATGGGAATTCCGTGTGCACCCACAGCATGGGTGGCTCCCTGGAACTCACCGGCGGTACATAAATATATCCCATTGCATTGCCCATCACAGCTGAAGTAATGTCATGTTAAATGCAGGTGGTCTTCGGCCCACACTGCATGCCCCAGTCAGACTGGGGTTCTTTAGAAGTGGACACATGCAGTTACAACTCCGTGTGGACCGACAGCATGGGTGGGTGCCAGGAAGCCACCGGCGGTACATAAATATATCCCATTGCATTGCCCATCACAGCTGAGGTAATGTCATGTTAAATACAGGTGGGCTTTGGCCCAAACTGCATGCCCCAGTCAGACTGGGGTTCTTTAGAAGTGGACACATGCAGTTACAACTCTGTGTGGACCGACAGCATGGGTGGGTGCCAGGAAGCCACCGGCGGTACATAAATATATCCCATTGCATTGCCCATCACAGCTGAGGTAATGTCATGTTAAATGCAGGTGGGCTTCGGCCCACACTGCATGCCCCAGTCAGACTGGGGTTCTTTAGAAGTAGACACATGCAGTTACAACTCCCTGTGGACCCACAGCATGGGTGGCTCCCTGGAACCCACTGGCGGTACATAAATATATCCCATTGCAGTGCCCAGCACAGCTGATGTAACGTCAGCTTTAATGCAGGTGGGCAAAAAATTAATTGGATTACACTGTAGGCGAGGGCCCCAAAAAACTGGTGTACCAACAGTACTAATGTACCTCAGAAAAATTGCCCATGCCCAACCAAGAGGGCAGGTGAAACCCATTAATCGCTTTGGTTAATGTGGCTTAATTTGTAACTAGGCCTGGAGGCAGCCCAGTTAAAATAAAAATTGGTTGAGGTGCAAGTTTCAACGCTTTAATGAGCATTGAAACGTATAAAAATTGTTTACAAAAATTATATGACTGAGCCTTGTGGGCCTAAGAAAAATTGCCCGTTCGGCGTGATTACGTGAGGGTTCAGGAGGAGGAGCAGGAGGAGGAATATTATACACAGATTGATGAAGCTAAAAGGTCCCCGTTTTTGATGGTGATAGAGAACGATGCTTCCATCCGCGGGTGCAGCCTACGTATTGTTTAGGTATCGCTGCTGTCCGCTGGTGGAGAAGAAAAGTCTGGGGAAATCCAGGCTTTGTTCATCTTTATGAGTGTAAGCCTGTCGGCACTGTCGGTTGACAGGCGGGTACGCTTATCCGTGATGATTCCCCCAGCCGCACTAAACACCCTCTCTGACAAGACGCTAGCCGCAGGACAAGCAAGCACCTCCAGGGCATAGAGCGCGAGTTCAGGCCACGTGTCCAGCTTCGATATCCAGTAGTTGTAGGGGGCAGAGGCGTCACGGAGGACAGTCATGCGATCCGCTACGTACTCCCTCACCATCCTTTTACAGTGCTCCGCCGACTCAGCTTTGACTGGGGAGCGGTGACACAGTCTTGTTGGCGAGCCAAAAAGCTGTCAAAGGCCTTAGAGAGTGTTCCCCTGCCTGTGCTGTACATGCTGCCTGATCTCCGCGCCTCCCCTGCTACCTGGCCCTCGGAACTGCGCCTTCTGCCACTAGCGCTGTCGATGGGAATTTTACCATCAGCTTGTCCGCCAGGGTCCTGTGGTATAGCATTACTCTCGAACCCCTTTCCTCTTCGGGTATGAGAGTGGAAAGGTTCTCCTTATACCGTGGGTCGAGCAGTGTGTACACCCAGTAATCCGTAGTGGCCAGAATGCGTGTAACGTGAGGGTCACGAGAAAGGCATCCTAACATGAAGTCAGCCATGTGTGCCAGGGTACCTATACGCAACACATGGCTGTCCTCACTAGGAAGATCACTTTCATGATCCTCCTCCTCCTCCTCAGGCCATACACGCTGAAAGGATGACAGGCAAGCAGCATGGGTACCCTCAGCAGCGGGCCAAGCTGTCTCTTCCCCCTCCTCCTCATGCTCCTCCACCTCCTCCTCCTCCTCCTCAACGCGCTGAGATATAGACAGGAGGGTGCTCTGACTATCCAGCGACATACTGTCTTCCCCCGCCTCCGTTTCCGAGCGCAAAGCGTCTGCCTTTATGCTTTGCAGGGAACTTCTCAAGAGGCATAGCAGAGGAATGGTGACGCTAATGATTGCAGCATCGCCGCTCACCATCTGGGTAGACTCCTCAAAGTTTCCAAGGACCTGGCAGATGTCTGCCAACCAGGCCCACTCTTCTGTAAAGAATTGAGGAGGCTGACTCCCACTGCGCCGCCCATGTTGGAGTTGGTATTCCACTATAGCTCTACGCTGCTCATAGAGCCTGGCCAATATGTGGAGCGTAGAGTTCCACCGTGTGGGCACGTCGCACAGCAGTCGGTGCACTGGCAGATTAAACCGATGTTGCAGGGTGCGCAGGGTGGCAGCGTCCGTGTGGGACTTGCGGAAATGTGCGCAGAGCCGGCGCACCTCTTCGAGCAGGTCTGACAAGCGTGGGTAGCTTTTCAGAAAGCGCTGAACCACCAAATTAAAGACGTGGGCCAGGCATGGCACGTGCGTGAGGCTGCCGAGCTGCAGAGCCGCCACCAGGTTACGGCCAATGTCACACACGACCATGCCCGGTTGGAGGCTCAGCGGCGCAAGCCAGCGGTCGGTCTGCTCTGTCAGACCCTGCAGCAGTTCGTGGGCCGTGTGCCTCTTCTCTCCTAAGCTGAGTAGTTTCAGCACGGCCTGCTGACGCTTGCCCACCGCTGTGCTGCCACGCCGCGCGACACCGACTGCTGGCAACGTGCTGCTGCTGACACATCTTGATTGCGAGACAGAGGTTGCGTAGGAGGAGAAGGGTGGTTTAGTGGAGGAAGCATACACCACCGCAGATACCACCACCGAGCTGGGGCCCGCAATTCTGGGGGTGGGTAGGACGTGAGCGGTCCCAGGCTCTGACTCTGTCCCAGCCTCCACTAAATTCACCCAATGTGCCGTCAGGGAGACATAGTGGCCCTGCCCGCCTGTGCTTGTCCACGTGTCCGTTGTTAAGTGGACCTTGGCAGTAACCGCGTTGGTGAGGGCGCGTACAATGTTGCGGGAGACGTGGTCGTGCAGGGCTGGGACGGCACATCGGGAAAAGTAGTGGCGACTGGGAACCGAGTAGCGCGGGGCTGCCGCCGCCATCATGCTTTTGAAAGCCTCCGTTTCCACAAGCCTATACGGCAGCATCTCCAGGCTGATCAATTTGGCTATGTGGACGTTTAACGCTTGAGCGTGCGGGTGCGTGGCGGCGTACTTGCGCTTGCGCTCAAACACTTGCGCTAGCGACGGCTGGACGGTGCGCTGAGAGACATTGGTGGATGGGGCCGAAGACAGCGGAGGTGAGGGTGTGGGTGCAGGCCAGGAGACAGTAGTGCCTGTGTCCTGAGAGGGGGGTTGGATCTCAGTGGCAGGTTGGGGCACAGAGGGAGAGGCAGTGGTGCAAACCGGAGGCGGTGAACGGCCTTCGTCCCACCTTGTGGGGTGCTTGGCCATCATATGTCTGTGCATGCTGGTGGTGGTGGCTCCCCAGCTGATCTTGGCGCGACAAAGGTTGCACACCACTGTTCGTCGGTCGTCTGCACTCTCAGTGAAAAACTGCTAGACCTTTGAGCACCTCGGCCTCTGCAGGGTGGCATGGCGCGAGGGGGCGCTTTGGGAAACAGTTGGTGGATTATTCGGTCTGGCCCTGCCTCTACCCCTGGCCACCGCACTGGCTCTTCCAACCTGCCCTGCTGCTGCACTTGCCTCCCCCTCTGAAGACCTGTCCTCAGTAGGCTTAGCAAACCAGGTGGGGTCAGTCACCTCATCGTCCTGCTGCTCTTCCTCCGAATCCTCTGTGCGCTCCTCCCTCGGACTTACTCCAATTACTACTACCTGAGTGATAGACAACTGTGTCTCGTCATCGTCCTCCTCACCCACTGAAAGCTCTTGAGACAGTTGCCGGAAGTCCCCAGCCTCATCCCCCGGACCCCGGGAACTTTCCAAAGGTTGGATATCGGTCACGACAAACTCCTCCGGTGGGAGAGGAACCATTACTGCCCATTCTGGGCAGGGGCCCGAGAACAGTTCCTGGGATTCTGCCTGCTCCTCAGAATGTGTCATTGTAATGGAGTGAGGAGGCTGGGAGGAAGGAGGAGCAGCAGCCAGAGGATTGAGAGTTGCAGCAGTGGACGGCGCAGAACTCTGGGTGGTCGATAGATTGCTGGATGCACTTTCTGCCATCCACGACAGGACCTGCTCACGCTGCTCATTTTCTAATAAAGGTCTACCGCGTGGACCCATTAATTGTGAGATGAATGTGGGGACTCCAGAAACGTGCCTCTCTCCTAAACCCGCAGCAGTCGACTGCGATACACCTGGATCAGGAGCTCGGCCTGTGCCCACACCCTGACTTGGGCCTCCGTGTCCTCGCCCGCGTCCACGTCCTCTAGGCCTACCCCTACCCCTCAGCATGGTGTATTACCAGTAGTGCAGAAACAGAACGCTGTAATTAAATGTGCCGCTTATTGGCCTGTGGTTGGAGGCTGACTTCGCTTACGGAACGCACAGCAGAGCCAGGAAAGAATTTTGCGCAAGCCTGCTGTAACACTTAGCTGGCTGCGTATTAATTAGGACTACTACCCCCAGCAGAGACGCAGTACAGTCAGGACGGTCACAGGCAGCCCAAATATATTTTTGTGTCCCAAATTTTTTTGGAAAAGCCCACTGCCTATATAGACAGTATATGTCTTTCACGTTTTTTACTGTCCCTGCCTCAGCACTACTGGCCCTATACTATGTAAAATTACTGCAGACTGTTTCCCTCTGGAGAGGATGACAGCAATGATGTAACGGGCAACGCAGAGCCAGGAAAGAATTTTGCGCAAGCCTGCTGTAACACTTAGCTGGCTGCATATTAATTAGGACTACTACCCCCAGCAGAGACGCAGTACAGCCAGGACGGTCACAGGCAGCCCAAATATATTTTTTTGTCCCAAATTTTTTTGGAAATGCCCACTGCCTATATAGACAGTATATGTCTTTCACGTTTTTCACTGTCCCTGCCTCAGCACTACTGGCCCTATACTATGTAAAATTACTGCAGACTGTTTCCCTCTGGACAGGATGACAGCAATGATGTAACGGGCAACGCAGAGCCAGGAAAGAATTTTGCGCAAGCCTGCTGTAACACGTAGCTGGCTGCGTATTAATTAGTACTACTACCCCCAGCAGAGACGCAGTACAGACAGGACGGTCACAGGCAGCCCAAATATATTTTTGTGTCCCAAATTTTTTTAGAAAAGCCCACTGCCTATATAGACAGTATATGTCTTTCACGTTTTTCACTGTCCCTGCCTCAGCACTACTGGCCCTATACTATGTAAAATTACTGCAGACTGTTTCCCTCTGGACAGGATGACAGCAATGATGTAACGGGCAACGCAGAGCCAGGAAAGAATTTTGCGCAAGCCTGCTGTAACACTTAGCTGGCTGCATATTAATTAGGACTACTACCCCCAGCAGAGACGCAGTACAGTCAGGACAGTCACAGGCAGCCCAAATATATTTTTTTGTCCCAATTTTTTTTGGAAAAGCCCACTGCCTATATAGACAGTATATGTCTTTCACGTTTTTCACTGTCCCTGCCTCAGCACTACTGGCCCTATACTATGTAAAATTACTGCAGACTGAGGACGCAATGCTCTGCACGGCCGATATACAAAAAGCAGCCTCAACAGTACTGCACACGGTCAGATGTGGCCCTAAGAAGGACCGTTGGGGTTCTTGAAGCCTAAAATCACTCCTAACACTCTCCCTATAGCAGCTCCAGCATCAGCAGCACTTTCCCTGAGCTATGTCAGAATGCATCTGTGGCGAGCCGCGGGAGGGGCCGATTTTTATACTCGGGTGACACCTGATCTCGCCAGCCACTCACTGCAGGGGGGTGGTATATGGCTTGAATGTCGCAGGGGGAAGTTGTAATGCCTTCCCTGTCTTTCTATTGGCCAGAAAAGCGCGCTAACGTCTCAGAGATGAAAGTGAAAGTAACTCGAACATCGCGTGGTGCTCGCCTCGAGTAACGAGCATCTCGAACACGCTAATACTCGAACGAGTATCAAGCTCGGACGAGTACGTTCGCTCATCTCTATACAGTTTTTAATAGTGCATGCATTTTTTTTTTTAAATTGTGGTTTTAAGGGGCTACAAACAAATTTTCACGTAGTCAAAGAAACGTGTTGTGTTTAGAAAGCTTAAGCGAAGGGGCTAGATCATTTATGTAAATTTTATTTGCAGCTGTATGCAGCATGGTTTAGTTATGGTATGGGTACAGGTGGGGAGGGGAGGGGGGCTCGAGCTGAACTTTTGCACCCAGGCCCCTGAGCCTTCAGCTATGCCCCAGATTATATGCACTTGTTTGCAAAGGGTGTGCTTAAAACAATTGAATGCGATAATTAGTAGGGGTGTCCTGAATTGTGGTCCTCAGGCAAGGTGTGGTCCTTTCTAGGGCGAGGCCAGCAGGAATGACCTGAATGGATACTGCAGGAATGAGATGAACAAAGGCTTAAAGAAAAGCAAAGATCAGGACAGGTACATGGGACCAGAAACTCAGGAGCAGAAGCAGAACAGGCAGGGCAGGTGGCTTGGATCAAAAGTGAAAACACGGAAGCACAAGTGAACAACATTGTCCATCTAGCAGAGTGCAAGGAAGTGCAGGGTTTAAATAGAATCTAAAGTAGGAGCAGGTGCCAGTGGAGTCCAGAGCAGGTTAACTGTTTGTTTGCTGGAAAATACAGCCACACAAGTCAAATACCATATAAGGGCGAGCACCCACTGGCATTTGCGTTCTCCGCGGGAAAAAAACGCAGCGTTTTTCGCGGCGTTTTCGCGGCGTTTTCCGTTAATTTCCATTGACATTCATGGGTGCATTAGGAGAAAAATAGGGACACATATGCAACTGACAGTTCCTATGTTAAAAACGCAAACGCAACGCAAAAAAAACGCCAGTGGACAGGAACACATGTTATCTCTATGCCTGTGCAGGAAAAACGCAAAACGCAAAACGCAGGTAAAAAAACGCCAGTGGGTGCTTGCCCTAAGGGTCAGAGTCCTAACATGTCCACATATTTTGACAATATAGTGTGTGTCTATGCTGTGCATTTCTATAGTTTACGGCTTAGGTGCATTTTAGCTTTGCTTCATTGAGGCACTGCTGTGATCAATGACTCCAACTTCGCTACCTTGTCTATTGGAGTTAGAGGTAGTCTGAAACATGACTGCAGGCTCCTCTGTGCTTCAGGCTGCCGCTCTCTTCCGTTGTCATGTTGTTACACTGCTGCAGTGTATAAAACACTCCAAGCACTAGGGAGTACCTGCACGTTCAAATTATTTCTTACAGCAAAGATACAACGATTATAAACTTAAAGGGGTTGTCCAGTTACCCGATGACATCCTTTTTATTGGGCTGCCTGTAGTAAAATAATAAACCATACAGTACTTACCTCTCTGCAGCTGGTGGGATACTGCGCTGCATTCCCGCTCTGACCCCAGAGTTTGTCGCAACAGCTGACGTCACAGGAAGTCAGGTGACCACTGCAGCGTTACCGCTCATTCTCCTGGCATTGGTGAGCCCCATCATGCCAGGAGCTCGGGAATGAGATGCTGCAATTACCAGAGCTTAATTTACATTAAAGGGGTTGTCCCGCGGCAGCAAGTGGGTCTATACACTTCTGTATGGCCATATTAATGCACTTTGTAATGTACATTGTGCATTAATTATGAGCCATACAGAAGTTATAAGAAGTTTTTCACTTACCTGCTCCGTTGCTAGCGTCCTCGTTTCCATGGAGCCGACTAATTTTCGGCGTCTAATGGCCAAATTAGCCGCGCTTGCGCAGTCCGGGTCCTCTTCTTTTCTCAATGGGGCCGCTCGTGCAGGATGCCGCCTCCGTGTAGCTCCGCCCCGTCACGTGCCGATTCCAGCCAATCAGGAGGCTGGAATGGGCAATGGACCGCACAGAAGCCCTGCGGTCCACCGAGGGAGAAGATCCCGGCGGCCATCTTCAACCGGTAAGTAAGAAGTCACCGGAGCGCGGGGGATTCAGGTAAGCGCTGTGCGGTTTTTTTTTTAAGTCCCTGCATCGGGGTTGTCTCGCGCCGAACGGGGGAGGGGTTTAAAAAAAAAAAAAAAACGTTTCGGCGCGGGACAACCCCTTTAAGTTATAGTAATAATAATATATTTTATATAAATCTAATATTCTAGAATATAATAACATATATAATTATTATTTATGGACTACACAGGTGTGTAATGTTAATGTTAAAATGTGGGGGTGTGGCTTCCTTCTGATGTGTCAATTGGTGCTTTTTCCTATACCTTTTGTATTTAAATGTCTGTCTGTATGTGTACCTTAGCTTGAAAAAGACCATATACTTTGGCAGAAACGTTGCTTTTATGTAATAAAGAACTTTTTATTTTTAACTAAGAGGAATGCCTTTATGCTGCCACTTATTATTTTTTCTTTGTTTACGGGAGGGGGAGGCAGTTAATGTCTTCCTACATAGGTATTTTTCCTGAATGGCTTTAGCAGGGATATGTGAAAGATGGGGTGAATCCTCAGGCTGCCCGGGAGTTTCAGCCAGAATGCCACCTGGCTGACCCTCGCTGCAATTGGGAAGGGTCCCATGGATTTTTGCCCAGGTTTGGGAGGAGGTATGTGTGCCCTTAGGTTCAGTATTCTTGTATCTTGTCACCACCGGAAGTGTGGGTGGTGACAAGATACTTGGTGCTTGACAGGGGGGTGATGCTCCCTATTCCTGATAGGCTCTTATTTCTCTGCCTCATAGTAGGTCCTGGCACTCAGCACAGCGGTATCCTCATGTGAGTATACCGCATGTGTGCTGCTGGACCCGCTGTTAGTGTAGGCGGCAATGCCAGCCTCCCCCCAAGCAGAGCTGCACTGCCTGAAGGCTGCCCTTACGGGGCCGCTGTCACTCTTGGCGGCTGCAGTGTCCCCGGTGCTGGCCTCCCAGCAGCAGCGCTGCAGTGCCTGTGGGCTCACCTTCACGTGGCCGCTGGCAGTGTCCCTGGCGGCACTCTCCCTGTTGGCATCAGCGGACTGCCGACTGCAGCACTGCACTCCGTGTGGCCTCCCCTTTCCAGGGCCACTGTTACTATTCCCGGCAGAAGTGTAAGCGGCCGCCAGCACTCTGAAGATCCGCGAGTCCGCTCCCTTGTAGCAGCCCGGCAAAGAGCTGGCAGAAAGCCATATCTCCGCACATGTAAGGGGTTAATAGCGCAGGTGGTGCTGACTCATGTCACTTTGCGCACAGCACAGTAAGTCCACCAACATGTTTAAGCTGCGTCTTCTACAGCCAAACACTGCCGTGATCTTAGCCTTGGCAGGAAGGTGTTTTGGGGTTAGGCTTACAGTATTTCTTCTCATACATCTAAGCCTTTTCAGTAAATACTGCAAGCGTTACACCTACATGAATCCCTATCCATCCTGCCAAGGCTACAATCACCACACACTATGCTGCTAGGACCTTGGAAAACTCACCAATCAGGAGCTAGGGGTGTGACAGGGGCGTTCCTGCATCCAAGCCCTGTCAAACCCCTAGCTTCCTGGTGGTGACAAGATACAATAATACCCTCAGGTTCTTGGTGGATAACCATGCCTTCTTTCCAACCCAGAAGAGTTACTTGGTGGTGTCAGTTGGCCAATCTTTTATAGGTAACCTGAGCTTTTGCATTTCTGCTAATATCATCAGTCTATGATTAACATTCGGGGCAGAAGTGTTGATGGGAAGACCAGGAATGAAAATGGGATGTGTACAGTAGATAGAATAGAACAGGCTCTGCGTGGCTGACCTGCGTTGGGAGTTATTGTAAGTGAACTCCGCTGTCAATATATAATCCGCTCAATCGTCCTGCAGATGGGAAATGAAGCAGCAGAGATAGTGCTCCAGAGTCTGGTTTGTTCTTTCGGTCTGGCCGTTAGATTGAGGATGAAAGGCAGAGCAGAGATTCATGATAGTTCCCAGGGTTGTGCAGAAGTGTTTCCAAAACTTTGATGTGAACTGTACCCCTCTGTCAGAGACCACATCATCAGCAATACCATGTAGGCGGAAAACGTCTTGGATCATCAACTCTGCGGTGTAATTGGGGAGAGACTGTGCCATCCCCCGACCCACTCACCCCTTTTTGGTGCTCTTCTTAAGGGGACACGACGCACCTCCTGACCTGCGTGTACATGGTGCCAGACATGAGGTGTGAGTGGGCATGTTCAGTGTGTGTTTTGATGTGATTAGTGTAATGTTCTTGCGTGTCTGTGATGTCTGCTTTTCGTGTATTGTGAACTGTGTCTTACTGTGGATCCTTTATTATCTAGAACAAGGTAGGTCCCTAGGTTCCAGCACAGGGTCATCCTGCATAAAGGCAGGTTTCCTGGCGTTAGTTGTCTCATTAGAGTAGGGACTCATGTGACAACGAGGACCCTTGATGTGGGCTTGCAGGCTTAAATATCTTGGCCAATATACAAATGAATACCTTGTACAATCTATATGTCATGTCCATGCGGCTCACAAGCACCACGCTCAGCACAGATGCAGGATGATGTTCACAATTACTGTAGTAGATAGATTTATGCACTGAAGAACAGTGCACATCAGAACTGAAATACGTAACTCAGATGTAAAGCCCGTGCGACTCCAGAGTACTACACTCAGCAAGGCGACAAGGAACAAACATACTGCTGGAAATGGCCACACACCACACTATGCTGAATGGTAGCAGCACTCCAGGGAGAAGGAAGCCTGGCCCTAACCTAGCAGGGGGGGGGGGGCGAAGGGTCCTTGCCTAGAAGCGGAGTAATTGTCTCGATAGAGACGGTCCCACAGTCTTCATCCTGGGCCCTAATTGTCCCTATAGGGACCCCTGGAGAGATGAACCAAACGGCAAAGCAAAACAGAAATGAAAAGCAGAAATGCAACTGAAAAGGAACCCGCAGCAACTTATTTGCAAGTAGCAATACACCCAGCCCAGAAGAGCTCCAAACTCCAAGTACTCCACCTTGGAACGGAATAAGCAGTGTTGAGTAAAGGGAAGGGTGAGAATATATAGCTCTTCACATCTGAGGACTGGCAGAGCAATTAGAGAACCATACCCCCAGAAATGACTACTAGTCAGCATGCACCATGCAGCATTGTGAGACAGCAACCAGCAGTCTCTGCACATAGTGCATTAACCCTTTACCTGCCTAACCAGGCAACAGGTCTTGGCATGTGTCAAGGCCACCATGCCACAACGCTGTCATGACCAACAAGCCGCGACACTATAGTTACTCCATCTGGCTATGTGTGCAGATATGCAGGTGAGTGTTTTGTATACTTGGCGGTCTTTGGTTTATGCCTGTTTGCGAGTATGTAGTCCATCTCTCTGTCCTGCGGTTCTGTCTGAAGGTCCGTCTGAGTTCGCCTGTCGGCAAGTGTGAAGTCTGTTTCTCAGTGTCAGTATTCTGTCTGAGTTCCTATGCCATCTCATTATTGTCTATGCTGTCTGAGTTCTGTCTTTGCATCTGAGTTTGGTCTAAATTCCTGAGTTGGGTCGTTTGGAAGACCTAACACTCTGGTTCTGAGAGTTTGTAGATCCGCCTGAATGGAATAGAAGCATCGGGGAGCAACTCCACTAGGCAATTATAGGGCCGATGAAGTGGCAGCTGGTCAGCTTTCTTTTTGCTGCAGACATCCTGAACATCTAGTACTGAATCAGTAACTTCTCAAAGTCCTGTTGACCCACCTCGGAGTCTTGCACTGATTAAGGGGCGGATGCTGCCATCTTGCAGTTTTCTTTACAGTACTCAAAAGGAAGGCAATGGTCCTTGATTCACAGTTGATAGAAGGATTATGGGTAGAAAACCAGGAGATCCTGAGAATCACCGGAAATTTAGGGGATGAGATGAGCTGGAAGCTGATAATTTCTTGGTGGTCAGGTTTCAAGCAGAGCTCCAGTTCGATTGTCTCCTGTGTGACTGGTCCTGAGGACAAGGGTGACCCACCCATGATTTTCATATGAATAGGTCTGGCTGCAATGTTTTTGTCAAAAGTTAATCTTAAGTCCAAGAAGTTCCTGAATCCAGCATTGCTGAGTAGTGCTACCTCTGGTTTACCGTTAGGATCTCTATGTACTTCTGGTTGCTGAACTGCTCAGACGCACAGCCTGGAGCTCCAGAGGCTGTGAGGAAACCCCAGCACCCACAGGGAAACCCCCACACCTCCAGAAGGAAGGCAGCAGCTACGCCTGGGGAACCTCCTACACCAGCAGTGAGTTCCTCAGTGATACTGCCTGATACTGCCCACCATGTGCCGCAGCCCCCACGCCCACCAGCCTCGGCCCATTCCTCACCTTCATCCTGGGCCAGCCATCTCAAAAGCACTGCCCACCAGCAGAGCCGTTCCGACAGCCACACCAACCCTGCAGGTGGGAATCTCTTCTCTCAACCCCCCTGCTCCCACAAGCTGCCAGCGGTGAAAATCGACTTACCTGACAACTGCAAGGACCCTGCCGGCACTCTCCTCTGTGGTGTGGCAGAGTGCTGAGAAGGGGAATCCCACTCTACTTCGCTGAGCAGAGATACAGCTCCGCACCTGACAGACCGCATGCAGGAGGAAAAGTCAGAGCTTAACTCTTGGTGGTGTGAGAGCCCCATTGTGCCCTCACACCACGTGCTGCTCCATGCCAGGCGCCGCAATCTTGCCTCCCTGGCTGCACCTGCATCCCTAAGCATAACACTTACACAGCACCTGCTACACTAGTTTCATTAAGGTGGAACACCCTACCATCTATTCTGCTCCTACCTTCTGCTCCTCAAGCTGTGCCCAGCACCCAGCCTCCATGCTCTACGACACCAGACCCAATTGGTTTCTGCTCACACCTAGCTGCTCCCCACTGCTCTTCCCTACCACCAATAGAAGAGGAGGCACAGCTGATTTGCCAGGATGAAATTCTACCGAGATTGGATGCCCGGACACCTCCACACTCACTGGTATGCCGTGAGGGTCCGTCTGACCACCAGGAGAAGAGGAGACTCTGGTACCGCTGCTCCGCTAGTCCCATAAACAACACTGCAACCTCCCATGGACTCCAGCATGACAAACTTTTACTGAGGCCGGACGCCAGGGTAAGACCCGCCAAAGGCTGCCTCCCTGCTCTATTTCGTTCAATACGCCTCATCACCCGAACTGATTGCTTTATCCTACCCATCATCCATCATTCATGCTTAACCAAACTGCATTGACTGCTTCGTCTCTCCCCTTCATGTGCTTTATACTCTGCAAGGACTGCATCTCCACTCTACTGTTTTTGTTTATGCATATGTTTTGGCTACTAACTCCGTATTAACCGCTATCTCCCTCTTTTGCCGCTATCCCCCTCTTTTGCCTACCTTTTACCACCCGGTAAAGCTTGCTCCACATACACCCTGCCTCTCCTACCCAATTGCTCATTCGAGCGAGCTGTGCTGCTAGACATGGCAGCTTAACGGGGCAGGAGACAGGTAGACCGCACTAACCGCCCCAACACCTTACACATCAACAACTTCATCTCTGCTATAGCTTCTATCGCCATACTCACTGCTAGCCTTAACGTTTTATTCCTACACCCACGCCAATTGCACTCCATCCACATCAGCCACTCTCTCCTCCCTTCGCCCATGCACGGCTCCCACGCACTATTCACCATCCCCTCAACACTGCTAAGAAACACATTAATCACCCTCACAAATCCCTCAACCACTCTCACTCTCCTTACCCTACTATTTCTCGCAGCGAGGTATATTTCTCCCAATCCTGGCCCATCCCTCACTGCTCTATACCACAACCTACCACACTAAAACACCCCCGAAGCCCAACAACTAGCCCATGTGCACCCTCCCCCATCCCCTTCCAATGCACCCTCTGGAATTCCTAGTCTGCATGCAACGAACTCCCAACTGTCCACGACCTCTTCACCACCAAACGTCTCAACCTGCTCGCCCTCACCGAAACTTGGATACAGCAATTTGACACTGCTTCCCCTGTTGCACTCTCCTACAATGGCCTGCAATTCTCTCACACCCCTAGACCTGACGACAGACGTGGCGGAGGAGTAGGCATTCTGCTTTCCTGAATTGCACCTTCTAGATCATCTCCACGATTCCCTCACTTACTTTCCCGTCATTTGAAGTGCATTCCATACGACTCTTCCGTCCACTGCCCCTGCGAGTTGCTGTAATCTACTGACCCCTGGGCCCACCCGCCTATTCCTGGACCACTTTGCCACCTGGCTTCCCCACTTACTATCCTGTGAAATCCCAACCATATGCCACCATCCTAACCCTCTGGGGGTCACACTGGATTCTGAGCTCTCCTTTACCCCACACATCCAATCTCTGGCCCGAACATGCCACCTGCACCTGCCCCTCAGGAACATTGCAAAAGTCCAGCTGTTTCTCACCTTAGACCTCTTGGCTACTGCAACTCGCTGCTAATCAGCCTCCCCCGCATCATACTCTCCCCTCTCCAATTCATATTACTAATAGGTTGCAAGCCTGCATGGTGCACTACACGTATCATGTGGTCTGACACCCTGTATCTACTTTTTTGCGCAGGAATAAACACTAAACAGCCCCCCCATCCTCAAATATAAGGATGGTTTGTGAGTGGCTATTTCATCAGTGTCCTTCACAGGTGTCTGTTGCATCTCCATTTAGCATTATGGCTGTCTGCATGTTGGGGGTTAGGTGGTTTACGTGCCTGCCCTCTTGTATCAGTATATCAGTATATGGCCGCTTTCTGTGATTTTTATGTGAAGTCCTATTTAAAGATCACACTTCGGGAAGATATATTTGAAGGAGATGAACATGTTGAGTCTCTGCGGGTAGAGATATATGGAGGGAAAAACAATAATAAACTTCTTTAAGGTTTTTCTATTGGCTGTCAAATTTAACATAATCCATTGAGGCAAATAAATGAAGTAGCAAATCACAATGAGGGAATTATAATGGAGGACTTTAAGTAGCTGGATATAAACTGGGAAGCCAAAACCTGCGGATCTCATAAAGGTAACTAGTTTTTGTCAATAACTAAAGATAATTACCTTTCATAACTTGTACAGGACCCAATTAGAGGGACCGCCTGACAGAATAACAGGGGTGCAGGTTGGGGGGGGGGGGGGTGGTACCTGGAAAATTATTATAATGTAATAAATTTCCACTTGTCAACTTGCTAATAGGCAGTTTTATTGAGGAGCTAAAAAATACTAATACTTTAGGAAGGCAAAACTCAATCAGCTTAGAGGTGCGCTTAAGCATATTGACTGGGGCACTATTCTCTGAAATAAGGGTACAGACAATAAATGGGAATTTTTTAAAACTATTGTCACGTGGTGCTTCTGGGACTTGTAGTTCTATGCGTTTCCAGGAACACATTGTTGCAGGTGTGGTTGGTTTGACTGGCTAATCGTTTGGAGTTCTCCAGCCAGCCAATCACCATTGGCTGTCAGCCGCAATGGAGGTTCCCTGCATCCCCGAAGTGATGCAAAGCTGTTTTCACATAAAAACGCCTCTCATCCTCGGGGTTTTTAGATGGATGATGAGTGTGATATGGGGGCAGTATTCACGGCTCCATATTGTGCTTGCCCGTGTGAAGTTGGCCTGACTCTATATCAGCACTGGTTTATGAGAGATCGCTCTTGTCAAACCAATGTGATCAGCTTCTACGAGGAGGTAAGTTCTAGACTGGACCCGGCAGAGTCACTGGATCTTGTATATCTGGACTTTTCCAAAGTGTTTGATACTGTGTTGCATAAAAGCTTGGCATATAAAATGAGAATGCTTGGTCTGGGTGAGAATGTATCTGTTTGGGTAAGTAACTGGCTCAGTGATAGAAAGCAGAGGAGGGTTATTAATGGTACATACTGTGATTAGGTCATCGTTACTATCAGAGTACCATAGGGAGTGGTATAGGTCCTATTCTTTTTAATATATATATATGAATGATCTGGTAGAAGAATTGCACAGTAAGATATCAGTACTTGCAGATGATACAAAACTGTGTAAAGTAATTATTAGAGATGAGCAAGCATGCTCGTTTAAGGCTGATGCTCGATCGAGCATCGGTCTTCTCGAGTAACTGATTACTCAACCGAGCACCAAGCGTGCTCGCTCATCTCTAGTAATTAACACAATAGAGGACAGTAAATGGTTGCAAACGGACCTCTATACATTAGGCGCTTAGGCACAAATGTGGCAAGTGAAGTTTAAGGGTAGTTTCACACCTGCAATGGGGATTCCACTTTCCAGCTCCGTTCGCCCGAACAGTTCTGTCTTTGGACTAGTATGGGGTCAGCCCAGCTGTCCGGCTTTTGGAGAGAAAACAAAGAACTGCATGCAATGCTTTTTCTTCCGATATTTTCAGCCAGATCTGTGAGAGAACCTCTGGCCTTTCTCGAGTGTAACAATATTACTTGTGTGATAACGTCGGGTTACTCACTTCTGGACTGTCACCTTTCTTCTCAAGATGGGTGGCATCACATCAAGAACTTCACTTTGAGACAGTGTCTTTAGAAAATATCTGGATTCACCAGCCTTTTATTGCAGTTTCACACTGTTATCACCGACACCACAGTGCATATGGCATTACACCAATAAAGTTGTTATCATACGCGAGGGTGTGTGTGAGTCTAGGGGGCGTCCTTCCTGTCAGACTCTGGGCCTTTACTGATCTGCACCGGATCTCGGGCTTGCAGCCCTTTCAGCTCTCCGAAGCTGTCGGTTTTCCTTTCTTCTTTCAGGAGTGTGTTTGGAGGTTTTATCTCCTCCACCCAACACCCCTATAGCTGTCCCAGCTAATTTAGCATACAGAATGCCTAATTTCACACCCTCTGCAGGTCATGTTGTTAACTGCAGTACTATACATGTTATAGTCACTAATTACTTCAGAGGGGTTGTTGATACGGGGATTATTCCGAATGATACATTGGAGTGGGGAATGAAATTTTTCCCCCTAAAATGAGGAAAATTGGCTTCTAGCTCATGAGGTTTTTTGCCTTCCTCTGGCTCAACATTGGGGGAGTAATAGACTGCGAAAAATTGCTGAATGTTCTACTTTTGGGCTATTCTGCATTTTTACTCCCATAGGGAATAATTGGTGATTTTCATGCACATGAAAATCGCAAGGGATGCAGTGCAATGCATTTTTTTTTACACAAAATACATTGCGCTTGCATAAAAATTGTAGCTTTTCAATATCCGTCTGAGTTTGTCTGACCAATATTACACTCACCTGCAACTCACTGCTACGTCTGCTGGGCACACTAAAGTGCCACGTCTCTGTACGGATGCAGGATTGTGTCCTTTTTAAACCGCAAACACACTATAGTGTTGAATAATACCAATTACACCTCTCCAGGCTATGATGGAAGGACCCCTGTCCCTTACGAACCAGGGAAAGTGGGGAACCCCTGCCTAAAAGTGGGGTAATTATCCTGATAAGGTCAGGCCCACTGTCTTCATCTGGGACCTTGCTATCCCTGATCAGGAACCTGGAAGTACAAAACACACACAGGACACGACACTGTTCTTACACACATTGTACACGAGACAGGACTGCACATAAAGCACGTCTGGCCACTTGTACAGACATACAACACACGTCGCTGTTCACACCAACATACAGAGTAGCACAAACCACATAGAACAGAACTACACATAAAGCACATTTGGCCACTTGCACAGACATATCACACGTCGCTGTTTACACCAACATACCAGGTTGTGCATACAACATATAACAGGATCCCCACCCAGAGCTCACATGCATACAAGATGGAATACCATAGCTAGTCCAAGTGTACTCATACCAGGGTAATAGAGAGTCAGCCACCGTGCTGACATAGGGAACAGTGTCAGGCATCACCCATCTGACACATACATAGGACATCAGATGTCTGGATGCCGCACCTGCTTAGGGATAGGGAGAAACCTGCGGGTCGCCTGCACCTGTGTGGTCACCGTACCACACACTACACAAGGAGGGGAGGGACAGCAGGTGCCCAGACCGTCTTCAGGGAAGGAGAGGGGGACAGACAAGCATTCATCACACCAGCTCTGAGTGGGATTAACAGTGAAGAACTAAAACAACCAGCAATCTCTTACAAGAGTTTGCTGGTATTTATCTGCAGCAGACAAGGGGGATTGGCTGGTGGAGAATACCACACCAAGGGAGCTCAATTAACCCCTGCCTGTGAAGGTGTGTGCAAGGAAGCCTGTAGAACCACAGGTCCCAGATGCACAACCTTAACACTCACCCATGCAAATGCACCCTCAGAGAAATAAGGCTGGGCTCTTACATGCCGGAATCCCGGCGTAAATCTCGCTGTTTGGCCACAGTGAAAAACCGCGAGCTTTCCGCTGGGAAAGCGCTGCTTCAAAACCCGCGGCACTCAGCCGTGGCTTTTGGAGCGGCTTGGCCGCAAACTTTTCCATTGCGGCCGGCGCTCCCATAGAGGAGAGCGCGGCCGCAACGTAAAAAAAAAATTAACATGCTGCGTCAGGGAATCTACGCCCCAACACCAGCTTCTGCCGGCTTTGCCGCAGCGGATTCACTGTCTCGTGTAGACAAGATTTCTGAGAAATCTCGTCCACATGACTGGCCAATCCCGGGATTAGTGGCCGCAGGCAGATTTGCCACGTCGAAATTCCGGACGGAATTTCAGCTGCAAATCCACTCTGTGTGAACCCAGCCTTAATGTTAATTCTTTAAATGAGCTTTATGTTGTACTGTTTGGAAGGGCCATTTGTAAATTTTTGAAGCAAAAGCTGGCCAAGGCCATATATATGGTAGCTGAAAGCTATCTCTTGAATTTTAATAGGGAGATGACACCATTAAGCTGGAATCACACCTGAGTAGATTCAAAAAGATGGGAAAGTATAATGGAAGGACTGATACTTAGTAACATAGTATGTAAGGCTGAAAAAAGACATGTCCATCCAGTTCATCCTATTACCCCCAATGTTGATGCAGAGGAATGCAAAAAAAAAACCCAATGAGAGGTAGAAGCTAATTTTCATCATTTAAGGGAAAAAATCCTTTCCAACTCCAATCTGGCAATACCTGGATCAACAATCCAGGCCCCTCTTGAATTCTTTTATCAAATTTGTCATCACCACATCATCAGGCAGAGAGTTCCATAGTCTCACTGCTCTTACAGTAAAGAACCCCCTTCTATGTTGGTGTAGAAACCTTCTTTCCTCTAAATGTAGAGGGTGCCCCCTTTTTACAGTCACAGTCCTGGGTATAAATAAATGATGGGAGAGATCTCTGCATTCCCCCTGATATATTATACATAATTATTAGGTCGCCCCTGAGCCATATTTTTTTCTAAACTAAATAATCCCAATTTTGATAACCTCTCTGAGTTTTGTAGTCCGCCCATTCTGTTTATTACTTTAGTTGCCGGACTTTGTACCTGCTGAAGCTCTGATATGTCCTTTTTGAGTAATCGGTCCTCAAAACTGTCCACAATATTCTATGTGTGGTCTGACCAGTGACTTGTAAAGCGGAAATACAATGTTCTTGTCATATGCCTCTAGACCTCTTTTGATGGATCCCATGATCCTATTTCCCTTGGCAGCAGCTGCCTGACACTGGTTGCTGCATTCTGAAATCCCGTCCTCCGGCAAACGCTGACGGTGGCCACGCTGTCACCTAACGTATGTGGGACCGCAACATCAGCTAAGCTCCCGTTGCCCCTGTCCCACTGTGGCCCTGGTGACCAAGCTCCTTAAAGCCACTCCATCCGTGGCGATGCCAAAGGTGCTGTTTCTGGGCTGCAAGTGGCTCCAACTGCTCTTCAGGGAGCCACCATCGCCTGCTGCAGGACCCGTTGCATCTCCTCCTGCCCCGGGAATGCCATGGTAAAAACAAAAAAAACGCAGGGGAGCTCCGGATCCTGTGTGCCTTCGACCAGGACGTCAGGGAATCCAGAGCTTCGGGGGCATGAACAAGGTGTTACCTGTCATTTCCCATTTATTGTTTGTACTATTATTTTTGAGGGCATTATCCCAGTCAGTAAGGTTAAGGGCATCACTAAGCTGGTCAAACTTGGCCTTCCTAAAGTATAGTATTTTTGTAGCTCCCCTATAAAACTCTCTCTTGAAGGACAAGTTGTAAAGTATTATATTATGGTCACTATTTCCTAGGTGCCCCACAATCTGAACCCCCTGTTATTCTGTCAGGTCTGCTGGCTAACATTAAATACAAAATGACCTTCCCCCTAGTCGGGTCCTGTACAAGTTGGGTAAGTATCTTTAGTAATTGACAGAAAGTTCTTAGCTTTATGAGATCCACAGATTTTGGCTTCACAGTTTATATCCAAATAGCTAAATTCCCCCATAATAATTATCTGATTGTGATTTGCTGCTTCATCTGTTTCCATCAGTAATAGATTTTCAGTGGCTTCTGTTATATTTGGTGGTCTTAAGAAAACCCCATATGAGGATTTTATTGTAGTTTTTCTCTCCATATATTTCCATCCATATAAACTCCAAATGTTCATCTCCATCACATATCTCCTCTCGTAATGCGGATTTTACAGAAAGACAAACCCCTCCCCCTTTCTGATTTTTATGATCCCTTCTGATCAGACTGTAATCCTATAAATTCACTGTCCAGTCACAGCTTTCATCCAACCAGGTCTTCATTATTCCCACTATGTTGTAGTTTTCCTCGGACATTATTAATTCTAATTTGACAACCTTCTTGGTCAGACTTCTAGCATTAGTCATTATACAGTTTAGAAGGTTTTGATTATTTTTTTTATATATTCCATGTATCCCTACTAACTGTTCTGCCAGTTCTAACTCTGCTGACCCCTCCCATAGGCTCCACTCCCATTACATTACTTAGTACACTGTCTTCCCCCCTATATCTCTGGTTGTCCTGTTTTTTTGTATCCATTCCTGTGTTTAGCTAAAAAACACTGACACAAAAACTGTATGCGATTGCAGCCTTCTGGAATGTTCACATGTGCAGATCTGTTGCAGAAATTTCTGTGAAAGAAAAATTGCCCCATGTCTCTCATTGGACTTGTGCACGATGTGAACATTTCCATAAATTTCTGCTATAACTTGAATGTCCTGAAAAACTTACCACAAATTATATAAGAAGAATAAAACCATTCGAAGGTAATGATTATAGACACAAATTCTATGTGTGAGCTATTTTTCAAAAGCAATATCCCTTTAAAATATAAACCATAAAATGGTAGCAAAAAAAGGATATCATTGAGACCTCATGACCACGGGCGGATCGGATTCCGCATGTGGGAGCCCGCAGCGGAATCCAGCCCTGGTTGCGGCCGAGGACACTGCGGGTCTTCTGCTTACCCGTCCAGGTCTTTTATTTTCTTCACTGTGGATGTATGTGGAAGCACCAGCCGTCACTGCAAATGCGCAGTAAAGGTTTTTTTTCGACCTCCTGCTTTCCCATGGAATTGAATTGCGGACAGGCCATGGATCAGATGGCTTCCATTGACTTTCAAAAGGTCCACAAAACAAATCTGCATGCTTTAATTCAGCTGCAGATGCCCATGTTTCTCTATAGGCAGCGGGAACTGTGTATTGTCCGCATGGGTGCCCTGCGCGGATTACACAATTCAGGTCCGCCCATTGACATTGGGCCTTACTAATTTCCAACCATACATTTAAACTACTGGACTCTTCTTCGAATTTCATTTTCAGAAAACTTAAAAGGGGTTGTCTAGTTGTAAAATATTGATAGCCTATACATAGGATAGGTTATCAATAGTAGATTGGCAGTGGTCTGCCGTCTCTGACCCCTAGCAAACAGCAGTTCTCTGGGCTGCTCTGCTGGTGCACGTAGTTGATTTCAGCAGGAAGCAGACTACTCTGTATTCACTGTAGTGGCCAAGCTTGGTATTACAGACCAGGCCATTCACTTCAATGGGAATGTGGCCTGCAATACCAATCCACACTACTATAGTAAGAATGGAGCCATCGTCTTCCTGCAGAAATGAACTCAATAAACAAGCACATCGGCCCAATGAACAGTGAACCAGTGGAGGTCCCGGGAGACAGACCACAGTCTGTCTACTATTGATGACCTATTCAATCAATAATTTGCAACTGGAAGGCCCCTTTAAGAGGACCTATCATTTGCCTGACCTTTTTGTGTTTTATTTCAAAAACTTTTGGCCCACCTGAAAAACAAATGTTTTTTAATACAACTTCTTAAAAAATATTTTTTTTTCTTCCTCAATACTTTATGCAAATATCCCAGGTCCCCAAAGGAGTTGGGTCCAAACTTCCTATTAATGAACTAGATCACCAATTTAGTCAAAAGCCACCAATTTAGTCAAAAGCTGTGACATTTTGTGATAACTAGGGAGCTCTATCAGCAGGAGGGAGGGTGGGTATATGTGAGCTCTAAAATGCAAAGACCTCTAAGTATCATGCCAGGACAGTGTGGTCATAGTCTCCAAGCTCATTGGCATGAAGCTATACTCTTTTTTTTCTGGATCCTGTAATGCCATTTGGGCATAAAGCCTTAGGTAAAATAGGCCAGAAGATGCAGAAAAATGCTGCAGATTGTGAGATTGTTAATATCTCAGGCAAAAAAAAACAACTGAATTTTCACTATTCGCCAGGTGTTGCAAAAGCACATTTCCCAAAAGATGTGAAAGGAGATGTGCTTGGGTCTGTATTCACACACCCTCTGCAGTTGCAGAAGCATTATCTTTAATGCAGAAGTAATATGGCACTTGTCCTGGAGAAAATGAAAGAAACAATAATAAAACAATTTTTTTTATTAAAAAGAGTCAAGGGTAATCCCAAAATATAAATTCTCTCTTGACTCAATATTTCATTTACAATGTACAATTTCACACGGGGGAGGAAAAATGCTAATAAGAGCCTTTTACACAAAATTACATTTCTACGCTCACCTTTAACACACAGAAAGGTGAGGCCCGGCAGTACTAGAATTTAAGGTCTATGTGCTCAGGATGGGGCAGTTCAATTTTAACTAAGTGGAGAGTTAAAAAGGGAAACATACATCATTGTACGATTAAAGTGTTCATTTTAACTGTATATTTAACTAGAAACAGTCATCATGCTGTAATTTTTAGAGGGACTGTGTCGTCCCATCCGAAGTGCATCTTTACAGCTAGAGTGGGTTTCCAAAGGTTTGCCCACCGCTGGTGATCCATCATACAATACACAGATAGAGCCATCTTCTCCAATACGATAGGAAACTTCAAATGGGTCAACCCACAGTGTCAGCTCACTAGGAAGAAGATGGAACAGTCTCTGGTGGCTGAGGCCAATATGTCCAGCTGCACGACCTATCAAGGGGTCCATTTTGTGGTTGATTCTTAAACAACGATACCCTGATCCTTTACATGGAATCTGAGGAAACCAGTGTTGTTTATAATGATCTGTTGAAGACAAAGAGGAGAAGTGGGAGTGGGGAGGTGGAGGAGGAGAATGTGAGGGGGTTGGAGTTGAAAGGGGGTGGGAGAAAGGAAGAAAAACAACATTAGCAACTATTCATTACAATATTACTATTCAATCCTTGCTCTAATTCTAAAATGTATTGAAGAGTATCAAATCACATCATTAAGATTAGCTAAAAAATAAGCCATTTGCATCATCCCAAGGATTACATATTGCTGTAGGCCCATGGCAGTTTTGATCAATTATTTTGGTTGTTTGGAAATTGGAATGTTTTGTTTGCTGTAATTCATTAATCCATATCCATCTACACTATCTCAATCAATAGAGATCAACTGGCAGTTCACATAACTCAAACACTGCAGAAGTTCGACGACAAAGAGACAATAAAGGATCCGTATAGAAACTAGGTCAATATAGGTTTATACAGAAGAACTAATTTATGTGCTTTTAATGAGCCACCAAACCGCATCCAGGGATCTGATGATCTAGAATTACATTAAAACGAGTTTCAGTCTAAAGTCAACAAAACTATTTTATGTATCATCATAAATAAACAAAGGATTTCCAGTTGTTGCCACCTGTACGGGGTTCTAACTACTACTTACAGAGCAGATACGTGAAAGATTAAATAAGCAGATGTTTTGCAGTAGATTCTTACCTTTCATGGACTCTTGCAAGGACTGGCAGAACTGTTGCAATCGACTCTCCTCAATAAGCCCGCTTTGTTTGAGGAGCTTGGTGATGAAAGCAGCAGCTGTTGAGATTTCAGTCTTCATTGTGCCCCTTAGGTTACTGGTCGTCTAACACAGGGATCCTATGAAGACCATACAATAAGTTTATTCTATCCTAGGAATGTTGAGCAAACTGATCATGGGATTTTGGTGAAAATATTGAAGATTTGATCAATCTATTTCTTAAAATTTGGGTAGGACAGTTCACAAGATCTTGCTTTGTAGCATAGAATCCAGAGTCACTAAATCTTTACAGACCCCCAAATGTTTTCCAGTGGTCTGTTGAGGGTAATAATGAGTAGAGGGGACAGCACAACTACCCCTAGTCTGGTCACAGTCGTGTCTAGAATGGAGTTGCTCCTGGTAGGTATGATGTCACAGGAGGGATGGGGCCACTTGGCAGAAGGGGCAGGGCATAGAGGGATTACAGAGCTCCGCTCATAACAGAAAGCAACAGTATGGAGCCCATCTGCACGTGCATATAGGAGAAGGGAGGGAGGTTTTTACATGGGACTGTATGTTGGAGGGGATCAAAGCAGGGGAGTGATTATGTTTTACATGGGACTGTATGTGGGGGGATTAAGGCAGAAAAGTGATATTTTACATGGGACTGTATGTTGGAGGGGATTAAGGCATGGGAGTGATATTTTACATGGGACTGCATGTTGGGACGTTGAAAGAAGGGAGGTGATGTGTTTCACAGGAATCAAGGGAAGCAAGTGATGTTTAACTGCGGTTCTCACGGAAATGAATGGAGTGGAAGAACGCATATGTAACTGCTGCTCCAACCATGTAGGGACCTTGGGGACCCCCGTTCTTGGGATCACCAGTGTTAAAAGGTCAGGTATCTAAAGCCATGTTCACACTCAGGAATTCTGCACCCAAATCTAGTTTAATCAGTGCCAGTTTAGCATTGTACATGCTGCGGAAATCTACAGCCCAGTTCATACGGTGCAGATATTTTCCTGCAAGTAGACACTAAAATCCATGTCACAGAAAAGAAGAATCTGCGTCAGGTGGTCACACATTGATTTGCCTCTTTGACTGGGGATACAGCTGTATGTGGATCCATATAAAAGTCTGCAGATTCAAGATTCTGCTGTCATGGATTTGATACTATAACAGCTGTGTGAATGAGTCTTAAGGCAGTCTTCACACATGGCGGAATTTCCACTGTGGGTATTCCTTTGGATTTTCTACAGCAATTACAGTACAGATAGTCCCCTACTTGCGAATGTTCATGTTACGAAATTTGCAAGATGCGAACGATCTGTCCTGTACAGTATGATGTAATGCTATGGCATTACATCATTCTGCGCAGGGACTGGACAGGCGCTCTGCATAGCCAGCCCTGGGCCTTTCCGAAGGCTCCCGGCTGCACAGTGTCCCGTGACACTGTACGGGACCCCTGAACGTCGGGTGTCGGCTGTTTCTTACAGCAGACACCCGGCAGCAGCAGTTCTGACCAGCCGCGCCACTTGTCGGAACTGTTAGCGCTTTAAATACCGCTGTCTATTCTGACAGTGGCATTCAAAGTGTTAATAGATTCGACAAGCGGCGCGGCTGGTGGGAACTGCTGCCGCTGGGTGCCGGCTGTAAGAACAGCCTGTACCCGACGTTGTATGGAGCGGGATCCACCCGTGATCCCTTCCATCCAAGCATTTGTTCGGACATACGAACAAATGTACTTGTGAACAGGCTCCTGGAACTGAACCTTTTGGCAAGTAGAGGACTATCTGTATAAGCCATGTGGAGAAGATTTTAAAAATCTCTTTTACATGGTGCAGAAATTTTCTACAATGAATCCGCAGCCTTTTTGAAAAGTGCTGCAGTTTTTAAATTCAAAACATGTCCATTCCTGCTGTCAATTTCAGCTATTGAATTACAAGGGTTAAAATCCACAGTATTTCCACAAGTAAATCCATGGCCAAATATATACCATTTAGAATTCAGCAATTTTCAATTCCACATCGAAATCTGCACATTATCAGTTCCAATTTTGGTGCTGAATGTTCCACAGGAGGACATATTCCAGAACGGTGTTGCAGAATATTCTGTCCTCCGTGTTTTTATATGTATTTCATAGGTGTATAAATATTTATATTTTTCTAGTTTTTTAGTGCAGTATCTTTTGTGCAGAAATTGCTATATATCACACTGTTTGTTCTTGATGGTTTATGTGACTCATGCATGATGTATCATACTGCAGCCTAGGCCTAACATAGGGAAACTAGATTGTAAACTCCACTGGTAACAGAGATTAAAATGACCAACCATATAGAGCACCGTGGAGTTATTTGCATAGAAATGTCATATTTCTGATGTTTGTCTCACTACAAAATTAAGCCATACCCAAAAATTTTAAAGGGGTGTTCCAGGCAAACATTAATGACTAGAGATGAGCGAATGTACTCGCTAAGGTAAACTACTCGAGCAATGCGAGTACCTGCCCGCTCGTCTCAAAAGATTCGGGTGCTGGCGGCAGAGAGTGGTAAGTTGCGGGAGTGAGCAGGGGGGAGCGAGGGGGGGGGGGGGGGGGGAGGGAGTGAGAGAGATCTCCCCCCCCCATTCCTCCCCGCTCTCCTCGCCCCCCGCCAGCACCCGAATCTTTTGAAACGAGCAAGCAGGTACTCGCATAAGGCACTACTCGCTCGAGTAGTTTGCCTTAGCGAGTACGCTCACTCATCTCTATTAATGACCTATCCTTAGCATAGGCCTCCAATAGCAGATTGGTGGAGGTCTTGCCACTTGGGCCCCGGAATGATCAGCTGGCAAGAAACGGCTGTCAATCTGCTGGAAAGCTTATAACGCTGTCCATTTGGCAGTGGACGATTTGGAACTGCAACTCTGTCTGACAACAGCTTCTTATCAGCTGATGGTCAGGGGTTACCAGTGGCAGCAGACCTCCACCAATCTGCTATTAATGCCTTAAGCTAAGTGCAGATCATCAACAGTGTTTGCCCGGAAACCCCCTTTAATAATCAGCAGCAATGGAAAAAAAAACATTTGGTGGCACCAGACAGCAGATACTGGGGGTGGAAAAAATATGGGAACCCCTGACCAATAGAACCTTGTTGCTCAGGCAGAAAGTCATTTCTGCCTGGCAGCATCTGTGTCATATTACCACCACTTTAAATCAGTCTCCACATGTCTTATTATTATAGTAAAAATTTACTGGTAACACTGTGAAATATGATTTATAATCTCATGTAATGTAAGACCTGCATTTCGTACATTGTTTCAATATTTTTGTCCACCCTCTGTATGTCTACCTGTATAGAATTGGTTTGCAGCAATAAATGTAAATTTGTCTCACTTCCAAGTATGACTGCCCTCAGCAACTCCATTCTAGTGAGCTCATTGGTAGATTGTCTAGAATGGCGTGCCTGTAGGGGGAAGTTACTGGGAGCCGCTTCAGTCTGACCACAGCTGGCTCCCCTGTTTTCCAGGAAGAGAAGAGGGCGGTGCTATACTGATGATGATGGGGATTATGATTTATGGAGGTGGTCGGGTTACAAAGTGATTAACTAGTTTCTTCTTTTTTCCCTGAAAGCGCTTTACTTTAGACTCCTTGCCTTATTCTTGTAGAAGACGGTGCAGGCAGCGCTTTAAGCTTTCCTTCACGTTCTAGCTTCTCTAAGCCCGTCGGGACGACTAGACAAGCGGAGAAATCATACAGCATTCTTCTCCGCACAGCCAAGGGTAAACAAGAGGGAGGCGTAGTCATGGCGACGCCACTCCTCTGTGACGTCACAATGGATGGAAGCAGCACGTCTGCACAGGTTTGTTACACTGTATAAATAAACAAACGTTCTGGGTGTCACTGATGAGGAATCTGCCCAGCAACAAGTGGGAGTGGGCGGCAGCGGAGGGGAGTCTGCGGTAACTTGTGATAGGACGTGGAGTACAGCAGGCTCTGGACTCTTCACATCACGGTGCACGTCTGTGGGGGTGACTCTGCTGCAAATAGAACCTCAATATACAGGACGTGCGTTAATATACACAAAAAGACTGATGATAGGCAGAAAAACGCAAGGCAACAGAATATTCATGGACCGAAACATGCATACACCTGTGTGAATGCACTCTTATAGTCAATGGGATCCAACTTGTTTCCATAATGCCGTTTTTCTGCTCCCATGATGGAATCGGAAAGCTGTTCGGAATGTTAGTGTGAACAGAACTTATAGTCCCATTACAGTTTATAGGTATATTCATACAGGTGTTCGCAAGCTGTCACTACAAGCTACATTTACACAGGGAAAATCTTGTGCAATTTTCTTTTTCTTCTTCCTTTGCAGCGGTGCTGTGAGGATAAAAATTGCAGCATGTTCTATTTTTTTCCATTGAACGCACACAACTGCGATGTTTTCCATTGAAATCAATTTTAAAAACGCCTCCCATCACCTCTGTGAGGAAGCGATCCTCTGGTGCTGTTTTTAGCCGTGTCGGAGTATCGGCTAGTGTTTCTCACTGTTTTTAATGACAAACCTCACAACGCACTCCATGCAGTGTATTTTCCTGTCCCATTGAGAACAATGGATGATGCGTTCCAAGGAACACGCAAAGATAGAGCATGCCGCATATACCTCCATTAAAAAAAATTGGGTTCGTATTTGTGTGTCTCGCAACACACAAATCTTGTGTGGTTTTTCTCGTCCGTGTTAAAGCGATTTAAGGCTCGTGTGAAACTTGGCCCGATATCGCACAAAACTCGTGTGAGATTCACGCTTGCGTGAATGTAGTCTCAGAGAAGATGCTGAGCTCTCACACAGCAAAAAAAATAAATTTGCGGCTGAAACTCTGACGACCCGCGGCTGCACAAGAAATACCAGTGTTATCAGCAAGATCACCCAGCTGGGCGAGGTTTCAGTATATGTGGTTTTTGCTGTGTTGGAGTGGAGCCAGAGGAACAACCTAAGGCAAACAGATACTATAAAAACACAAGCCAGGAGGAAAATGTGAAGACAGGTATACCAAAGCACACCTGCAATTCATATATTCATATGTGTGGGACTACAAGTCCCAGCTGTACACTGAACTGATATGCAGAAAGCCCTTCACACTGCCTGTTTTATGTGCTTACTGGGCAGGACGTCTCTTCAGTGAGTGGCGGCTGGTCAGCGCTTCCCCTGTATACGGCTACCCACCGCACTTCACTTTTAGGGAGAAGAAATGTATATGCTGTATTCACGCAAAATCACACTGGTAAAACTGTACGCTGTGTTACTGCGGTTTATGTTGCAATCCTGGTAAAAACTGCATCGATGATCACAGAAGAGATGCACAATACTTGCCTGGTGCAGATTTTATGCTGTTTTACTGCACCTTGACCTCACCACCGGAATACAGTACAATACATCCTTAGACCATCCTTTTACAAATCCGTAATACCGGCAAGTGTTACTGTATGTACTGCCCCAAACTCACACAGACATATTACTGCATCTTAATGCCTCTCTCACACAGGCGTTGTTTTACAGCATTAAGCGGGTACTAAGCCTCCATTCATTTCGATGCAGCTTTTCAGGCGAGTGTTTTGGTGCAACGTTTATAATGTGCTATAACAAATGCTGTATGTTTTATTTTCGGATGCTGCAGCACATTGTGGATGCCCTGCATCGCCCATTGAAATGAATGGTGTGCATTAAAAACACTGTAAAACTCTATATACGCAGCAAAACAGTCTCACACAACAGTAAAACGCTTTATGCACACAGCATTTTATGCATACATTCGTGTGAGCTGGCCATAAGAGATGATTCCAGTTGGAAACATGTCAGTGTTTTTTTTTCAGGGGCACATGGATTATTTCATACAAAGAAGAGAGTTCTGGAAATTCACTGAACCTGGTTCATGCACAGATCATTTCTTAATAGGTGTTATCCAAGTTTTTAAAGTTGGTGGCCCACCCGCACAATGTGCCATCAATTTCTGCCAACACCCATGCTGATTAACTGTGAAGGGGCCATGATGCTAATGCAAACTCATTCTAATAAAGGATGGGGATCTCAGCGCCTAGAATCCTCCACTGTGTTATCGCCGTTCATATGTTAAGACATATAATAATTTTTATGAGAAGAGATATGCTAACCTATTAAGGTTGGCCTAAAGGCTGATTTAGACATAACGATTCTCGCTCAAAAGTCGGTCAAAGCCATCTTTTGAGCGAGAATTGTTGTGTCTAACTGCTCTAACATTGTGCAGTTTTTGTTAAGGAGTCGCTCATTGTTCTTTTTCAGCATGCTGAAAGAAAACGATCAGCTTTATCAGAAGTTCACAGCGGGATACAGCTGATACTATTGTTTCAGCTGTATCCCGCTCAGTGAACACAGCTTGGGTATGAAGAACACAGTGGTCCAGCTGTGTTCTGTATACCCCGCACAGAGCACACAGCTGTATACCAGCTGATAAGGTATGAGGAACACAGCAGTCCAGCTGTGTTCTGCTTACCCCACTCCAAGCGCTCAGCTGTATAACAGTTGGGCGCTCCGAGAAGAGAAAAGCTGTATGCAGAAGACAGCGGCCCCGCTTGTCTTCTGCTTACCCTGCTCAGAGTGCTCAGCTGTATACCCACTGAGCGCTCCGAGCAGAGAACAACTGGATGCAGAAGACAAGCAGCCCCCTTGTCTTCTGCATATACCGCTTGGAGCGCAAGGTGATCGCTCAACATTTGAGCGATCACCTTGCCCTGCAAATGCACACTACGATTATTGCTCAAAAGTCGCTCAAAAGACATATTTTGAGCGATAATCGTTGTGTCCAAACCAGGCTTTAGCGATATGAAACTGCGTTTATCCCGACTGAAAGGGACACCTTTGAGGCTACACATTCTGCCCAAAGAGGCAGAGAAGCTTCATGCAGTTACAATTCCTATATCATTTATTGGGAACTGTTAGGCCAGCTTCATACAAGCAATAAAATCGTGCAAGATTTGTGCATTGCAAGACACACAAATCTCACACAAATTCTTTTGAATGGGGTCATACACATCAGCAATGTTTTTCTGCATGGCGATGCCATGCAGGAAACAAATAACGGCATGTTCTGTCTTGCTGCGTGCTCTTACATGGCAGCTACCATTGTTTCAATGGGGCCGGTGGCAGCATCGCACCATGTGCAAGGTGCACACAATGTGAGTTCTCCCATTGAAAGCAATGGGAGAAACATTGTGATCGTCTGCTGCAATTGTGACAACCACGCTGGAAGATCCCTGCATCCCTGAAGTGATGCGAGGCTGTTCTGCTATGAAAATGCCTCGCAAGTTGGAGAATTCAGATGGTGGGGAGCATGATATGGGGCGGGATTCATGGCCCCATATCCCACTTGACCAATGTGAAGTTAACCTTGCGAGAGTGAGTGAGTGAAAACACAGAATTATGAAACCAGTGATTGTCAATCCGTTCCTTCACATTTGCGATGTTTTCACTAAGGCGATGTTGCGAGAAAAAAAAATCGCACCATGCCCTATCTGTCTGCATTTTGTGTTTTGTTTTTTTTTTTCTCCCACATTTCCCTATGCAGCCTCCTTTTTATCACATCGCAAAGTATGAACTTGTGATTTTCGTGCGATGTGATGTATTTTTAACATTAGAAAGTCCTATTACCGCTAAAAGACTCATGCGGATAAAACGCAAGTGGTAGCGGTGTCTTTGTGAAAACAATCAGTGCTGTCACTTAAAAATCGTGGAATATTGTCGACTTTCTTGCGACAATATTGCGATCGCTAGTGTAAAGGAGCCCTTAGGCCAGCTTCACATGGGCGTATGCATATTTACACATGCCTGAGAGGTGACATTTTATGGAATTAACTTTTTTGCACTCTTATTGGCTTATTTTACTGTACTTTTTATGCCCGGAAGGCATGTTCATTTACACGCAGCAAACAAAGACGCACCAATTGAAATTAATTTTAATGTAAAGTGACCAGATTTTCCCAGGGTCAAAGCGGGACAGAGAGGTGTGGTTAGGGTTTGGGGCTTATTATGAGGTATGATTTTACCTTCGTCATTATAAAAAGTACAGGGCAGTTCCAAAAAAAGATGGAGAGAAAATTCCACAGCATTTCCAAAAAACGCAGCTGATTTCATACTATGTGGTGCTCCCCTCACCTCCTCTGTAGGCTTCCCGCTGTCAGCGCTTCCCTGCTTTCAGTTCCCAGCAGTGACCTCACCTGACCAGCAGCACCACACCTGACCAGGCCACTGGGAACTGGAAGCCAGGGAATGTTGACTGCAGGAAGCCTTCGGAGGAGGTGAGGAGAAGCGCTGCATAGTATGAAATCAGCTGCACATACACAGCTGGTTCTTGTTTTTTTTGCATGCGGAAATGCAGAATTTGCCACAGAAGTTTCTGCTACAGATATTCCGCAGCATTTTTGCCACGTATAAACATACCCTAAGTCAGCTTGAGGTATGCTGTTACATGCAGAGTGGCCTCAGTAGTAATAATGTCCCCTATATTAGCCTCAGTAGTAATAGTGACCTCCACAGTGGCCCCAGTAGTAATAGTGACCTCTATATTGGCCTCAGTAGTAATATTATTACTACTACAGCTGATTTGGGGGACACTATTACTAATAGTGTCCCCTGTATATGCCCCAATAGTAATAGTGACCCCCACAATAGCCCTAGTAGTAATAGGCCCCCCTTGAGACTGATATAGTTTCCTCTTCCTTGTCTTCAAAGCACTACTGCTCCCCTGCTCAGCGCTGCTGCAGGTGCAAGTGTACGCCCGGACTCCTCATCTATTTTCTTCTCATCCTGCAGAACCAAGGAAGAGAGCTGAGGAGGAAACTGGATGCAAACACTGCCGTCAGTTTGTGCACCAGCACTACTAAGTGATTACCGTCCGGTAATCACTTTCATGGTTGATGGGACAAAAAGCTGTCCTGCTTAGGACTGGGGGGACTTACCCACTAAACCCGCTCCCCATTAAACAAAGACCAATACAAGTATATGCTGGCGTATTGTGGGTAGGCCACAGCCTTTATTTAACCGTATAAAATTTTAACTGTTAATCCTTTTCTTTTTCTCCTTCCATGCCAAATATTAAAATGTCCAATTCTAACCAAAACGTTCGCTGTATAACTGAGGCGTAAGAAGGCCCCCTAACGGCCTGAAAAGCCCTTCCATTCCTTGCTGGCATGGAGGTCCTAAAATTCCGCCACGGAGGATGCAGCATATTCCTATGCTGCACTCCGCCCCCCACATGCCAGCAAAATAGCCGACTCTACCCCATCCTGCAACCTGGACAGAAATGTATCTAGTCCTATATCACTAAGATGCACCCCGTCACCCCGCATCATCCCGCGCTCTCTTCTTTCCAACTCCCAGTGACACATGTCTATTCCACCTAACGCTTGCACGTGCTTGGACAATCTGAAATTAACGGTCCTCCGAACTCGCTCAATCGCTTTGTTGTCTCTTACCTCTCTGCAAATTCTTCTGGCCACGATGTCCGACCACACAATTACGACTCTCTTAAAAAACTGTTTGAACCGATATATGTCCTCCTTCATCAACGCAATGAGCTCAGCTACTTCAATCCTTCCGATATCTTTTCCTCCTAAAATCACTCTATCCTTATTCCAGCTGCTGATTTTTAAGACCTCCTGAAGCAGCCTGGGCCATTGTAAGCCTCTGATACCGTGCCAACGTACTTGAACATTGAGCCCTAAATTCGCTCCGATAGGCCTATTTCAGGCTCTCCTTTCCGCCCAGTATATATAAGAGTGGCCTGCCACCCATACTGTCCAATCCGACACTGTAAATAAAATAAAAGCAAAAACACCGAAAACACAAATCGCAACACAGTGGCAATTTCTAGAAAACTCTCAAATCCGGTCGAACATATGACCGGTACGCATCTGATCTCCAACGACCCACCTTTTTGACACCCTCAATAACAATACCGCACGTAAAAGCGGACGTCGCAGCTCCAATCCTGAATGAGTGCGATCCGAATTCTGTAGGATTAAGGCCTAGTTTTCTTATGCTACCACGCATGACCGCCATGAACTGATATCTCGTTAGAGGAAGGCCCGAGGCACGTCTCAAAACGGGCCCGTCCCGCAATGTCGCGCCGACAATTCTGTTATAAGTGACACCGGGCACCACTTTGTCCCCAATTTGCCTATCCTGATCCATTTACCCATCCCGTGTATATCGGTTTTTGATCTTCTAACACATATATTGATACAGTCTCCGTCAGCTACCACGTCTGCGAAAAGCAGTCCACCGGGTCTCGCTTTACACGCCGACACTAACTCCTCTATTCGCAACGCTGCGAAAAAAGGCAAGTGAAAAGGCAACGCGGAAGAGCTCCGCTTCGGAGCCCTCCGTGCAGACTGACTAACACGTCGAGTATAGCATTCAATAATTCAAACGTAATCGGGCACCTGCTGTCCTTGGTCGCCTTGTCCTTCCTCCACCCTTTTACCCTAGCCCGAAAACGAAGTCCTTCGTCACGTCCCTTGATCCGTGTGAACGTAACAAAAAGGCTATAGCCGATAGCTGTTTTTCCGCCGCGTCCGCTGATGCCCCATTTTTCCGCATTGTCCCGCTGCCGCTAACATTCTTTCCATACGTTGTTATATCGTCTCCATGTGGTACTTGTTACTGATGCTGTAACGAGAGCTAAGAGCTCTCTTCTATCATTTCCCACAAGAAAGCCGGGCAACATACCCCCTCGACATCCGCTGTCGGGTGCAGCTCCCTGAAATTCGACATCCGAAAACGAGAAAGCATCAGCCATTGCATTCGAGTAACCAAGGACATATCTCGCTTTAAACTTAACGTTGTGCTGTAAACACCGTAAAATCAAATGGCGTAATGCTGCCAGCACCAACGTTGACGATGACGATTGCTTGTTGACCGCCTGTACCACCAATTGATTATCCGACCAAAACAGATATTACTGTTGGCCAACCTTTTACCCCATATTTCCATAGCCACCATTAACGGGAAAATCTCCAATAATGCCGTGTTCTTTATCCACTCTCTTTCTCTCCATGCCCTGGGCCATGCAGCACAACACCACCGGTCACCAAATATCACTCCCAATCCATCTGAGCCAGCTGCATCCGACACCAAACCGATCTCGTTTTCCCTTTCCTCATCCGGACATATAACTTGCCCATTAAACGAACTCAGAAAACTTCCATATGTGCAGGTCTAACCTCATCCCTTTTGTCACCCTGAGAAACTGATGGGGTTCCCCTGCCCCTTTCGTCGCCCTTGACAAACGTTGTGAAAAAAGCTCGCCCCATATGAATGACTCTGAACGCGAAATTAAGTAAACCTAATAAAACTTGTAATTGATGCAGTGTGACCTTTCGTGAACTGCCGACCAACTCCACCACTTGCCGCAAACGCGCCACTTTGTCATCTGGCAAGCGGAAAATCATTTCCACTGTGTCAATTTCTATACCTAGGAAGCCTAAACTCGACACGGAGCCCACCGTTTTTTCCCTCTGATAGTGGAACCCCAGCTTTCTGCATTAATGCGCGAAAAGACGAAAGCAGAAGCTCACAGACCGTCGAATTTGCCTGTCCAACAAACAGAAAAATCAACTAGATAGTGCGACACCGATGAGATGCCCGTCTCCATTCTTAACATCCACTCCATCCAGGAGCTGAAACTACCAAGGCTCTCAGAGCCACCATAAAATCATCCTTCCGGCTCGCGCCGGGCACATTATCCCAAACTGTATAAAATATATATATATATTTTTTTTTGTGACTCACCCGCCTCGTTGACCTCCGGCATAGCCAAGGGAAAGTTGGGGGCGGGCAGTGATGATTGCTGGTAAACTCCTCGTGCCGCGTGTCGTGCCGTGCGATTATCGTGGGGGACACCCCGGCGCCTCGGGCTCCCTGGCCTTGTAGCCCCGCAGGCTGACATCCTGGTATTAGGTCTGCTACTACTCTCTCCTTGTCTGAAATCTGAAGAAGAAGCCGGTGAACGTGAAAGAGAAAAAAAAAAAAAAAGTGCCTTGCGACCTGCGTGTCCAAATCTCGGTTGCTCCGCCTATCCCTCCGTGTCACCGCTTCTGACTGACCACTCCGAGCGAACTCTCGCGGGAACCTGCTTCTCCTATTCTCCACTCGTGCTGCTGAGGAAGACGAGCTGCTACGCTCCTCCCGCGCGCTAACTGTCTGTCTACCTTACGCAACCGCTAGCCGCCTGCGCCTATCCTGCCTTAAATCCCTACAGCTGGAATGATGGGCGCGCCATGTGCTAGCATGCGCTGCGCAATCCTCCGGGGAGTTCCTCTCTGCACTGCTGCTAGCTGCAGCCCTGCAGTCCCTGCGCTTCGCTCTAGCTCCCCCGGGGTGCCCAGGGCCCCCCCCGCGCTGTGTCGCGAAAATTCGCCGCCTTTTCCTCCCTGGCTGCCGCCCCCCCCCCCCCCCCGCGCTGTGGCGCGAAAATTGCCGCTTCCTCGACCCAGGCTGTCGGCCCCACCCGCTTTCCCCCCTATAGGCGCGCGATGAGGGAGATGCACTTTCTGGCATCTCTCTCCTAACGGTCACTGCAGATCCGCGGCCGGATATACCTCCTGTGCGCGTATCCCTACGCGCGCCTGCCGTTCCACGTGGGGAGCGCTCCGGGACCTCGCTCCTCGCTCTGCCGTCAGCCACGGGGATACCTCCCCCTGCGCTGGACTTACCCGACCTGGACCCCGCCGGACATCCACAGGTTGGTGCCGTCCTCCCAGCTACCTCTGTCTCACCGACACACGTGTGTCCTGCTGGCTCCGCTTCCTCCCTACCGCGCTGCGACCGCGCGGCGCTGCTCCTTACAGGTCGTTCCGTCTTTGGGCTGCCGGTACGTCCGCCTCTCATCGCCACCGGGCTGGGGCTCAGTCGTGCTGGCGGGTTTCTTCTCCGGGTCGGTCTTCCACGGGGCTCTTCACTGCTGGGCAAAACTGGCTGGCTGCAACCTGCCCCGGCTTCCACCGCTGTTGTCCCAGAAAGGTCTTCAGCCATCTTCACGAGCCAGCTAGCGCCCTGATCTTTTGCCTGAGCTCCTCCATTCTTCAGCTCTTCTGGGTCCGTCTTCACTCTTCTTCTCCACGGTCCAGACTGATCCTCCTCTTCCTTCCTCTTCCTCTCACTCTGTTAACCCCTCCCCTACCCCTGGTCGCTTCCTCTCTTCTTGACTCCTCCCCCCAGTCCTCAGCATCTTCACTAGCACGTTTTGCTGCTATCTAGGACCCTGGGTCCCAAAGCGGGTCTGTCCTCCTTAAGGCCTCATGCCCACGGCCAGGTCGGATTGTGACTGCCAAATCTCGCAGCGGAATCAGACCCAGTGCACCCCAGAGACCCTATGCTCACTTGTCCGAATCCGCGGCAAGAGTCTCGGCCGGCACGTTGGACCGCAGTGCAGGGTATGACGCTGCCGGTAATAACGTGAGTTTGCGGCGATTTCAAAACTGACACTTTGGAAACGCCACGGATCGGACGGCTTCCATTGACTTCGATTTTCCACACAAAATAGAGCATGCTGTGATTCTTCCCCGTGAGCGGAAAATCGCAGTGGATTTCTGCTCGTGGTGAGGGAAGAATCTTTTAACATGGCATGTCTATGGATGGATATTGCTGCAGAATTCACGGCGGGCATCTGGCCGCGAATCCTGCAGCAATAATCTGTCCGTGGGTATTGGGCCTAAATCGGGAAATCTGGTCACCTTACTTAAGGAGTTCCAGATGTGTTCTTTTTTCAGTAGAATTATGCAGTGTTTCACGCATCCGCATGTGTACTGTGCGCATGTAGTTTTTTGGGTGCAGTTTCCATGTGCTTTTTAACGACATCTCATCTGCACCATCTGAATGCACAGTTATTTAGGAAGCTGTCTGGCAATGTTGTTTGTACGTTGTATAAGACTACATGTATTGCAGCCACCAGATACTGAAAAGCATTTTGGTGTCTAGATGGTTGGAGTTACATACAATGGCATTGCAGCTCTTATGTGGCCTTCAGGCTGCAGGTTGTGCACCCTCTGTTTTAGACATTCAACCATTCTATCAATTTTTTCTGTACATTTACAGTGCCCTGACATGTCCGCACTACACAGACAGGTACAATAGCTCTGCTGAAGACAGGGGGGCGGCAGCAGCACTCACAGGTAGTCACCACTGGTGTGAGGCAAAAAATTATGCACAGCCCAAAGGAAGAAGCTGACTCCAAAGCTCCAAGGTAGAGTTCAACAGGATAGATATGGCAGCATCCATGAATGGTTTTGGTAAAATCAATGCGTCAAGCTTGACAAAGACTCCGTAAGGAGTTGAAATGTTGCCTGCATGTTTTTTTTACTTTGGAACAATAAAGAAGCATCCCCTGTGATGCATTGATTTTACCCAAACCATTTGTGGATGCTGTCCTATCCATCCTGTTGAGGTACAATAGCTCTGACTACAAGTAACTTGAAAAAATGCTTTGCTCCTTCTAGACAAAGTTCACACGCAACCTAATGACAACATATCCTTTTATGGAATGCCAGACATATGGCTTGCTGGTGTAGGACTGATTAAGTGAGACATATATCAAAGTAGACTAGATTACTTCACGTGGAAAAAGTTGGACAATTCAGTGCCAACATTCCTCACTGTCACTAACTGCCTGTCTCCTATTTGAACAGTTTTTAAACCATTAGTCTCAACTTATTTTCTGCTACTGGTAAGAAAATCCTAGATATTTGATTTGTTCTTGTGCAGTGTCTTGTACGGTGACCCCAGACACGGGGCATACGTTGAGGAGCTGGGAGGGTAGAGTGGTCACTTGTCATGGTGGCATTTACCAGACTCCCTCCCAGAGGGACACTCATAGCCTCGGCCAGAGCAGTGCTGCGCCTCTTCAGGACACCCCTAGTAGAGGGATGGCCAATAAACATAAGAACAGGACATAACGTTCTCATGGGTGAGGCCACCGTTCCGTTATCCACCGGAACGACCCTCAGCGGTAAATAAAAGAGCCGCAGACTGTGTAACATACCTCAGATCCCTGAGAACGGTCAGGGCCTGGCAAAACTTTACTTGGAACTTTATCAGAATACACCCAAGAATACACTGGTGCAGGTAAACAAAAGATTAGAGGTCTGGGAGGAAACTCTGGATAAAATCGGTCTGCAGTCGCAGTTATCTGCTAGGAACCGCTCCTGGAAGGGGAACTCTCCAGATGAGTACTCCACAAACACTCTCATAGATCACTACCTCTGCATGGTGGTCTTGGCCGTCTCTTCTCGCTCACTCTCAATCTCTCTTTTACTTGTCCTCACTCACTGTTGGCTCCTGGCATTGGGGTACTCAGGAAACCTATCTTTTTCTACCATTCTTTACCACATGAGGGTTGAAGGTACCCCCATGTGGCTGGCATTCTCTCTCAGGAACCCAGAAGAAGAACTCTCTAACTGCTCTAAGACAATGATACTTATCATCTCTCACATACCATGTGACAGGACATAGATTGATACATTTGCAGGCATCTCCCAGTCTCATGCAAACTTTAACCTCTCACTTACTGCAGCTGTGCAATACAACCTTATGAGTACTTAGGTGTACTGCTCATACTCTGTCAGTTTAAGACGGCACCATCAGCCAGTCTTTTAGGCTGCATTCCCACAAACGTATATCGGCTTGGTTTTCACGCCGAGCCGATATATGTCATCCTCATGTGCAAGGGGGGGGGGGGGGAGGATGGAGGAGCCAGGAGCAGGAACTGAGCTCCCCCCCTCTCTGCCTCCTCTCCGCCCCTCTGCACTATTTGCAATGGGGAGAGGCGGGCCGGGGCTAAATTCCGAGAATTACGGCGTGAAAACCAAGCTGATATACGTTCGTGTGAATGCAGCCTTAAGGTGTTTTTTTGAATCGATCATATTTTTCCACTGTTAAGTGGATAGGTTCCTGATGAAACTACCACAGGGTGGTGGAAACGCGTTGAACCTAGAACCTAGAACCTGTATTCTGGACTAGATATTTTTACCAGTACATTGACCACTTTATTCGAAGTTTACTCTTATTTTAGCGTATAGTTTCATTTAAAAGTTACATTTTAGAGACAAAGAATCCTTAGGGCTCAGTCACACGGGTGCATCGGCGCCCGTGTTTCTGCAGGATGAAGACGGCCGTACCTCAAGATGAACGTCTCTCTGCAGCGCCGGGAGAAAGAACATGTGACCGGCTTCATTGCCGGTCATGTGTTCTATCTTCAGCGCTGCAGAAAGACGTCCGTCTTGAGGTACGGCCGTCTTCCTCCTGCAGTGAGGGCTCAGTCACACGGGCGCATCGGCACCTGTGTACGGGTGCTGATGCACCTGTGTGACAGAGTCCTTAGCCTGGATTCATAAAGGGCGAATTTGCTGCAGTTTTGCCGTGGATTGCCATTGCATATCCGCACTGCGGCAAAACCGCTGTGTTTGCAGTGCAATGCAGCACAAATGAGTTTTGCAAAAAAGCTGTTCTCACAGGGCGGATTTTTTCCGCACAGCTGCAGTGCGGAAATGCAACTGCGGCGCGGTTTTCAAAGATGCAGCATGTCCATTCTTCTGTCTTTTCCTCAGCGCTTTTTTGTCCATAGACCTCTATGGACTCAGCAAAATCCGCGGCAAAAAGCAAAAAACACTGCGGAAAAAAACACTTGCGGAAGCCAAAATTAACCTTTGAAGCAGTTTTGCTGCAGAAGCATTTCTTCTGCAGCGAAACCGCAACAGAAAAAACGCGGCAAAACTGCAGCAAATCCGCCCTGTGTGAACCCAGCCTAATTGTTTAAGCCTAAATGCACAGCAATTCTATGGGCATGCGGATTTTGGTGCAGTTTTTTTTTCTCCTGTGAAAGCACCCTCACATTGTAGAACTAGTCAAATTTGCCACTGATGAGTCTAGGAATGCTTGTAGACAATCTCCTTGGAAGCTGTAATTGTTGCCATATTATTTGTCATCCCAATGTCCCAAGCGGAGCGACACATGACTGCAGAAACTGCAATGGAGAAATATGGTGCAATACTGTAGACACGAAACAAATCAATGACTGCAATAACATTATTCTGTGTTTTAGTGCCTATTCACATGGCAGTATATTCAGGCTATGTGCTCTCTATGTATTCCATGGACTGCACACAATCCCATAACAGCTGCTGAGGCTGACACATTTTTCACACTGACCAATGTAGCCACATGCTCTGCGTTTTGCTACAATCTGCACCGTATTCCCCTGGGATAATCTATAAATCATACTGTGTTTTCCCCAAAATAAGCCCTACACTAAAAATAAGCCCTACCCTGATTTGTGGCTATTTTGGGAGAGGCTTCAAATACAAGCCCTACCCCGAAAATAACCCTTCTCAGAATAGACTTATAAAATAAAATATCATTTTTTTCAAAGCACACCCAAAAAAATCATCGCTGCGGGATTGCCTTTATGCCATTGCTTTCAATGGGGTGACTGCAGCGTCGGCCCATTGAAAGCAGTGGGATAGCATTGCACTCTTCTGCCACAGTTGTGGCAGGGGATTCTTTCGTCCCCGCAGGGAGTCCCATCATCACTTTTCCCGTTCACACATTTTCCACTCATGTGAGCAGAAAAAATGAAGTAAAATGGAAATAACCTACTTTTTCCCCCATTGAATTTAATAGGAATTTAAAAAAAACGGAAAGCAAATGGGAAGGCTTCCGTTTGCTTCTATTCCATCAGGTTTCCATTTTTTGGGATGGAAAATAACGCTGCAGACTGCACTATTTTCCATCCGAAAAAAAAACGGAAACCTAAGGGAACAGAAGCCTTGCCACTTGCTTTCTGGTTTTTGAAAACCCATTGAAATCAGTTTTTTTCCATTTTTCTTCAGTTTGTATCCTCCAAAAACATTGCAGAGAGATGAAAACTCTGAACTGATGCGGGTGTGAAAGCAGCCTAATTGGTGGGAGTTTCAACCCAATTAGAAGAAATAATTGGTACTCCTGATTCTGCAGCTTGTCCTATCTTGTTGCATATTAAGCAACTAAATAGTTAATAACAGCGGATGGGCATGCGTAAATGCCCAGGAAACCAGCGTATTTGCTGCGCTTTTATGCAAGAAATCAGTGTGATTTTGTTTGTTTTTTTACGCAGGTAAATATATTCACGGACCAAAATCTGCAATACGGGTGCATGAATTGTCATCCGCTAGCCCTGCCCACCGGTCATGATTGACAGTTTTCTAGCTATTGCACTGCAAACCGAGAAAACTGCTAATCAGGGTGAATGGGCAGATTAGCAGCGCCTCATGAATAAGCCGGACTCATCACTTGCTGGGAGCTGCAGTAAAGAATAGCGTATTATATTCTGTTTATTTCCTCTGCCAAGATCAATTTTATTGATCAGTTTTATAGTAGGGATCAATTTTCAATCAGTTTATGGATCAATTTGCAAGCATTTACAATACAGCAGTTACAGTGCCCTGTAACAGTATTTGCTCCCTTCCAGGATCTGTCTGTTATTGCATTTTTGTCATAGTAAATGGTTTCTGACCTTTATAGAAAAAATGAGAAGTATTAGAAAAAGAGAACCTAAGTAAATGTATAACTGTTATCATATTATTATATTTATTTATGAAGCACAGTATCTAGAAGCCCAACACCCAATGAAATGAAACAGTAACTGACTTAAAGGGGTTGTCCCGCGAAATCAAGTGGGGTTCAGCACTTCTGTATGGCCATATTAATGCACTTTGTAATATACATCGTGCATTAAATATTGGCCATACAGAAGTTATACACTTACCCCTCCGGTGCTGGCGTCCCCGTCTCCATGGCGCTGACTAAAGCTGCCTTCTGCCAGGATTAGACGCGCTTGCGCTGTCTGTCCTCTTCTGTCCGGCTCCGGCGTGCTCGCGCTGCAGAGGTCTTTTGCGCATGTGGGTGGTCAATGCATCCCTATGGGATGCGGATCCGCATGCGGGTGATCAGCTGCGGATTTAAAATCATATTTTGCCCGTGGACATGAGGCCTTAGGCTGCATCCAACCTCTCAGCAGGCTTCTAGAATTCCTCTCATGGTGCAGGATTCAGGCCACACGCAACGTTCCACAGAACTCACACCTGCTTCTGCGCTTCACCACTGCGGCCAGCACAATGACATCTTGCATGTCACCCCATTGCTTTTATACTTAAACAGGTAACATAGTAACACAGTATGTTAGGTGGAATGAAGACAATGTCCATATAGTTCAGCCTCTTTCAACCTCCCGTTGGTCCAGAGAAAGGCAAAAAAAAACCATTGAGCTAATAAAGCTCATTTGGAGGGAAAAAATTCCTTCCTGACTCCATATGGCAGTCAGAGTAATCCTTGGATCAACGTTTGATAGTTCCTACCTAACTGCAAGACCCAGATCAACAACCGCTGGTCACCTAATGTCTATATCCTGTAATATCATAGCACTCTAAAAAGATGTCTAGTCCCCTTTTAAACTCTTCTATTGATTTTGCCATCACCACCTCCTCAAGCAAAGAGTTCCACAGTCCTACTGTTCTTACAGTAAAGAACCCCCTTCTATGTTGGTGATGAATCCTGCTTTCTTCTAGATGTAGAGGATGCCCTCTTGTTACCGTCGCAGTCCTGGGTATAAACAGATCATGGGAGAGATCCTTGTATTGTCCTCTAATGTATTTACATATACATAGTTATTTGGTCACCTCGTAAGCGTCTTTTTTTCTAAGCTGAATAATCCCACTTTTGATATCCTCGCTGGGTATTTCAGTCCTCTCATTCTGTTTATTAGTTCAGTTGTCCTTCTTTAAACCCCCTCAAGCACTGCAACATCTTTCCTGAGCACCGATGTCCAGAACTGTGCACAGTATTCTATGTGAGACCTGACAAGGTACCACCCTGCAGCGCAAATGTGTCCTACCATTCGTCTGTTAGAAGCATATTTCCTGCCCAGCATGCTGACCTGGTGATGTACACCTTCTAATGGCCATCAGGTCAACATACATAATAGGCCTCATTTATCAAAACTACTATGGGCAACAAAGACAGTGTTTCTTTTAGGCAGGTTTGATACATGAGGTCCAATGACCTTACGGGCCAGGAAGGGACTATTAAATAAATTAGTTGCATAATACACATTAGAATTACCATTGGAGCACTATTGCTATTGGGGCCACTAAGGGGCGCACGGCTGCTATTTGGACCATTAAGGAGGCACACTATTGCTATTGGGGCCATTAAGTGGGCGCACTATTGCAATTGGGGCCATTAGGGGCTAATCTGTTGGAACCGGAATACCCTTTTAAAACATTGCCAAATTTAAAATATAAATATCCCATACACCCCCCCCCCTCCCTATCGCACAAAAACCCCACTACCTCCCACCGACTGCCTCCCTACCCCACAAACCCCACTACCTCCCTCACTATCCCACGAACCCCCACCACCTCCCTCCCTATCCCACAAACCCCACCCCTCTCCCATATAACCTCCCAAACCTAACTTTTAATTTTTTACAAACACATTTTCTATAATGCTAAAATCCTCTAACATTTTTGTGTTCGGAATTGCCTGTTCAGCAATTGCACTTCCACAGCCAGACTTGACGCTGGCTACTCTGGGTAGCAGAGGCTAGGGACCGCTGGTTTTCACCATTTAACCCCTGTACAGGGATCTGGACTCCGCTGCTACGAATCCCTAGCTTGCATCTCCAGAGTAGTCGCTGACTGGTGGAGTAAGCAGGCAACAAAGAAAACAACAAGCCCTGGAGTCAGTAATGGGTAATCAGTTTAGATAAGCAGCGAGCCAATACAGATTTAACAAACAGAATCAGGATCAGTGAGTAAAACTAATTGCCATGATTGTTGCTCAAGGGTGCTACGGGGGAGCACTATTACTATTGGGGACGCACTATTATTGAGGCCACTAAGAGAGTGCGCTATTAGTATTCAGGCCATTATAGTTAAAGGGGTTGTCCCGCGGCAGCAAGTGGGTCTATACACTTCTGTAGGGCCATATTAATGCACTTTGTAATGTACATTGTGCATTAATTATGAGCCATACAGAAGTTATCAAAAGTTATTCACTTACCTGTTCTGTTGCTGGCGTCCTCGTCTCCATGGTTGCCGTCTAATTTTCGCCGTCTAATGGCCAAATTAGACGCGCTTGCGCAGTCCGGTTCTTCTGCTCTTCTCAATGGGGCTCCGTGTAGCTCCGCCCCGTCACGTGCCGATTCCAGCCAATCAGGAGGCTGGAATCGGCAATGGACCGCACAGAAGCCCTGCGGTCCACCGAGGGAGAAGATGCCGGTGGCCATCTTCACTGGGTAAGTAAGAAGTCACCGGAGCGCGGGGATTCAGGTAAGCGCTGTCCGGTGTTCTTTTTTAACCCCTGCATCGGGGTTGTCTCGCGCCGAACGGGGGGGGGGGGGGGGGGGGAAACCGTTTCGGCGCGGGACAACCCCTTTGATGTCTCCAAAAATAATAGTGCAATATTACCAATGGAGCACTATTGCTATTGGCACCATTAAGGAGGTGCATTATTGCTATTGGGGACATTAGGGGGCGCACTATTACTATTGGGGCCAATAAGTGGGCGCACTATTGCAATTGGGGCCATTTGGGGCTAACCTGTTGGAAACGGAATACTCTTTTAAAACATTGCCAAGTTTAACATATAAATATCCCATACACACCCTCCCTCCCTATCCCCAAAAAACCCCACTACCTCCCACCAACTCCCTCCCTACCCCACAAACCCCACCACCTCCTTCTCCATCCCACGAACCCCCACCACCTCCCTCCCTATCCCACAAACCCCACCCCTCTCCTATATAACCTCTCAAACCTAACGTTTAATTTTTTACAAACACATTTTCTATAATGCTAAATTCCTCTAACATTTTTGTGTTTGGAATTGCCTGTTCAGCAATTGCAGTACCACAGCCAGACTTGGCGCTGGCTACTCTGGGTAGCAGAGGCTAGGGACCGCAGGTTTTCACCCTTTAACCCCTGTACAGGGATCTGGACTCCGCTGCCACGAATCCCTAGCTTGCATCTCCAGAGTAGTCGCTGACTGGTGAAGTAAGCAGGCAACAAAGAAAACAACAAGCCCTGGAGTCAGTAATGGGTAATCAGTTTAGATAAGCAGCAAGCCAATACAGATTTAACACACAGAATCAGGATCAGTGAGTAAAACTAATTCCCATGATTGTTGCTCAAGGGCGCTAAGGGGAAACACTATTACCATTGGGGATGCACTATTATTGAAGTCACTAAGAGAGTGCACTATTAGTATTCAGGCCACTATAGTTAATGTCTCCAAAAATAATAGTGCAATATTACCATTGGAGCACTATTGCTATTGGCGCCATTAAGGAGGTGCACTATTGCTATTGGGGACATTAAGGGGGCGCACTATTGCTATTGGGGCCAATAAGTGGGCGCACTATTGCAATTGGGGTCATTTGGGGATAACCTGTTGGAAACGGAATACTCTTTTAAAACATTGCCAAGTTTAACATATAAATATCCCATACACACCCTCCCTCCCTATCCCACAAACCCCCACCACCTCCCTCCCTATCCCACAAATCCCCACCACCTCCCTCCCTATCCCACAAACCCCACCCCTCTCCCATATAACCTCCCAAACTAACTTTTAATTGTTTACAAACACATTTTCTATAATGCTAAATTCCTCTAACATTTTTGTGTTCGGAATTGCCTGTTCAGCAATTGCACTACCACAGCCAGACTTGGCGCTGGCTACTCTGGGTAGCAGAGGCTAGGAACCGCAGGTTTTCACCCTTTACCCCTGTACAGGGATCTGGACTCCGCTGCTACGAATCCCTAGCTTGCATCTCCAGAGTAGTCGCTGACTGGTGGAGTAAGCAGGCAACAAAGAAAACAACAAGCCCTGGAGTCAGTAATGGGTAATCAGTTTAGATAAGCAGCGAGCCAATACAGATTTAACAAACAGAATCAGGATCAGTGAGTAAAACTAATTGCCATAATTGTTGCTCAAGGGCGCTAAGGGGAAACACTTTTACTATTGGGGACGCACTATTATTGAGGCCACTAAGAGAGTGCACTATTAGTATTCAGGCCACTATAGTTAATGTCTCCAAAAATAATAGTGCAATATTACCATTGGAGCACTATTGCTATTGGCGCCATTAAGGAGGTGCACTATTGCTATTTGGGCCAATAAGTGGGCACACTATTGCAATTGGGGCCATTTGGGGCTAACCTGTTGGAAACTGAATACTCTTTTAAAACATTGCCAAGTTTAACATATAAATATCCCATATACACCCTCCCTCCCTATCCCAAAAACCCCACTACCTCCCACCAACTCCCTCCCTACCCCACAAACCCCACCACCTCCCTCCCTATCCCACAAAGCCCCACCACCTCCCTCCCCATCCCACAAACCCCACCCCTCTCCCATATAACCTCTCAAACCTAACTTTTAATTTTTTACAAACATATTTCCTATAATGCTAAATTCCTCTAACATTTTTGTGTTCGGAATTGCCTGTTCAGCAATTGCACTACCACAGCCAGACTTGGCGCTGGCTACTCTGGGTAGCAGAGGCTAGGGACCGCAGGTTTTCACCCTTTAACCCCTGTACAGGGATCTGGACTCCGCTGCTACGAATCCCTAGCTTACATCTCCAGAGTAGTCGCTGACTGGTGGAGTAAGCAGGCAACAAAGAAAACAACAAGCCCTGGAGTCAGTAATGGGTAATCAGTTTAGATAAGCAGCGAGCCAACACAGATTTAACAAACAGAATCAGGATCAGTGAGTAAAACTAATTGCTATGATTGTTGCTCAAGGGCGCTAAGGGGAAACACTATTACTATTGGGGATGCACTACTATTGAGGTACTAAGAGAGTACACTATTAATATTCAGGCCACTATAGTTAATGTCTCCAAAAATAATAGTGCAATATTACCATTGGAGCACTATTGCTATTGGCGCCATTAAGGAGGTGCACTATTGCTATTGGGGACATTAAGGAGGCGCACTATTGCTATTGGGGCCAATAAGTGGGTGCACTATTGCAATTGGGGCCATTTGGGGCTAACCTGTTGGAAACGGAATACTCTTTTAAAACATTGCCAAGTTTAACATATAAATATCCCATACACACCCTCCCTCCCTATCCCAAAAACCCCCCACTACCTCCCACCAACTCCCTCCCTACCCCACAAACCCCACCACCTCCCTCCCTATCCCACGAACCCCCACAACTTCCCTCCCTATCCCACAAACCCCACCCCTCTCCCATATAACCTCTCAAACCTAACTTTTAAATTTTTACAAACACATTTTCTATAATGCTAAATTCCTCTAACATTTCTGTGTTCGGAATTGCCTGTTCAGCAATTGCACTGCCACAGCCAGACTTGGCGCTGGCTACTCTGGGTAGCAGAGGATATGGACCGCAGGTTTTCACCCTTTACCCCTGTACAGGGATCTGGACTCCGCTGCTACGAATCCCTAGCTTGCATCTCCAGAGTAGTCGCTGACTGGTGGAGTAAGCAGGCAACAAAGAAAACAACAAGCCCTGGAGTCAGTAATGGGTAATCAGTTTAGATAAGCAGCGAGCCAATACAGATTTAACAAACAGAATCAGGATCAGTGAGTAAAACTAATTGCCATGATTGTTGCTCAAGGGCGCTAAGGGGAAACACTATTACTATTGGGGATGCACTATTACTGAGGTCACTAAGAGAGTGTACTATTAGTATTCAGGCCACTATAGTTAATGTATCCAAAAATAATAGTGCAATATTACCATTGGAGCACTATTGCTATTGGTGCTATTAAGGAGGTGCACTATGGCTATTGGGGACATTAAGGGGGCGCACTATTGCTATTGAGGCCAATAAGTGGGTGCACTATTGCAATTGGGGCCATTTGGGGCTAACCTGTTGGAAACGGAATACTCTTTTAAAACATTGCCAAGTTTAACATATAAATATCCCATACAAACCGTCCCTCCCTATCCCCAAAAAACCCCCACTACCTCCCACCAACTCCCTCCCTACCCCACAAACCCCACCACCTCCCTCCCTATCCCACGAACCCCCACCACCTCCCTCCCTATCCCACAAACCCCACCCCTCTCCCATAAGACCTCTCAAACCTAACTTTTAATTTTTTACAAACACATTTTCTATAATGCTAAATTCCTCTAACATTTTTGTGTTCGGAATTGCCTGTTCAGCAATTGCACTACCACAGCCAGACTTGGCGCTGGCTACTCTGGGTAGCAGAGGCTAGGGACCGCAGGTTTTCACCCTTTAACCCCTGTACAGGGATCTGGACTCCGCTGCTACGAATCCCTAGCTTGCATCTCCAGAGTAGTCGCTGACTGGTGGAGTAAGCAGGCAACAAAGAAAACAACAAGTCCTGGAGTCAGTAATGGGTAATCAGTTTAGATAAGCAGCGAGCCAATACAGATTTAACAAACAGAATCAGGATCAGTGAGTAAAACTAATTGCCATGATTGTTGCTCAAGGGCGCTAAGGGTAAACACTATTACTATTGGGGATGCACTATTACTGAGGTCACTAAGAGAGTGTACTATTAGTATTCAGGCCACTATAGTTAATGTCTCCAAAAATAATAGTGCAATATTACCATTGGAGCACTATTGCTATTGGGGCCAATAAGTGGGCGCACTATTGCAATTGGGGCCATTAGGGGCTAACCTGTTGGAAACGGAATACTCTTTTAAAACATTGCCAAGTTTAACATATAAATATCCCATACGCACCCTCCCTCCCTATCCCAAAAAAAACCCACTACCTCCCACCAACTCCCTCCCTAGCCCACAAACCCCACCACCTCCCTCCCTATCCCACGAACCCCCACCACCTCCCTCCCTATCCGACAAACCCCACCCCTCTCCTATATAACCTCTCAAACCTAACGTTTAATTTTTTACAAACACATTTTCTATAATGCTAAATTCCTCTAACATTTTTGTGTTCGGAATTGCCTGTTCAGCAATTGCACTACCACAGCCAGACTTGGCGCTGGCTACTCTGGGTAGCAGAGGCTAGGGACCGCAGGTTTTCACCCTTTAACCCCTGTACAGGGATCTGGACTCCGCTGCTACGAATCCCTAGCTTGCATCTCCAGAGTAGTCGCTGACTGGTGGAGTAAGCAGGCAACAAAGAAAACAACAAGCCCTGGAGTCAGTAATGGGTAATCAGTTTAGATAAGCAGCGAGCCAATACAGATTTAACAAACACAATCAGGATCAGTGAGTAAAACTAATTGCCATGATTGTTGCTCAAGGGTGCTAAGGGGAAACACTATTACTATTGGGGACGCACTATTATTGAGGTCACTAAGAGAGTGCACTATTAGTATTCAGGCCATTATAGTTAATGTCTCCAAAAATAATAGTGCAATATTACCATTGGAGCACTATTGCTATTGGCGCCATTAAGGAGGTGCACTATGGCTATTGGGGACATTAAGAAGGCGCACTATTGCTATTGGGGCCAATAAGTGGGCGCACTATTGCAATTGGGGCCATTTGGGGCTAACCTGTTGGAAACGAAATACTCTTTTAAAACCTTGCCAAGTTTAACATATAAATATCCCATACACACCCTCCCTCCCTATCCCCAAAAAACCCCCACTACCTCCCACCAACTCCCTCCCTACCCCACAAACCCCACCACCTCCCTCCCTATCCCACGAACCCCCACAACTTCCCTCCCTATCCCACAAACCCCACCCCTCTCCCATATAACCTCTCAAACCTAACTTTTAAATTTTTACAAACACATTTTCTATAATGCTAAATTCCTCTAACATTTCTGTGTTCGGAATTGTCTGTTCAGCAATTGCACTGCCACAGCCAGACTTGGCGCTGGCTACTCTGGGTAGCAGAGGATATGGACCGCAGGTTTTCACCCTTTACCCCTGTACAGGGATCTGGACTCCGCTGCTACGAATCCCTAGCTTGCATCTCCAGAGTAGTCGCTGACTGGTGGAGTAAGCAGGCAACAAAGAAAACAACAAGCCCTGGAGTCAGTAATGGATAATCAGTGTAGATAAGCAGCGAGCCAATACAGATTTAACAAACAGAATCAGGATCAGTGAGTAAAAATAATTGCCATGATTGTTGCTCAAGGGCGCTAAGGGGAAACACTATTACTATTGGGGATGCACTATTACTGAGGTCACTAAGAGAGTGTACTATTAGTATTCAGGCCACTATAGTTAATGTATCCAAAAATAATAGTGCAATATTACCATTGGAGCACTATTGCTATTGGTGCTATTAAGGAGGTGCACTATGGCTATTGGGGACATTAAGGGGGCGCACTATTGCTATTGGGGCCAATAAGTGGGTGCACTATTGCAATTGGGGCCATTTGGGGCTAACCTGTTGGAAACGGAATACTCTTTTAAAACATTGCCAAGTTTAACATATAAATATCCCATACACACCCTCCCTCCCTATCCCCAAAAAACCCCCACTACCTCCCACCAACTCCCTCCCTACCCCACAAACCCCACCACCTCCCTCCCTATCCCACGAACCCCCACCACCTCCCTCCCTATCCCACAAACCCCACCCCTCTCCCATATAACCTCTCAAACCTAACTTTTAATTTTTTACAAACACATTTTCTATAATGCTAAATTCCTCTAACATTTTTGTGTTCGGAATTGCCTGTTCAGCAATTGCACTACCACAGCCAGACTTGGCGCTGGCTACTCTGGGTAGCAGAGGCTAGGGACCGCAGGTTTTCACCCTTTAACCCCTGTACAGGGATCTGGACTCCGCTGCTACGAATCCCTAGCTTACATCTCCAGAGTAGTCGCTGACTGGTGGAGTAAGCAGGCAACAAAGAAAACAACAAGCCCTGGAGTCAGTAATGGGTAATTAGTTTAGATAAGCAGCGAGCCAATACAGATTTAACAAACAGAATCAGGATCAGTGAGTAAAACTTATTGCCATGATTGTTGCTCAAGGGCGCTAAGGGGAAACACTATGACTATTGGGGATGCACTATTATTCAGGTTACTAAGAGAGTGCGCTATTAGTATTCAGGCCACTATAGTTAATGTCTCCAAAAATAATAGTGCAATATTACCATTGGAGCACTATTGCTATTGGCGCCATTAAGGAGGTGCACTATTGCTATTGGGGACATTAAGGAGGCGCACAATTGCTATTGGGGCCAATAAGTGGGCGCACTATTGCAATTGGGGCCATTTGGGGCTAACCTGTTGGAAACGGAATACTCTTTTAAAACATTGCCAAGTTTAACATATAAATATCCCATACACACCCTCCCTCCCTATCCCAAAAAAACCCCACTACCTCCCACCAACTCCCTACCTACCCCACAAACCCCACCACCTCCCTCCCTATCCCACGAACCCCCACCACCTCCCTCCCTATCCCACAAACCCCACCCCTCTCCCATATAACCTCTCAAACCTAACTTTTAATTTTTTACAAACACATTTTCTATAATGCTAAATTCCTCTAACATTTCTGTGTTCGGAATTGCCTGTTCAGCAATTGCACTACCACAGCCAGACTTGGCGCTGGCTACTCTGGGTAGCAGAGGCTAGGGACCGCAGGTTTTCACCCTTTAACCCCTGTACAGGGATCTGGACTCCGCTGCTACGAATCCCTAGCTTGCATCTCCAGAGTAGTCGCTGACTGGTGGAGTAAGCAGGCAACAAAGAAAACAACAAGTCCTGGAGTCAGTAATGGGTAATCAGTTTAGATAAGCAGCGAGCCAATACAGATTTAACAAACAGAATCAGGATCAGTGAGTAAAACTAATTGCCATGATTGTTGCTCAAGGGCGCTAAGGGGAAACACTATTACTATTGGGGATGCACTATTATTGAGGTCACTAAGAGAGTGCGCTATTAGTATTCAGGCCATTGTAGTTAATGTCTCCAAAAATAATAGTGCAATATTACCATTGGAGCACTATTGCTATTGGTGCCATTAAGGAGGTGCACTATTGCTATTGGGGACATTAAGGAGGCGCACTATTGCTATTGGGGCCAATAAGTGGGCACACTATTGCAATTGGGGCCATTTGGGGCTAACCTGTTGGAAACGGAATACTCTTTTAAAACATGGCCAAGTTTAACATATAAATATCCCATACGCACCCTCCCTCCCTATCCCAAAAAACCCCCACTACCTCCCACCAACTCCCTCCCTACCCCACAAACCCCACCACCTCCCTCCCTATCCCACAAACCCCCACCACCTCCCTCCCTATCCCACAAACCCCACCCCTCTCCCATATAACCTCTCACACCTAACTTTATTTTTTACAAACACATTTTCTATAATGCTAAATTCCTCTAACATTTTTGTGTTCGGAATTGCCTGTTCAGCAATTGCACTACCACAGCCAGACTTGGCGCTGGCTACTCTGGGTAGCAGAGGCTAGGGACCGCAGGTTTTCACCCTTTAACCCCTGTACAGGGATCTGGACTCCGCTTCTACGAATCCCTAGCTTGCATCTGCAGAGTAGTCGCTGACTGGTGGAGTAAGCAGGCAACAAAGAAAACAACAAGCCCTGGAGTCAGTAATGGGTAATCAGTTTAGATAAGCAGCGAGCCAATACAGATTTAACAAACAGAATCAGGATCAGTGAGTAAAACTAATTGCCATGATTGTTGCTCAAGGGTGCTAAGGGGAAACACTATTACTATTGGGGACGCACTATTATTGAGGACACTAAGAGAGTGTACTATTAGTATTCAGGCCACTATAGTTAATGTCTCCAAAAATAATAGTGCAATATTACCATTGGAGCACTATTGCTATTGGCGCCATTAAGGAGGTGCACTATTGCTATTGGGGACACTAAGGGGGCGCACTATTGCTATTGGGGCCAATAAGTGGGCGCACTATTGCAATTGGGGCCATTTGGGGCTAACCTGTTGGAAACGGAATACTCTTTTAAAACATTGCCAAGTTTAACATATAAATATCCCATATACACCCTCCCTCCCTATCCCAAAAAACCCCCACTACCTCCCAACAACTCCCTCCCTACCCCACAAACCCCACCACCTCCCTCCCTATGCCACGAACCCCCACCACCTCCCTCCCTATCCCACAAACCCCACCCCTCTCCCATATAACCTCTCAAACCTAACTTTTAATTTTTTACAAACACATTTTCTATAATGCTAAATTCCTCTAACATTTTTGTGTTCGGAATTGCCTGTTCAGCAATTGCACTACCACAGCCAGACTTGGCGCTGGCTACTCTGGGTAGCAGAGGCTAGGGACCGCAGGTTTTCACCCTTTAACCCCTGTACAGGGATCTGGACTCCGCTGCTACGAATCCCTAGCTTGCATCTCCAGAGTAGTCGCTGACTGGTGGAGTAAGCAGGCAACAAAGAAAACAACAAGTCCTGGAGTCAGTAATGGGTAATCAGTTTAGATAAGCAGCGAGCCAATACAGATTTAACAAACAGAATCAGGATCAGTGAGTAAAACTAATTGCCATGATTGTTGCTCAAGGGTGCTACGGGGAAACACTATTACTATTGGGGACGCACTATTATTGAGGTCACTAAGAGAGTGCGCTATTAGTATTCAGGCCATTGTAGTTAATGTCTCCAAAAATAATAGTGCAATATTACCATTGGAGCACTATTGCTATTGGTGCCATTAAGGAGGTGCACTATTGCTATTGGGGACATTAAGGAGGCGCACTATTGCTATTGGGGCCAATAAGTGGGCACACTATTGCAATTGGGGCCATTTGGGGCTAACCTGTTGGAAACGGAATACTCTTTTAAAACATGGCCAAGTTTAACATATAAATATCCCATACACACCCTCCCTCCCTATCCCAAAAAAACCCCACTACCTCCCACCAACTCCCTCCCTACCCCACAAACCCCACCACCTCCCTCCCTATCCCACAAACCCCCACCACCTCCCTCCCTATCCCACAAACACCACCCCTCTCCCATATAACCTCTAGAACCTAACTTAATTTTTTACAAACACATTTTCTATAATGCTAAATTCCTCTAACATTTTTGTGTTCGGAATTGCCTGTTCAGCAATTGCACTACCACAGCCAGACTTGGCGCTGGCTACTCTGGGTAGCAGAGGCTAGAGACCGCAGGTTTTCACCCTTTAACCCCTGTACAGGGATCTGGACTCCGCTGCTACGAATCCCTAGCTTGCATCTCCAGAGTAGTCGCTGACTGGTGGAGTAAGCAGGCAACAAAGAAAACAACAAGCCCTGGAGTCAGTAATGGGTAATTAGTTTAGATAAGCAGCGAGCCAATACAGATTTAAGAAACAGAATCAGGATCAGTGAGTAAAACTAATTACCATGATTGTTGCTCAAGGGCGCTAAGGGGAAACACTATTACTATTGGGGATGCACTATTATTGAGGTTACTAAGAGAGTGAACTATTAGTATTCAGGCCACTATAGTTAATGTCTCCAAAAATAATAGTGCAATATTATCATTGGAGCACTATTGCTATTGGCGCCATTAAGGAGGTGCACTATTGCTATTGGGGACATTAAGGAGGCGAACTGTTGGTATTGGGGCCAATAAGTGGGCGCACTATTGCAATTGGGGCCATTTGGGGCTAACCTGTTGGAAACGGAATACTCTTTTAAAACATTGCCAAGTTTAACATATAAATATCCCATACACACCCTCCCTCCCTATCCCAAAAAACCCCCACTACCTCCCACCAACTCCCTCCCTACCCCACAAACCCCACCACCTCCCTCCCTATCCCACGAACCCCCACCACCTCCCTCCCTATCCGACAAACCCCACCCCTCTCCTATATAACCTCTCAAACCTAACGTTTAATTTTTTACAAACACATTTTCTATAATGCTAAATTCCTCTAACATTTCTGTGTTCGGAATTGCCTGTTCAGCAATTGCACTGCCACAGCCAGACTTGGCGCTGGCTACTCTGGGTAGCAGAGGATATGGACCGCAGGTTTTCACCCTTTACCCCTGTACAGGGATCTGGACTCCGCTGCTACGAATCCCTAGCTTGCATCTCCAGAGTAGTCGCTGACTGGTGGAGTAAGCAGGCAACAAAGAAAACAACAAGCCCTGGAGTCAGTAATGGGTAATCAGTTTAGATAAGCAGCGAGCCAATACAGATTTAACAAACAGAATCAGGATCAGTGAGTAAAACTAATTGCCATGATTGTTGCTCAAGGGCGCTAAGGGGAAACACTATTACTATTGGGGATGCACTATTACTGAGGTCACTAAGAGAGTGTACTATTAGTATTCAGGCCACTATAGTTAATGTATCCAAAAATAATAGTGCAATATTACCATTGGAGCACTATTGCTATTGGTGCTATTAAGGAGGTGCACTATGGCTATTGGGGACATTAAGGGGGCGCACTATTGCTATTGAGGCCAATAAGTGGGTGCACTATTGCAATTGGGGCCATTTGGGGCTAACCTGTTGGAAACGGAATACTCTTTTAAAACATTGCCAAGTTTAACATATAAATATCCCATACAAACCCTCCCTCCCTATCCCCAAAAAACCCCCACTACCTCCCACCAACTCCCTCCCTACCCCACAAACCCCACCACCTCCCTCCCTATCCCACGAACCCCCACCACCACCCTCCCTATCCCACAAACCCCACCCCTCTCCCATATAACCTCTCAAACCTAACTTTTAATTTTTTACAAACACATTTTCTATAATGCTAAATTCCTCTAACATTTTTGTGTTCGGAATTGCCTGTTCAGCAATTGCACTACCACAGCCAGACTTGGCGCTGGCTACTCTGGGTAGCAGAGGCTAGGGACCGCAGGTTTTCACCCTTTAACCCCTGTACAGGGATCTGGACTCCGCTGCTACGAATCCCTAGCTTGCATCTCCAGAGTAGTCGCTGACTGGTGGAGTAAGCAGGCAACAAAGAAAACAACAAGTCCTGGAGTCAGTAATGGGTAATCAGTTTAGATAAGCAGCGAGCCAATACAGATTTAACAAACAGAATCAGGATCAGTGAGTAAAACTAATTGCCATGATTGTTGCTCAAGGGCGCTAAGGGGAAACACTATTACTATTGGGGATGCACTATTACTGAGGTCACTAAGAGAGTGTACTATTAGTATTCAGGCCACTATAGTTAATGTCTCCAAAAATAATAGTGCAATATTACCATTGGAGCACTATTGCTATTGGGGCCAATAAGTGGGCGCACTATTGCAATTGGGGCCATTTGGGGCTAACCTGTTGGAAACGGAATACTCTTTTAAAACATTGCCAAGTTTAACATATAAATATCCCATACGCACCCTCCCTCCCTATCCCAAAAAAACCCCACTACCTCCCACCAACTCCCTCCCTAGCCCACAAACCCCACCACCTCCCTCCCTATCCCACGAACCCCCACCACCTCCCTCCCTATCCGACAAACCCCACCCCTCTCCTATATAACCTCTCAAACCTAACGTTTAATTTTTTACAAACACATTTTCTATAATGCTAAATTCCTCTAACATTTTTGTGTTCGGAATTGCCTGTTCAGCAATTGCACTACCACAGCCAGACTTGGCGCTGGCTACTCTGGGTAGCAGAGGCTAGGGACCGCAGGTTTTCACCCTTTAACCCCTGTACAGGGATCTGGACTCCGCTGCTACGAATCCCTAGCTTGCATCTCCAGAGTAGTCGCTGACTGGTGGAGTAAGCAGGCAACAAAGAAAACAACAAGCCCTGGAGTCAGTAATGGGTAATCAGTTTAGATAAGCAGCGAGCCAATACAGATTTAACAAACACAATCAGGATCAGTGAGTAAAACTAATTGCCATGATTGTTGCTCAAGGGTGCTAAGGGGAAACACTATTACTATTGGGGACGCACTATTATTGAGGTCACTAAGAGAGTGCACTATTAGTATTCAGGCCATTATAGTTAATGTCTCCAAAAATAATAGTGCAATATTACCATTGGAGCACTATTGCTATTGGCGCCATTAAGGAGGTGCACTATGGCTATTGGGGACATTAAGGAGGCGCACTATTGCTATTGGGGCCAATGAGTGGGCGCACTATTGCAATTGGGGCCATTTGGGGCTAACCTGTTGGAAACGAAATACTCTTTTAAAACCTTGCCAAGTTTAACATATAAATATCCCATACACACCCTCCCTCCCTATCCCCAAAAAACCCCCACTACCTCCCACCAACTCCCTCCCTACCCCACAAACCCCACCACCTCCCTCCCTATCCCACGAACCCCCACAATTTCCCTCCCTATCCCACAAACCCCACCCCTCTCCCATATAACCTCTCAAACCTAACTTTTAATTTTTTACAAACACATTTTCTATAATGCTAAATTCCTCTAACATTTCTGTGTTCGGAATTGCCTGTTCAGCAATCGCACTGCCACAGCCAGACTTGGCGCTGGCTACTCTGGGTAGCAGAGGATATGGACCGCAGGTTTTCACCCTTTACCCCTGTACAGGGATCTGGACTCCGCTGCTACGAATCCCTAGCTTGCATCTCCAGAGTAGTCGCTGACTGGTGGAGTAAGCAGGCAACAAAGAAAACAACAAGCCCTGGAGTCAGTAATGGGTAATCAGTTTAGATAAGCAGCGAGCCAATACAGATTTAACAAACAGAATCAGGATCAGTGAGTAAAACTAATTGCCATGATTGTTGCTCAAGGGCGCTAAGGGGAAACACCATTACTATTGGGGATGCACTATTACTGAGGTCACTAAGAGAGTGTACTATTAGTATTCAGGCCACTATAGTTAATGTATCCAAAAATAATAGTGTAATATTACCATTGGAGCACTATTGCTATTGGTGCTATTAAGGAGGTGCACTATGGCTATTGGGGACATTAAGGGGGCGCACAATTGCTATTGGGGCCAATAAGTGGGCGCACTATTGCAATTGGGGCCATTTGGGGCTAACCTGTTGGAAACGGAATACTCTTTTAAAACATTGCCAAGTTTAACATATAAATATCCCATACACACCCTCCCTCCCTATCCCCAAAAAACCCCCACTACCTCCCACCAACTCCCTCCCTACCCCACAAACCCCACCACCTCCCTCCCTATCCCACGAACCCCCACCACCTCCCTCCCTATCCCACAAACCCCACCCCTCTCCCATATAACCTCTCAAACCTAACTTTTAATTTTTTACAAACACATTTTCTATAATGCTAAATTCCTCTAACATTTTTGTGTTCGGTATTGCCTGTTCAGCAATTGCACTACCACAGCCAGACTTGGCGCTGGCTACTCTGGGTAGCAGAGGCTAGGGACCGCAGGTTTTCACCCTTTAACCCCTGTACAGGGATCTGGACTCCGCTGCTACGAATCCCTAGCTTGCATCTCCAGAGTAGTCGCTGACTGGTGGAGTAAGCAGGCAACAAAGAAAACAACAAGCCCTGGAGTCAGTAATGGGTAATTAGTTTAGATAAGCAGCGAGCCAATACAGATTTAACAAACAGAATCAGGATCAGTGAGTAAAACATATTGCCATGATTGTTGCTCAAGGGCGCTAAGGGGAAACACTATTACTATTGGGGATGCACTGTTATTGAGGTTACTAAGAGAGTGAACTATTAGTATTCAGGCCACTATAGTTAATGTCTCCAAAAATAATAGTGCAATATTACCATTGGAGCACTATTGCTATTGGCGCCATTAAGGAGGTGCACTATTGCTATTGGGGACATTAAGGAGGCGCACAATTGCTATTGGGGCCAATAAGTGGGCGCACTATTGCAATTGGGGCCATTTGGGGCTAACCTGTTGGAAACGGAATACTCTTTTAAAACATTGCCAAGTTTAACATATAAATATCCCATACACACCCTCCCTCCCTATCCCAAAAAAACCCCACTACCTCCCACCAACTCCCTACCTACCCCACAAACCCCACCACCTCCCTCCCTATCCCACGAACCCCCACCACCTCCCTCCCTATCCCACAAACCCCACCCCTCTCCCATATAACCTCTCAAACCTAACTTTTAATTTTTTACAAACACATTTTCTATAATGCTAAATTCCTCTAACATTTCTGTGTTCGGAATTGCCTGTTCAGCAATTGCACTACCACAGCCAGACTTGGCGCTGGCTACTCTGGGTAGCAGAGGCTAGGGACCGCAGGTTTTCACCCTTTAACCCCTGTACAGGGATCTGGACTCCGCTGCTACGAATCCCTAGCTTACATCTCCAGAGTAGTCGCTGACTGGTGGAGTAAGCAGAGAACAAAGAAAACAACAAGTCCTGGAGTCAGTAATGGGTAATCAGTTTAGATAAGCAGCGAGCCAATACAGATTTAACAAACAGAATCAGGATCAGTGAGTAAAACTAATTGCCATGATTGTTGCTCAAGGGTGCTACGGGGAAACACTATTACTATTGGGGACGCACTATTATTGAGGTCACTAAGAGAGTGCGCTATTAGTATTCAGGCCATTGTAGTTAATGTTTTCAAAAATAATAGTGCAATATTACCATTGGAGCACTATTGCTATTGGTGCCATTAAGGAGGTGCACTATTGCTATTGGGGACATTAAGGGGGCACACTATTGCTATTGGGGCCAATAAGTGGGCACACTATTGCAATTGGGGCCATTTGGGGCTAACCTGTTGGAAACGGAATACTCTTTTAAAACACTGCCAAGTTTACTATATAAATATCCCATACACACCCTCCCTCCCTATCCCAAAAAAAACCCCACTACCTCCCACCAACTCCCTCCCTACCCCACAAACCCCACCACCTCCCTCCCTATCCCACAAAGCCCCACCACCTCCCTCCCTATCCCACAAACCCCACCCCTCTCCTATATAACCACCCCTCTCCTATATAACCTCTCAAACCTAACTTAATTTTTTACAAACACATTTTCTATAATGCTACATTCCTCTAACATTTTTGTGTTCGGAATTGCCTGTTCAGCAATTGCACTACCACAGCCAGACTTGGCGCTGGCTACTCTGGGTAGCAGAGGCTAGGGACCGCAGGTTTTCACCCTTTAACCCCTGTAGAGGGACCTGGACTCCGCTGCTACGAATCCCTAGCTTGCATCTGCAGAGTAGTAGCTGACTGGTGGAGTAAGCAGGCAACAAAGAAAACAACAAGCCCTGGAGTCAGTAATGGGTAATCAGTGTAGATAAGCAGCGAGCCAATACAGATTTAACAAACAGAATGAGGATCAGTGAGTAAAACTAATTGCCATGATTGTTGCTCAAGGGTGCTAAGGGGAAACACTATTACTATTGGGAACGCACTATTATTGAGGACACTAAGAGAGTGTACTATTAGTATTCAGGCCACTATAGTTAATGTCTCCAAAAATAATAGTGCAATATTACCATTGGAGCACTATTGCTATTGGCGCCATTAAGGGGGTGCACTATTGCTATTGGGGACATTAAGGGGGCGCACTATTGCTATTGGGGCCAATAAGTGGGCGCACTATTGCAATTGGGGCCATTTGGGGCTAACCTGTTGGAAACGGAATACTCTTTTAAAACATTGCCAAGTTTAACATATAAATATCCCATACACACCCTCCCTCCCTATCCCAAAAAAACCCCACTACCTCCCACCAACTCCCTACCTACCCCACAAACCCCACCACCTCCCTCCCAATCCCACGAACCCCCACCACCTCCCTCCCTATCCCACAAACCCCACCCCTCTCCCATATAACCTCTCAAACCTAACTTTTAATTTTTTACAAACACATTTTCTATAATGCTAAATTCCTCTAACATTTTTGTGTTCGGAATTGCCTGTTCAGCAATTGCACTACCACAGCCAGACTTGGCGCTGGCTACTCTGGGTAGCAGAGGCTAGGGACCGCAGGTTTTCACCCTTTAACCCCTGTACAGGAATCTGGACTCCACTGCTACGAATCCCTAGCTTGCATCTCCAGAGTAGTCGCTGACTGGTGGAGTAAGCAGGCAACAAAGAAAACAACAAGTCCTGGAGTCAGTAATGGGTAATCAGTTTAGATAAGCAGCGAGCCAATACAGATTTAACAAACAGAATCAGGATCAGTGAGTAAAACTAATTGCCATGATTGTTGCTCAAGGGTGCTACGGGGAAACACTATTACTATTGGGGATGCACTATTATTGAGGTTACTAAGAGAGTGCACTATTAGTATTCAGGCCACTATAGTTAATGTCTCCAAAAATAATAGTGCAATATTACCATTGGAGCACTATTGCTATTGGCGCCATTAAGGAGGTGCACTATTGCTATTGGGGACATTAAGGAGGCGCACTATTGCTATTGGGGCCAATAAGTGGGCACACTTTTGCAATTGGGGCCATTTGGGGCTAACCTGTTGGAAACGGAATACTCTTTTAAAACATTGCCAAGTTTAACATATAAGTATCCCATACGCACCCTCCCTCCCTATCCCAAAAAACCCCCACTACCTCCCACCAACTCCCTCCCTACCCCACAAACCCCACCACCTCCCTCCCTATCCCACAAACCCCACCCCTCTCCCATATAACCTCTCAAACCTAACTTTTAATTTTTTACAAACACATTTTCTATAATGCTAAATTCCTCTAACATTTTTGTGTTCGGAATTGCCTGTTCAGCAATTGCACTACCACAGCCAGACTTGGCGCTGGCTACTCTGGGTAGCAGAGGCTAGGGACCGCAGGTTTTCACCCTTTAACCCCTGTACAGGAATCTGGACTCCACTGCTACGAATCCCTAGCTTGCATCTCCAGAGTAGTCGCTGACTGGTGGAGTAAGCAGGCAACAAAGAAAACAACAAGTCCTGGAGTCAGTAATGGGTAATCAGTTTAGATAAGCAGCGAGCCAATACAGATTTAACAAGCAGAATCAGGATCAGTGAGTAAAACTAATTGCCATGATTGTTGCTCAAGGGCGCTAAGGGGAAACACTTTTACTATTGGGGACGCACTATTATTGAGGTTACTAAGAGAGTGTACTATTAGTATTCAGGCCACTATAGTTAATGTCTCCAAAAATAGTAGTGCAATATTACCATTGGAGCACTATTGCTATTGGCGCCATTAAGGAGGTGCACTATTGCTATTGGGGACATTAAGGGGGCGCACTATTGCTATTGGCGTCAATAAGTGGGCGCACTATTGCAATTGGGGCCATTTGGGGCTAACCTGTTGGAAACGGAATACTCTTTTAAAACATTGCCAAGTTTAACATATAAATATCCCATACACACCCTCCCTCCCTATCCCAAAAAAACCCCACTACCTCCCACCAACTCCCTACCTACCCCACAAAGCCCACCACCTCCCTCCCTATCCCACGAACCCCCACCACCTCCCTCCCTATCCCACAAACCCCACCGCTCTCCCATATAACTTCTCAAACCTAACTTTTAATTTTTTACAAACACATTTTCTATAATGCTAAATTCCTCTAACATTTTTGTGTTCGGAATTGCCTGTTCAGCAATTGCACTACCACAGCCAGACTTGGCGCTGGCTACTTTGGGTAGCAGAGGCTAGGGACCGCAGGTTTTCACCCTTTAACCCCTGTACAGAGATCTGGACTCCGCTGCTACGAATCCCTAGCTTGCATCTCCAGAGTAGTCGCTGACTGGTGGAGTAAGCAGGCAACAAAGAAAACAACAAGTCCTGGAGTCAGTAATGGGTAATCAGTTTAGATAAGCAGCGAGCCAATACAGATTTAACAAACAGAATCAGGATCAGTGAGTAAAACTAATTGCCATGATTGTTGCTCAAGGGCGCTAAGGGGAAACACTATTACTATTGGGGATGCACTATTATTGAGGTTACTAAGAGAGTGCACTATTAGTATTCAGGCCACTATAGTTAATGTCTCCAAAAATAATAGTGCAATATTACCATTGGAGCACTATTGCTATTGGCGCCATTAAGGAGGTGCACTATTGCTATTGGGGACATTAAGGAGGTGCACTATTGCTATTGGGGCCAATAAGTGGGCACACTTTTGCAATTGGGGCCATTTGGGGCTAACCTGTTGGAAACGGAATACTCTTTTAAAACATTGCCAAGTTTAACATATAAGTATCCCATACGCACCCTCCCTCCCTATCCCAAAAAACCCCCACTACCTCCCACCACCTCCCTCCCTATCCCACAAACCCCACCCCTCTCCCATATAACCTCTCAAACCTAACTTTTAATTTTTTACAAACACATTTTCTATAATGCTAAATTCCTCTAACATTTTTGTGTTCGGAATTGCCTGTTCAGCAATTGCACTACCACAGCCAGACTTGGCGCTGGCTACTCTGGGTAGCAGAGGCTAGGGACCGCAGGTTTTCACCCTTTAACCCCTGTACAGGAATCTGGACTCCACTGCTACGAATCCCTAGCTTGCATCTCCAGAGTAGTCGCTGACTGGTGGAGTAAGCAGGCAACAAAGAAAACAACAAGTCCTGGAGTCAGTAATGGGTAATCAGTTTAGATAAGCAGCGAGCCAAAACAGATTTAACAAGCAGAATCAGGATCAGTGAGTAAAACTAATTGCCATGATTGTTGCTCAAGGGCGCTAAGGGGAAACACTTTTACTATTGGGGACGCACTATTATTGAGGTTACTAAGAGAGTGTACTATTAGTATTCAGGCCACTATAGTTAATGTCTCCAAAAATAATAGTGCAATATTACCATTGGAGCACTATTGCTATTGGCGCCATTAAGGAGGTGCACTATTGCTATTGGGGACATTAAGGGGGCGCACTATTGCTATTGGCGTCAATAAGTGGGCGCACTATTGCAATTGGGGCCATTTGGGGCTAACCTGTTGGAAACGGAATACTCTTTTAAAACATTGCCAAGTTTAACATATAAATATCCCATACACACCCTCCCTCCCTATCCCAAAAAAACCCCACTACCTCCCACCAACTCCCTACCTACCCCACAAACCCCACCACCTCCCTCCCTATCCCACGAACCCCCACCACCTCCTTCCCTATCCCACAAACCCCATCCCTCTCCCATATAACCTCTCAAACCTAACTTTTAATTTTTTACAAACACATTTTCTATAATGCTAAATTCCTCTAACATTTCTGTGTTCGGAATTGCCTGTTCAGCAATTGCACTACCACAGCCAGACTTGGCGCTGGCTACTCTGGGTAGCAGAGGCTAGGGACCGCAGGTTTTCACCCTTTAACCCCTGTACAGGGATCTGGACTCCGCTGCTACGAATCCCTAGCTTGCATCTCCAGAGTAGTCGCTGACTGGTGGAGTAAGCAGGCAACAAAGAAAACAACAAGTCCTGGAGTCAGTAATGGGTAATCAGTTTAGATAAGCAGCGAGCCAATACAGATTTAACAAACAGAATCAGGATCAGTGAGTAAAACTAATTGCCATGATTGTTGCTCAAGGGCGCTAAGGGGAAACACTATTACTATTGGGGATGCACTATTATTGAGGTTACTAAGAGAGTGCACTATTAGTAATCAGGCCACTATAGTTAATGTCTCCAAAAATAATAGTGCAATATTACCATTGGAGCACTATTGCTATTGGCGCCATTAAGGAGGTGCACTATTGCTATTGGGGACATTAAGGAGGCGCACTATTGCTATTGGGGCCAATAAGTGGGCACACTATTGCAATTGGGGCCATTTGGGGCTAACCTGTTGGAAACGGAATACTCTTTTAAAACATTGCCAAGTTTAACATATAAATATCCCATACACACCCTCCCTCCCTATCCCAAAAAACCCCCACTACCTCCCACCAACTCCCTCCCTACCCCACAAACCCCAGCACCTCCCTCCCTATCCCACGAACCCCAACCACCTCCCTCCCTATCCGACAAACCCCACCCCTCTCCTATATAACCTCTCAAACCTAACGTTTAATTTTTTACAAACACATTTTCTATAATGCTAAATTCCTCTAACATTTTTGCGTTCGGAATTGCCTGTTCAGCAATTGCACTACCCCAGCCAGACTTGGCGCTGGCTACTCTGGGTAGCAGAGGCTAGGGACCGCAGGTTTTCACCCTTTAACCCCTGTACAGGGATCTGGACTCCGCTGCTACGAATCCCTAGCTTGCATCTCCAGAGTAGTCGCTGACTGGTGGAGTAAGCAGGCAACAAAGAAAACAACAAGCCCTGGAGTCAGTAATGGGTAATCAGTTTAGATAAGCAGCGAGCCAATACAGATTTAACAAACAGAATCAGGATCAGTGAGTAAAACTAATTGCCATGATTGTTGCTCAAGGGCGCTAAGGGGAAACACTATTACTATTGGGGATGCACTATTACTGAGGTCACTAAGAGAGTGTACTATTAGTATTCAGGCCACTATAGTTAATGTATCCAAAAATAATAGTGCAATATTACCATTGGAGCACTATTGCTATTGGTGCTATTAAAGAGGTGCACTATGGCTATTGGGGACATTAAGGGGGCGCACTATTGCTATTGGGGCCAATAAGTGGGCGCACTATTGCAATTGGGGCCATTTGGGGCTAACCTGTTGGAAACGGAATACTCTTTTAAAACATTGCCAAGTTTAACATATAAATATCCCATACACACCCTCCCTCCCTATCCCCAAAAAACCCCCACTACCTCCCACCAACTCCCTCCCTACCCCACAAACCCCACCACCTCCCTCCCTATCCCACGAACCCCCACCACCTCCCTCCCTATCCCACAAACCCCACCCCTCTCCCATATAACCTCTCAAACCTAACTTTTAATTTTTTACAAACACATTTTCTATAATGCTAAATTCCTCTAACATTTTTGTGTTCGGTATTGCCTGTTCAGCAATTGCACTACCACAGCCAGACTTGGCGCTGGCTACTCTGGGTAGCAGAGGCTAGGGACCGCAGGTTTTCACCCTTTAACCCCTGTACAGGGATCTGGACTCCGCTGCTACGAATCCCTAGCTTGCATCTCCAGAGTAGTCGCTGACTGGTGGAGTAAGCAGGCAACAAAGAAAACAACAAGCCCTGGAGTCAGTAATGGGTAATTAGTTTAGATAAGCAGCGAGCCAATACAGATTTAACAAACAGAATCAGGATCAGTGAGTAAAACATATTGCCATGATTGTTGCTCAAGGGCGCTAAGGGGAAACACTATTACTATTGGGGATGCACTGTTATTGAGGTTACTAAGAGAGTGAACTATTAGTATTCAGGCCACTATAGTTAATGTCTCCAAAAATAATAGTGCAATATTACCATTGGAGCACTATTGCTATTGGCGCCATTAAGGAGGTGCACTATTGCTATTGGGGACATTAAGGAGGCGCACAATTGCTATTGGGGCCAATAAGTGGGCGCACTATTGCAATTGGGGCCATTTGGGGCTAACCTGTTGGAAACGGAATACTCTTTTAAAACATTGCCAAGTTTAACATATAAATATCCCATACACACCCTCCCTCCCTATCCCAAAAAAACCCCACTACCTCCCACCAACTCCCTACCTACCCCACAAACCCCACCACCTCCCTCCCTATCCCACGAACCCCCACCACCTCCTTCCCTATCCCACAAACCCCACCCCTCTCCCATATAACCTCTCAAACCTAACTTTTAATTTTTTACAAACACATTTTCTATAATGCTAAATTCCTCTAACATTTCTGTGTTCGGAATTGCCTGTTCAGCAATTGCACTACCACAGCCAGACTTGGCGCTGGCTACTCTGGGTAGCAGAGGCTAGGGACCGCAGGTTTTCACCCTTTAACCCCTGTACAGGGATCTGGACTCCGCTGCTACGAATCCCTAGCTTGCATCTCCAGAGTAGTCGCTGACTGGTGGAGTAAGCAGGCAACAAAGAAAACAACAAGCCCTGGAGTCAGTAATGGGTAATCAGTTTAGATAAGCAGCGAGCCAATACAGATTTAACAAACAGAATCAGGATCAGTGAGTAAAACTAATTGCCATGATTGTTGCTCAAGGGTGCTAAGGGGAAACACTATTACTATTGGGGATGCACTATTATTGAGGTTACTAAGAGAGTGCACTATTAGTATTCAGGCCACTATAGTTAATGTCTCCAAAAATAATAGTGCAATATTACCATTGGAGCACTATTGTTATTGGCGCCATTAAGGGGGTGCACTATTGCTATTGGGGACATTAAGGGGGCACACTATTGCTATTGGGGCCAATAAGTGGGCACACTATTGCAATTGGGGCCATTTGGGGCTAACCTGTTGGAAACGGAATACTCTTTTAAAACACTGCCAAGTTTACTATATAAATATCCCATACACACCCTCCCTCCCTATCCCAAAAAAACCCCACTACCTCCCACCAACTCCCTCCCTACCCCACAAACCCCACCACCTCCCTCCCTATCCCACAAAGCCCCACCACCTCCCTCCCTATCCCACAAACCCCACCCCTCTCCTATATAACCTCTCAAACCTAACTTAATTTTTTACAAACACATTTTCTATAATGCTAAATTCCTCTAACATTTTTGTGTTCGGAATTGCCTGTTCAGCAATTGCACTACCACAGCCAGACTTGGCGCTGGCTACTTTGGGTAGCAGAGGCTAGGGACCGCAGGTTTTCACCCTTTAACCCCTGTACAGAGATCTGGACTCCGCTGCTACGAATCCCTAGCTTGCATCTCCAGAGTAGTCGCTGACTGGTGGAGTAAGCAGGCAACAAAGAAAACAACAAGCCCTGGAGTCAGTAACCGGTAATCAGTTTAGATAAGCAGCGAGCCAATACAGATTTAACAAACAGAATGAGGATCAGTGAGTAAAACTAATTGCCATGATTGTTGCTCAAGGGTGCTAAGGGGAAACACTATTACTATTGGGGATGCACTATTATTGAGGTTACTAAGAGAGTGTACTATTAGTATTCAGGCCACTATAGTTAATGTCTCCAAAAATAATAGTGCAATATTACCATTGGAGCACTATTGCTATTGGCGCCATTAAGGAGGTGCACTATTGCTATTGGGGACATTAAGGAGGCGCACAATTGCTATTGGGGCCAATAAGTGGGCGCACTATTGCAATTGGGGCCATTTGGGGCTAACCTGTGGGAAACGGAATACTCTTTTAAAACATTGCCAAGTTTAACATATAAATATCCCATACACACCCTCCCTCCCTATCCCAAAAAAACCCCACTACCTCCCACCAACTCCCTACCTACCCCACAAACCCCACCACCTCCCTCCCTATCCCACGAACCCCCACCACCTCCCTCCCTATCCCACAAACCCCACCCCTCTCCCATATAACCTCTCAAACCTAACTTTTAATTTTTTACAAACACATTTTCTATAATGCTAAATTCCTCTAACATTTTTGTGTTCGGTATTGCCTGTTCAGCAATTGCACTACCACAGCCAGACTTGGCGCTGGCTACTCTGGGTAGCAGAGGCTAGGGACCGCAGGTTTTCACCCTTTAACCCCTGTACAGGGATCTGGACTCCGCTGCTACGAATCCCTAGCTTGCATCTCCAGAGTAGTCGCTGACTGGTGGAGTAAGCAGGCAACAAAGAAAACAACAAGCCCTGGAGTCAGTAATGGGTAATTAGTTTAGATAAGCAGCGAGCCAATACAGATTTAACAAACAGAATCAGGATCAGTGAGTAAAACATATTGCCATGATTGTTGCTCAAGGGCGCTAAGGGGAAACACTATTACTATTGGGGATGCACTGTTATTGAGGTTACTAAGAGAGTGAACTATTAGTATTCAGGCCACTATAGTTAATGTCTCCAAAAATAATAGTGCAATATTACCATTGGAGCACTATTGCTATTGGCGCCATTAAGGAGGTGCACTATTGCTATTGGGGACATTAAGGAGGCGCACAATTGCTATTGGGGCCAATAAGTGGGCGCACTATTGCAATTGGGGCCATTTGGGGCTAACCTGTTGGAAACGGAATACTCTTTTAAAACATTGCCAAGTTTAACATATAAATATCCCATACACACCCTCCCTCCCTATCCCAAAAAAACCCCACTACCTCCCACCAACTCCCTACCTACCCCACAAACCCCACCACCTCCCTCCCTATCCCACGAACCCCCACCACCTCCTTCCCTATCCCACAAACCCCACCCCTCTCCTATATAACCTCTCAAACCTAACTTAATTTTTTACAAACACATTTTCTATAATGCTAAATTCCTCTAACATTTTTGTGTTCGGAATTGCCTGTTCAGCAATTGCACTACCACAGCCAGACTTGGCGCTGGCTACTCTGGGTAGCAGAGGCTAGGGACCGCAAGTTTTCACCCTTTAACCCCTGTACAGGGACCTGGACTCCGCTGCTACGAATCCCTAGCTTGCATCTGCAGAGTAGTCGCTGACTGGTGGAGTAAGCAGGCAACAAAGAAAACAACAAGCCCTGGAGTCAGTAACCGGTAATCAGTTTAGATAAGCAGCGAGCCAATACAGATTTAACAAACAGAATGAGGATCAGTGAGTAAAACTAATTGCCATGATTGTTGCTCAAGGGTGCTAAGGGGAAACACTATTACTATTGGGGATGCACTATTATTGAGGTTACTAAGAGAGTGTACTATTAGTATTCAGGTCACTATAGTTAATGTCTCCAAAAATAATAGTGCAATATTACCATTGGAGCACTATTGCTATTGGCGCCATTAAGGAGGTGCACTATTGCTATTGGGGACATTAAGGAGGCGCACAATTGCTATTGGGGCCAATAAGTGGGCGCACTATTGCAATTGGGGCCATTTGGGGCTAACCTGTTGGAAACGGAATACTCTTTTAAAACATTGCCAAGTTTAACATATAAATATCCCATACACACCCTCCCTCCCTATCCCAAAAAAACCCCACTACCTCCCACCAACTCCCTACCTACCCCACAAACCCCACCACCTCCCTCCCTATCCCACGAACCCCCACCACCTCCCTCCCTATCCCACAAACCCCACCCCTCTCCCATATAACCTCTCAAACCTAACTTTTAATTTTTTACAAACACATTTTCTATAATGCTAAATTCCTCTAACATTTCTGTGTTCGGAATTGCCTGTTCAGCAATTGCACTACCACAGCCAGACTTGGCGCTGGCTACTCTGGGTAGCAGAGGCTAGGGACCGCAGGTTTTTACCCTTTAACCCATGTACAGGGATCTGGACTCCGCAGCTACGAATCCCTAGCTTGCATCTCCAGAGTAGTCGCTGACTGGTGGAGTAAGCAGGCAACAAAGAAAACAACAAGCCCTGGAGTCAGTAATGGGTAATCAGTTTAGATAAGCAGCGAGCCAATACAGATTTAACAAACAGAATCAGGATCAGTGAGTAAAACTAATTGCCATAATTGTTGCTCAAGGGCGCTAAGGGGAAACACTTTTACTATTGGGGACGCACTATTATTGAGGCCACTAAGAGAGTGCACTATTAGTATTCAGGCCACTATAGTTAATGTCTCCAAAAATAATAGTGCAATATTACCATTGGAGCACTATTGCTATTGGCGCCATTAAGGAGGTGCACTATTGCTATTGGGGCCAATAAGTGGGCACACTATTGCAATTGGGGCCATTTGGGGCTAACCTGTTGGAAACGGAATACTCTTTTAAAACATTGCCAAGTTTAACATATAAATATCCCATACACACCCTCCCTCCCTATCCCAAAAAAACCCCACTACCTCCCACCAACTCTCTCCCTATCCCACAAACCCCACCACCTCCCTCCCTATCCCACAAAGCCCCACCACCTCCCTCCCTATCCCACAAACCCCACCCCTCTCCCATATAACCTCTAGAACCTAACTTAATTTTTTACAAACACATTTTCTATAATGCTAAATTCCTCTAACATTTTTGTGTTCGGAATTGCCTGTTCAGCAATTGCACTACCACAGCCAGACTTGGCGCTGGCTACTCTGGGTAGCAGAGGCTAGGGACCGCAGGTTTTCACCCTTTAACCCCTGTACAGGGATCTGGACTCCGCTGCTACAAATCCCTAGCTTGCATCTCCAGAGTAGTCGCTGACTGGTGGAGTAAGCAGGCAACAAAGAAAACAACAAGCCCTGGAGTCAGTAATGGGTAATCAGTTTAGATAAGCAGCGAGCCAATACAGATTTAACAAACAGAATCAGGATCAGTGAGTAAAACTAATTGCCATGATTGTTGCTCAAGGGTGCTAAGAGGAAACACTATTACTATTGGGGACGCACTATTATTGAGGACACTAAGAGAGTGTACTATTAGTATTCAGGCCACTATAGTTAATGTCTCCAAAAATAATAGTGCAATATTACCATTGGAGCACTATTGCTATTGGGGCATTAAGGAGGTGCACTATTGCTATTGGAGACATTAAGGGGGCGCACTATTGCTATTCGGGCCAATAAGTGGGTGCACTATTGCAATTGGGGCCATTTGGGGCTAACCTGTTCGAAACGGAATACTCTTTTAAAACATTGCCAAGTTTAACATATAAATATCCCATACACACCCTCCCTCCCTATCCCAAAAAAACCCCACTACCTGCCACCAACTCCCTACCTACCCCACAAACCCCACCACCTCCCTCCCTATCCCACAAACCCCCACCACCTCCCTCCCTATCCCACAAACCCCACCCCTCTCCCATATAACCTCTCAAACCTAACTTTTAATTTTTTACAAACACATTTTCTATAATGCTAAATTCCTCTAACATTTTTGTGTTCGGAATTGCCTGTTCAGCAATTGCACTACCACAGCCAGACTTGGCGCTGGCTACTCTGGGTAGCAGAGGCTAGGGACCGCAGGTTTTCACCCTTTAACCCCTGTACAGGGATCTGGACTCCGCTGCTACGAATCCCTAGCTTGCATCTCCAGAGTAGTCGCTGACTGGTGGAGTAAGCAGGCAACAAAGAAAACAACAAGCCCTGGAGTCAGTAATGGGTAATCAGTTTAGATAAGCAGCGAGCCAATACAGATTTAACAAACAGAATCAGGATCAGTGAGTAAAACTAATTGCCATGATTGTTGCTCAAGGTCGCTAAGGGGAAACACTATTACTATTGGGGATGCACTATTATTGAGGTCACTAAGAGAGTGCACTATTAGTATTCAGGCCACTATAGTTAATGTCTCCAAAAATAATAGTGCAATATTACCATTGGAGCACTATTGCTTTTGGCGCCATTAAGGAGGTGCACTATTGCTATTGGGGACATTAAGGGGGCGCACTATTGCTATTGGGGCCAATAAGTAGGCGCACTATTGCAATTGGGGCCATTAGGGGCTAACCGGTTGGAAACGGAATACTCTTTTAAAACATTGCCAAGTTTAACATATAAATATCCCATACACACCCTCCCTCCCTATCCCAAAAAAAACCCACTACCTGCCACCAACTCCCTACCTACCCCACAAACCCCACCACCTCCCTCCCTATCCCACAAACCCCCACCACCTCCCTCCCTATCCCACAAACCCCACCCCTCTCCCATATAACCTCTCAAACGTAACTTTTAATTTTTTACAAACACATTTTCTATAATGCTAAATTCCTCTAACATTTTTGTGTTCGGAATTGCCTGTTCAGCAATTGCACTACCACAGCCAGACTTGGCGCTGGCTACTCTGGGTAGCAGAGGCTAGGGACCGCAGGTTTTCACCCTTTAACCCCTGTACAGGGATCTGGACTCCGCTGCTACGAATCCCTAGCTTGCATCTCCAGAGTAGTCGCTGACTGGTGGAGTAAGCAGGCAATAAAGAAAACAACAAGCCCTGGGGTCAGTAATGGGTAATCAGTTTAGATAAGCATCGGGCCAAATCACATTTAACAAACAGAATCAGGATCAGTGAGTAAAACTAATCGCCATGATTGTTGCTCAAGGGTGCTACGGGGAAACACTATTACTATTGGGGATGCACTATTATTGAGGTCACTAAGAGAGTGTGCTATTAGTATTCAGGTCACTATAGTTAATGTATCCAAAAATAATAGTGCAATATTACCATTGGAGCACTATTGCTATTGGCGCCATTAAGGAGGTGCACTATTGCTATTGGGGACATTAAGGGGGCGCACTATTGCTATTGGCGTCAATAAGTGGGCGCACTATTGCAATTGGGGCCATTTGGGGCTAACCTGTTGGAAACGGAATACTCTTTTAAAACATTGCCAAGTTTAACATATAAATATCCCATACACACCCTCCCTCCCTATCCCAAAAACCCCCCACTACCTCCCACCAACTCCCTCCCTACCCCACAAACCCCACCACCTCCCTCCCTATCCCACAAACCCCCACCACCTCCCTCCCTATCCCACAAACCCGACTTCTCTCCCATATAACCTCTCAAACCTAACTTTTAATTTTTTACAAACACATTTTCTATAATGCTAAATTCCTCTAATATTTTTGTGTTCGGAATTGCCTGTTCAGCAATTGCACTACCACAGCCAGACTTGGCGCTGGCTACTCTGGGTAGCAGAGGCTAGGGACCGCAGGTTTTCACCCTTTAACCCCTGTACAGGGATCTGGACTCCGCTGCTACGAATCCCTAGCTTGCATCTCCAGAGTAGTCGCTGACTGGTGGAGTAAGCAGGCAACAAAGAAAACAACAAGCCCTGGAGTCAGTAATGGGTAATCAGTTTAGATAAGCAGCGAGCCAATACAGATTTAACAAACAGAATCAGGATCAGTGAGTAAAACTAATTGCCATGATTGTTGCTCAAGGGTGCTACGGGGAAACACTATTACTATTGGGGACGCACCATTATTGAGGTCACTAAGAGAGTGCGCTATTAGTATTCAGGCCATTATAGTTAATGTCTCTAAAAATAATAGTGCAATATTACCATTGGAGCAATATTGCTATTGACGCCATTAAGGAGGTGCACTATTGCTATTGGGGACATTAAGGAGGCGCACTATTGCTATTAGGGCCAATAAGTGGGCACACTATTGCAATTGGGGCCATTAGGGGCTAACCTGTTGGAAACGGAATACTCTTTTAAAACATTGCCAAGTTTAACATATAAATATCCCATATACACCCTCCCTCCCTATCCCAAAAACCCCCCACTACCTCCCACCAACTCCCTCCCTACCCCACAAACCCCACCACCTCCCTCCCTATCCCACAAACCCCCACCACCTCCCTCCCTATCCCACAAACCCCACCCCTCTCCCATATAACCTCTCAAACCTAACTTTTAATTTTTTACAAACACATTTTCTATAATGCTAAATTCCTCTAATATTTTTGTGTTCGGAATTGCCTGTTCAGCAATTGCACTACCACAGCCAGACTTGGCGCTGGCTACTCTGGGTAGCAGAGGCTAGGGACCGCAGGTTTTCACCCTTTAACCCCTGTACAGGGATCTGGACTCCGCTGCTACGAATCCCTAGCTTGCATCTCCAGAGTAGTCGCTGACTGGTGGAGTAAGCAGGCAACAAAGAAAACAACAAGTCCTGGAGTCAGTAATGGGTAATCAGTTTAGATAAGCAGCGAGCCAATACAGATTTAACAAACAGAATCAGGATCAGTGAGTAAAACTAATTGCCATGATTGTTGCCCAAGGGTGCTACGGGGAAACACTATTACTATTGGGGACGCACCATTATTGAGGTCACTAAGAGAGTGTACTATTAGTATTCAGGCCACTATAGTTAATGTCTCCAAAAATAATAGTGCAATATTACCATTGGAGCACTATTGCTATTGGCACCATTAAGGAGGTGCACTATTGCTATTGGGGACATTAAGGAGGCACACTATTGCTATTAGGGCCAATAAGTGGGCACACTATTGCAATTGGGGCCATTAGGGGCTAACCTGTTGGAAACGGAATACTCTTAAAACATTGCCAAGTTTAACATATAAATATCCCATACACACCCTCCCTCCTTATCGCACAAAAACCCCACTACCTCCCACCAACTCCCTCCCTACCCCACAAACCCCACCACCTCCCTCCCTATCCCACAAACCCCCTCCACCTCCCTCCCTATCCCACAAACCCCACCCCTCTCCCATATAACCTCTCAAACCTAACTTTTAATTTTTTACAAACACATTTTCTATAATGCTAAATTCATCTAACATTTTTGTGTTCGGAATTGCCTGTTCAGCAATTGCACTACCACAGCCAGACTTGGCGCTGGCTACTCTGGGTAGCAGAGGCTAGGGACCGCAGGTTTTCACCCTTTAACCCCTGTACAGGGATCTGGACTCCGCTGCTACGAATCCCTAGCTTGCATCTCCAGAGTAGTCGCTGACTGGTGGAGTAAGCAGGCAACAAAGAAAACAACAAGTCCTGGAGTCAGTAATGGGTAATCAGTTTAGATAAGCAGCGAGCCAATACAGATTTAACAAACAGAATCAGGATCAGTGAGTAAAACTAATTGCCATGATTGTTGCTCAAGGGCGCTAAGGGGAAACACTATTACTATTGGGGACGCACCATTATTGAAGCCACTAAGAGAGTGCACTATTAGTATTCAGGCCACTATAGTTAATGTCTCCAAAAATAATAGTGCAATATTACCATTGGAGCACTATTGCTATTGGCGCCATTAAGGAGGTGCACTATTGCTATTGGGGACATTAAGGGGGCGCACTATTGCTATTGGGGCCAATAAGTGGGCGCATTATTGCAATTGGGGCCCTTAGGGACTAACCTGTTGGAACTGGAATACTCTTAAAACATTGCCAAGTTTAACATATAAATATCCCATATACACCCTCCCTCCTTATCGCTTAAAAGCCCCACTACCTCCCACCAACTCCCCCCCTACCCCACAAACCCCACCACCTCCCTCCCTATCCCATGAACTCCCACCACCTCCCTCCCTATCCCACAAACCCCACCCCTCTCCCATATAACCTCTCAAACCTAACTTTAAATTTTTTGCAAACACATTTTCGATAATGCTTAATTCCTCTAACATTTTTGTGTTCGGAATTGCCTGTTCAGCAATTGCACTACCACAGCCAGACTTGGCGCTGGCTACTCTGGGTAGCAGAGGCTAGGGACCGCAGGTTTTCACCCTTTAACCCCTGTACAGGGATCTGGACTCCGCTGCTACGAATCCCTAGCTTGCATCTCCAGAGTAGTCGCTGACTGGTGGAGTAAGCAGGCAACAAAGAAAACAGCAAGCCTTCGAGTCAGTAATGGGTAATCAGTTTAGATAAGCAGCGAGCCAATACAGATTTAACAAACAGAGTCAGGATCAGTGAGTAAAACTAATTCTCATGATTGGTGCTCAAGGGCGCTAAGGGGAAATACTATTACTATTGGGGATGCACTATTACTGAGGTCACTAAGAGAGTGTACTATTAGTATTCAGGCCACTATAGTTAATGTATCCAAAAATAATAGTGCAATATTACCATTGGAGCACTATTGCTATTGGCGCCATTAAGGAGGTGCACTATTGCTATTGGGGACATTAAGGGGGCGCACTATTGCTATTGGGGCCAATAAGTGGGCGCATTATTGCAATTGGGGCCATTAGGGGCTAACTTGTTGGAAACGGAATACTCTTAAAACATTGCCAAGTTTAACATATAAATATCCCATACACACCCTCCCTCCTTATGGCACAAAAACCCCACTACCTCCCACCAACTCCCTCCCTGCCCCACAAACCCCACCACCTCCCTCCCTATCCCACGAACCCCCACCACCTCCCTCACTATCCCACCAACCCCACCCCTCTCCCATATAACCTCTCAAACGTAACTTTTAATTTTTTGCAAACACATTTTCGATAATGCTTACTTCCTCTAACATTTTTGTGTTCGGAATTGCCTGTTCAGCAATTGCACTACCACAGCCAGACTTTGCGCTGGCTACTCTAGGTAGCAGAGGCTAGGGACCGCAGGTTTTCACCCTTTAACCCCTGTACAGGGATCTGGACTCCGCTGCTACGAATCCCTAGCTTGCATCTCCAGAGTAGTCGCTGACTGGTGGAGTAAGCAGGCAACAAAGAAAACAACAAGCCCTGGAGTCAGTAATGGGTAATCAGTTTAGATAAGCAGTGAGCCAATACAGATTTAACACACAGAAGCAGGATCAGTGAGTAAAACTAATTGCCATGATTGCTGCTCAAGGGCGCTAAGGGGAAATACTATTACTATTGGGGATGCACTATTATTTAGGCCACTAAGAGAGTGCACTATTAGTATTCAGGCCACTATAGTTAATGTCTCCAAAAATAATAGTGCAATATTACCATTGGAGCACTATTGCTATGGGCGCCATTAAGGAGGTGCACTATTGCTATTGGGGACATTAAGGGGCCGCACTATTGCTATTTGGGCCAATAAGTGGGCGCATTATTGCAATTGGGGCCATTAGGGGCTAACCTGTTGGAAACGGAATACTCTTAAAACATTGCCAAGGTTAACATATAAATATCCCATACACACCCTCCCTCCCTATCCCACAAAAACCCCACTACCTCACACCAACTCCCTCCCTACCCCACAAACCCCACCACCTCCTTCCCTATCCCACAAACCCCACCACCTCCCTCCCTATCCCATGAACCCCCACCACCTCCCTCACTATCCCACAAACCCCACCCCTCTCCCATATAACCTCTCAAACCTAACTTTTAATTTTTTGCAAACACATTTTCGATAATGCTTAATTCCTCTAACATTTTTGTGATCGGAATTGCCTGTTCAGCAATTGCACTACCACAGCCAGACTTGGCGCTGGCTACTCTAGGTAGCAGAGGCTAGGGACCGCAGGTTTTCACCCTTTAACCCCTGTACAGGGATCTGGACTCTGCTGCTACGAATCCCTAGCTTGCATCTCCAGAGTAGTCGCTGACTGGTGGAGTAAGCAGGCAACAAAGAAAACAGCAATCCTTGGAGTCAGTAATGGGTAATCAGTTTAGATAAGCAGCGAGCCAATACAGATTTAACACAGGGAATCAGGATCAGTGAGTAAAACTAATTCCCATGATTGCTGCTCAAGGGCGCTAAGGGGAAATACTATTACTATTGGGGATGCACTATTATTTAGGCCACTAAGAGAGTGCACTATTAGTATTCAGGCCACTATAGTTAATGTCTCCAAAAATAATAGTGCAATATTACCATTGGAGCACTATTGCTATTGGCGCCTTTAAGGAGGTGCACTATTGCTATTGGGGACATTAAGGGGGCGCACTATTGCTATTGGGGCCAATAAGTGGGCGCACTATTGCAATTGGGGCCATTAGGGGCTAACCGGTTGGAAACGGAATACTCTTAAAACATTGCCAAGTTTAACACATAAATATCCCATACACACCCTCCCTCCTTATCGCAAAAAAACCCCACTACCTCCCACCAACTCCCTTCCTACCCCACAAACCCCACCACCTCCCTCCCTATCCCACAAACCCCCACCACCTCCCTCCCTATCCCACAAACCCCACCCCTCTCCCATATAACCTCTCAAACCTAACTTTTAATTTTTTACAAACACATTTTCTATAATGCTAAATTCCTCTAACATTTTTGTGTTCGGAATTGCCTGTTCAGCAATTGCACTACCACAGCCAGACTTGGTGCTGGCTACTCTGGGTAGCAGAGGCTAGGGACCGCAGGTTTTCACCCTTTAACCCCTGTACAGGGATCTGGACTCCGCTGCTACGAATCCCTAGCTTGTATCTCCAGAGTAGTCGCTGACTGGTGGAGTAAGCAGGCAACAAAGAAAACAGCAAGCCTTGGAGTCAGTAATGGGTAATCAGTTTAGATAAGCAGCGAGCCAATACAGATTTAAGAAACAGAATCAGGATCAGTGAGTAAAACTAAGTCTCATGATTGCTGCTCGAGGGCGCTAAGGGGAAATACTATTACTATTGGGGGTGCACCATTATTGAGGCCACTAAGAGAGTGCACTATTAGGATTCAGGCCACTATAGTTAATGTCTCCAAAAATAATAGTGCAATATTACCATTGGAGCACTATTGCTATTGGCGCCATTAAGGAGGTGCACTATTGCTACTGGGGACATTAAGGGGGCGCACTATTGCTATTTGGGCCAATAAGTGGGCGCATTATTGCAATTGGGGCCATTAGGGGCTAACCGGTTGGAAACGGAATACTCTTAAAACATTGCCAAGTTTAACATATAAATATCCCATACATACCCTCCCTCCTTATTGCACAAAAACCACACTACCTCCCACCAACTCCCTCTCTACCCCACAAACCCCACCACCTCCCTCCCTATCCCACAAACCCCACCCCTCTCCCATATAACCTCTCAAACCTAACTTTTAATTTTTTACAAACACATTTTCTATAATGCTAAATTCCTCTAACATTTTTGTGTTCGGAATTGCCTGTTCAGCAATTGCACTATCACAGCCAGACTTGGCGCTGGCTACTCTAGGTAGCAGAGGCTAGGGACCGCAGGTTTTCACCCTTTAACCCCTGTACAGGGATCTGGACTCCGCTGCTACGAATCCCTAGCTTGCATCTCCAGAGTAGTCGCTGACTGGTGGAGTAAGCAGGCAACAAAGAAAACAGCAATCCTTGGAGTCAGTAATGGGTAATCAGTTTAGATAAGCAGCGAGCCAATACAGATTTAATAGAGGGAATCAGGATCAGTGAGTAAAACTAATTCCCATGATTGCTGCTCAAGGGCGCTAAGGGGAAATACTATTACTATTGGGGATGCACTATTATTTAGGCCACTAAGAGAGTGCACTATTAGTATTCAGGCCACTATAGTTAATGTCTCCAAAAATAATAGTGCAATATTACCATTGGAGCACTATTGCTATTGGCGCCTTTAAGGAGGTGCACTATTGCTATTGGGGACATTAAGGGGGCGCACTATTGCTATTGGGGCCAATAAGTGGGCGCATTATTGCAAATGGGGCCATTAGGGGCTAACCGGTTGGAAACGGAATACTCTTAAAACATTGCCAAGTTTAACACATAAATATCCCATACACACCCTCCCTCCTTATCGCACAAAAACCCCACTACCTCCCACCAACTCCCTTCCTACCCCACAAACCCCACCACCTCCCTCCCTATCCCACAAACCCCACCCCTCTCCCATATAACCTCTCAAACCTAACTTTAAATTTTTTACAAACACATTTTCTATAATGCTAAATTCCTCTAACATTTTTGTGTTCGGAATTGCCTGTTCAGCAATTGCACTACCACAGCCAGACTTGGTGCTGGCTACTCTGGGTAGCAGAGGCTAGGGACCGCAGGTTTTCACCCTTTAACCCCTGTACAGGGATCTGGACTCCGCTGCTACGAATCCCTAGCTTGCATCTCTAGAGTAGTCGCTGACTGGTGGAGTAAGCAGGCAACAAAGAAAACAGCAAGCCTTGGAGTCAGTAATGGGTAATCAGTTTAGATAAGCAGCGAGCCAATACAGATTTAAGAAACAGAATCAGGATCAGTGAGTAAAACTAAGTCTCATGATTGCTGCTCGAGGGCGCTAAGGGGAAATACTATTACTATTGGGGGTGCACCATTATTGAGGCCACTAAGAGAGTGCACTATTAGGATTCAGGCCACTATAGTTAATGTCTCCAAAAATAATAGTGCAATATTACCATTGGAGCACTATTGCTATTGGCGCCATTAAGGAGGTGCACTATTGCTACTGGGGACATTAAGGGGGCGCACTATTGCTATTTGGGCCAATAAGTGGGCGCATTATTGCAATTGGGGCCATTAGGGGCTAACCGGTTGGAAACGGAATACTCTTAAAACATTGCCAAGTTTAACATATAAATATCCCATACATACCCTCCCTCCTTATTGCACAAAAACCACACTACCTCCCACCAACTCCCTCTCTACCCCACAAACCCCACCACCTCCCTCCCTATCCCACAAACCCCACCCCTCTCCCATATAACCTCTCAAACCTAACTTTTAATTTTTTACAAACACATTTTCTATAATGCTAAATTCCTCTAACATTTTTGTGTTCGGAATTGCCTGTTCAGCAATTGCACTACCACAGCCAGACTTGGCGCTGGCTACTCTGGGTAGCAGAGGCTAGGGACCGCAGGTTTTCACCCTTTAACCCCTGTACAGGGATCTGGACTCCGCTGCTACAAATCCCTAGCTTGCATCTCCAGAGTAGTCGCTGACTGGTGGAGTAAGCAGGCAACAAGGAAAACAACAAGCCCTGGAGTCAGTAATGGGTAATCAGTTTAGATAAGCATCGGGCCAAATCAGATTTAAGAAACAGAATCAGGATCAGTGAGTAAAACTAATTCTCATGATTGCTGCTCATGGGCGCTAAGGGGAAATACTATTACTATTGGGGGTGCACCATTATTGAGGCCACTATAGTTAATGTCTCCAAAAATAATAGTGCAATATTACCATTGGAGCACTATTGCTATTGGCGCCATTAGGGAGGTGCACTATTGCTATTGGGGACATTAAGGGGGCGCACTATTGCTATTGGGGCCAATAAGTGGTCGCATTATTGCAATTGGGGCCATTAGGGGCTAACCTGTGGGAAAGGGAATACTCTTAAAACATTGCTAAGTTTAACATATAAATATCCCATACACACACTCCCTCCTTATCGCACAAAAACCCCACTACCTCCCACCAACTCCCTCCCTACCCCACAAACCCCACCACCTCCCTCCCTATCCCACGAACCCCACCACCTCCCTCCCTATCCCACGAACCCCACCACCTCCCTCACTATCCCACAAACCCCACCCCTCTCCCATATAACCTCTCAAACCTAACTTTTAATTGTTTGCAAACACATTTCGATAACGCTTAATTCCTCTAACATTTTTGTGTTCGGAATTGCCTGTTCAGCAATCGCACTACCACAGCCAGACTTGGCGCTCGCTACTCTGGGTAGCAGAGGCTAGGGACCGCAGGTTTTCACCCTTTAACCCCTGTACAGGGATCTGGACTCCGCTGCTACGAATCCCTAGCTTGCATCTCCAGAGTAGTCGCTGACTGGTGGAGTAAGCAGGCAACAAAGAAAACAACAAGCCCTGAAGTTAGTAATGGGTAATCAGTTTAGATAAGCATCAGGACAAATCAGATTTAACATACACAGTCGTTATCATTGAGTAAAACTACTTGCCATGATTGTTGCTCAAGGGCACTAAGGGGAAATACTATTACTATTGGGGATGCACTATTATTGAGGCCACTAAGAGAGTGCACTATTAGTATTCAGGCCACTATATTTAATGTCTCCAAAAATAATAGTGCAATATTACCATTGTAGCCACTATTTGGGGCCATTAAGGAGGTGCACTATGGCTAATGGGGCCAATAAGGGGGCATACCATTGCTATTGGTGCCTTTAAGTGGGCGCACTTTTGCTATCGGGGCCATTAAGGAGGTGGACTTTTGCTATTGGGCCCATTAGGGGGTGCACTGTTGGTATTGGGCCTATTAAGGGAGCGCACTATTGCTATTTCGGCTATTAAGGAGGCACACTATTGTTGTTAAGGCCAATAATAGCGTGCACTGTGCATTGCTACTGGGCCCATTAAGGGGGAACACTATTGCTGTTGGGCCCATTAAGGGGGAGTACTATTGATATTGGGGCCATTAAGGGGGAGCACTATTGCTATTGTGGTCATTAAGGGGGAGTACTATTGCTATTGGGGATCATTAAGGAGGTGCACTATTGCTATTGGGGCAGGCCTAACTACTAATGACTTACCTGGCACGAAGTACCAGCAGCATTGCATCTTCATCTTCACATCGAGCTCCATTTGTCGGCTGATACTTTGTTGCTTCCAGATGTTGTATGTTTCTGTAGCAAATGAAAGACCTCCTAGGAAGAAATGCAGAAAAGTTATGAGAAAACACCCCAATACAAATACGCTGTTAGAGAATTCAGAATGCCTGATCTATGAAATGCCTGAATGTATGTGGCCGTTTATAGCTGATGCAGGCCATAGATTGTAAGCCCCACTGCTGTAAGGATCTCTTGGTACTACTGTATTTACCCTTGTACAGCGCTGTGTAGTATGTTGGCGCTTCATCACTTCAGAATAATAGTAATTATATAGTCATCTCATATTTCTCTTCTGTTCTCGCTGCTTTATGGGATTTGCACTAATTATATGATGAATTATAAAACACTTCACAACAGATTGATTATTACTTAGCCGGACAAAGTACCCTGTTTCCCTGAAAATAAGACATATCATGATTTTCCAGACATATCATGATTTGAGGATGCAAAATGATTTTTCAGGCTTTTTGAGGATGCTTGAAATATAAGCCCTACTCCAAAATTAAGCCCTGCTAACAGTTAATTTAAAAAGTCAATTTAAAAAGTGTCCAGGCAGCTATACATGTAAAAAAGTTAAACCTTTTTGAACAAAAATTAATATAAGACACTGTCTTATTTTCGGGGAAACGCGGTATCTCTACGGACACATACAAGATATTTATATATAACAATTAGAATCCAGAATTAGAAAAAAGAAAAGTGTGCTGGTTGCCAGGGAGCAAGAGATAAGGGGTTAACACATCAGGTGAAGGTTAATAGATGAAGGGTTTTACAGACACCTATTGCACCATGGGAATAGGAGGTGATCAAGATCTAAACTACAGATGGAAACGCGAACTCCAGAAACACCTGGAAACCATGATGTGGGGAGCACAACAATTTAATAAAGCATGAAACTTACTTTATGAAAGTCCGAAGCTCCTAAGAATTATTATACACTTGATACAGCTGTAATACACAGCTGACGGCCGCACTGTATGGAGGCGCTATCTCCCTCCATACACGTCCCGCAATGGCAGGACATAAAAAGACTATGGGGCTGTCACTAAGGGGTTAATCACCTTTTATTTACTTCATATAATAAATCTCCTTACCCTCCAGTTATTGTGTTTTATTTTATGTTCCGTCTTTTTCCGACTTCTGACTTATCGTCTCTCTGTTTACATTCAGGTCTCCCTCCAACTGACTGTAACAAAATGGCTGCTGCGACCATAGTAACCGTGGTAACAAGGCCCATACTGGCCCTCTGACTGCCCCTCTGCACAACAATGTAATAAAGCATGAAACTTACTTTATGAAAGTCCGAAGCTCCTGACAATTATTATACACTTGATACAAGAGGCCGGTTGTGGGCTGAGAAGCATGCTTTCATGAGGAGCTGCTCCCATAGAGAAATGGAGGAAGGGAGACATTGCCTGGCGTGGAGCTGAGCGCCTTCATATTACACACTGCTATATAACACTTCTCTCCTCTCTGGTGGTGGCTTCTCTTTATCTCTATCATTTTTTATCAGTTACCTTGTTACCCTCTTACTGTCTATATTTATGCCCAGTAGCCGCATGCACGGTTTTCAAAATGGCTGCTGCTGCCATGGCAACAGCAGTGATAATGCCCATGCTGGCTCTCTGACTATTGCTATGGATATAACACATTTGGGGGTATGGCTGACTTTCAGGGAATGGGTGTAGCAGGTGGGCTTTGCATAGTATCGGGTATCAGAAGGTTACAGTAATTACAGAGGTTTCAGTAATTTGCATTAACCCCTTAGTGCCTGAGCTTTTTTTGCTTTTTTCCATTTTTTTTCATCCTCCCTTTTAAAAGATCATAACTCCTTTATTTATCCATCGACGTCGCTGTATGAGGGCTTGTTTTTTGCGGGACGAGTTGTATTTTTCAATGGTACTATTTATTGCACCTTATAATGTACTAAAGAAGTTTTTAAAAATTCTAAGTGGAGAGAAATGGGAAAAAAAATGACATTCCGCCATCTTTCGGTGCGTCCTGCTTTCACAAACTGCAACAAAAATGACCTAATAACTTTATTCTATGAGTCAGTACGATTACTACGATACTAAACTTATCGAGTTTTTTTTTTGCTGTACTACTTTTTCAAAAATATTTAATTTTTTAAAAATGATTTTTTTCTCTCTTCTTCCTGCGCGCAATAACTTTTTTATTTTTCCGTCAATATAGTTGTGTTGGGGCTCATTTTGTGCAGTACATCCTGCCGTTTCCGTTGGTACCATTTTTGAATACAAACGACTTTTTGATTGCTTTTTATTACATTTTTTCTTGGAGATAGGATGACAAAAAAAGCTAATTTCTGGTGTTCTTTATTTTTTTTCTGACGGCGTTTACCGTGTGGGGTTAATAAAGAATTACTTTGGTAGATCGGACTTTTATGGATGCAAAATACCATACACATATCTTTGCTTTATTATTTAGATTTTTTTTATTGCAAGTATGGCAAAATATTTTGTTTTTTTTTTATTTTATTTTTTTTAAACTAATTAATAAAACTTTATTGTTTTTACTTTTACACTTTCTTGTAGTCCCCGGAGGGGACAACAACCAGTGATGCTTTGATCGCTCCTGCAGTATGATGTAATGGCATAGCATTACGTCATTCTGCATTCTGGCAGGCAGCCTATCAAGCCACCCCATGTGAATGACTTGATGGCCATACTGCCAAGACAGCTGTGGGGCCTTTCAGAAGGCTCCCGACTGCCATGACACATGCACGGCTCCCCCAATATCAACGTGGGGGGGGCACACAGGACCCCCAAACATCGATCAGGGGCCGATTGCAGCTATTGCCCGCTGGTGTCAGCTGTAATAAACAGGACATAAAAAGACTATGGGGCCATCATTCAGGGGTTAATCACGTTTTATTTACTTCATATAATAAATGTCATTGCCCTCCAGTTATTGTGTTTTATTTTATGTTCCGTCTTTTTCCGACTTCTGACTTATCGTCTCTCTGTTTACATTCAGGTCTCAGTCTAACTGACTGTAACAAAATGGCTGCTGCGACCATAGCAACCATGGTAACAATGCCCATACTGACTATCCCTCTGGATAGAGAACATTTGGCGGTGTGGCTGTCGTTAACTTTGATGGCCTAATTTATCAAATCTGTCCTTGCTGCTCGTAGTAACCAATCACAGCTCAGCTCTTATTATTTATACTGCTGAGGTATAAATTCCCCTGGGATAATCTATCAATCATACCGTGTTTCCCAAAAAATAAGACCTACACTGAAAATAAGCCCTACCCTGATTTTTGGCTATTTTGGGAGAGGCTTCAAATACAAGCCCTCCCCGAAAGTAACCCTTTACAGAATAGACTTATAAAATAAAATATCAATTTTTTCAAAGCACACCCAAACAAAATCATCGCTGCGGGATTGCTTTCATGCCATTGCTTTCAATGAGGCGACTGCAGCGTTGGCTCATTGAAAGCAATGGGATAGCATTGCACTCCTCTGCCACAGCTGTGGCAGGGGATTCTTTCGTCCCCGCAGGGAGTCCCATCATCACTGAATACTGTGAAATTGCTGTCACAGCGTTCAGTGATGAAATGACCTTCGTGGAGCAGCTGCACTTCTCCAAGAACAGCTGCTCCAGTGAAAGCGCAAAGTTTCATGCATTCCATATATAAAACTTTGCCCGTTCACACGTTTTCCACTCATGTGAGCAGAAAAAATGAAGTAAAATGGAAATAAACTACATTTTTTTCCCCATTGAATTTAATAGGAATTTTAAAATATGGAAAGCAAATGGGAAGGCTTCCGTTTGCTTCTATTCCATCAGGTTTCTGTTTTTTGGAATGGAAAATAACGCTGCAGACTGCACTATTTTCCTGTCCAAAAAAACCCGGAAACCTAAGGGCGCATTCAGATGACCGTATATCGGCTGGTTATTCACGCTGGCCGATATACGGCGTCTCTCTCTGCAGGGGGAGGAGGCTGGAAGATCCGGGAGCAGTGCTCTGAGCTCCCACCCCCTCTCTGCCTCCTCTCCACCCCCTCTCCGCCCCTCTGCACTATTTGCAATGAGAGGCGAGGCGGGGGCGGGTCTAAGTTTGGGGAATTAGCCCCGCCCCTGCCCCGCCTCTCCTCATTGAAAATCTTGCAGGTGGTGGAGAGGAGGCAGAGAGGGGGCGGGAGCTCAGAGCACTGCTCCCGGCTCTTCCAGCCTCCTCCCCCTGCAGAGAGGGACACCGTATATCGGCCAGCATGAAAACCCACCCGATATACAGTCGTCTGAATGCGCCCTAGGGGAACAGAAGCCTTGCCACTTGCTTTCCGGTTTTTGAAAACCCATTGAAAACTGTTGTTTTTTTCCATTTTTGTTCAGTTTGTATTCTCCAAAAACAGAGCAGAGAGATGAAAACTCTGAACTGATGCAGGTGTGAAAGCAGCCTAATTGGTCAGAGTTTCAACCCAATTAGAAAAAATAATTGGTACTCCTGATTCTGCAGCTTGTCCTATCTTGTTACATATTAAGCAACTAAATAGTTAATAAAAGTGGATGGGCATGCATAAATGCCCAGAAAACCAGCGTATTTGCAGCATTTTTATGCAAGAAATCAGTGTGATTTTGTTTGTTTTTTTACGCAGGTAAATATATTCACAGACCAAAATCTGCAATACGGGTGCATGAATTGTCATCCGCTAGCCCTGCCCACCGGTCATGATTGACAGTTTTCTAGCTATTGCACTGCAAACCGAGAAAACTGCTAATCAGGGTGAATGGGCAGATTAGCAGCGCCTCATGAATAAGCTGGACTCATCGCTTGCTGGGAGCTGCAGTAAAGAATAGCATATTATATTCTGTTTATTTCCTCTGCCAAGATTAATTTTATTGATCAGTTTTATAGTAGGGATCAATTTTCAATCAGTTTATGGATCAATTTGCGAGGATTTACAATACAGCAGTTACAGTGCCCTGTAACAGTATTTGCTCCCTTCCAGGATCTGTCTATTATTGCATTTTTGTCATAGTAAATGGTTTCTGACCTTTATATAAAAAATGAGAAGTATTAGAAAAAAAACCTAAGTAAATGCAAAACTGTTATCATATTATTATATTTATTTATGAAGCATAGTATCTAGAAGCCCGACACCCAATGAAATGAAACAGTAACTGACTTAAAGGGGTTGTCTCTAGAGATGAGCGAACACCAAAATGTTCGGGTGTTTGTTATTCGAAACGAACTTCCCGCGATGTTCGAGGGTTTGTTTCGAATAACGAACCCCATTGAAGTCAATGGGCGACCAGAACATTTTTGTATTTCGCCGATGCTCGCTAAGGTTTTCATGTGTGAAAATCTGGGCAATTCAAGAAAGTGAGGGAACGACACAGCAACGGATAGGGCAGGCGAGGGGCTACATGTTGGGCTGCATCTCAAGTTCACAGGTCCCACTATTAAGCCAGAATACCGGCAAGAGTGGGCCCCCCCCCTCCCAACAACTTTTACTTCTGAAAAGCCATCATTAGCATGGCATACCTTTGCTAAGCACCACACTACCTCCAACAAAGCACAATCACCGCCTGCATGACACTCCACTGCCACTTCTACTGGGTTACATGCTGCCCAACCGCCCCCCCTCCCCCCCACAGCGCACACCAAAGTGTCCCTGCGCAGCCTTCAGCTGCCCTCATGCCACACCACCCTCATGTCTATTTAGAAGTGCGTCTGCCATGACGAGGGACCGCAGGCACACACTGCACAGGGTTGGCACGGCTAGGCAGCGGCCCTCTTTAAAAGGGGCGGGGCGATAGCCCACAATGCTGTACAGAAGCAATGAGAAATAGAATCCTGTGCCACCGCCATCAGGAGCTGCACACGTGGGCATAGCAATAGGGAACCTATGTGCCACACACTATTCATTCTGTCAAGGTGTCTGCATGCCCCAGTTAGACCGGGCTTTTTAATTCATAGACACAGGCAGGTACAACTCCCTATTGTGAAGTCCCTGTCGACTGACAGCATGGGTGGCTCCCTGGAACCCACCGGCGGTACACAAAAATATCCCATTGCATTGCCCAACACAGCTGAGGTAGTAATGTCGTGCGTAATACAGGTGGGCTTCGGCCCACACTGCATGCCCCAGTCTGACTGGGGTTCTTTAGAAGTGGACACATGTAGGTTAAACTCCCTGTGGACCCACAGCATGGGTGGGTGCCAGGAAGCCACCGGCGGTACATAGAAATATCCCATTGCATTGCCCAACACAGCTGAGGTAGTAATGTCGTGCGTAATACAGGTGGGCTTCGGCCCACACTGCATGCCCCAGTCAGACTGGGGTTCTTTACAAGTGGACACATGTAGGTTACACTCCGTGTGCACCTACAGCATGGGTGGCTCCCTGGAACCCACCGGCGGTACACAAAAATATCCCATTGCATTGCCCAACACAGCTGAGGTAGTAATGTCGTGCGTAATACAGGTGGGCTTAGGCCCACACTGAATGCCCCAGTCAGACTGGGGTTCTTTACAAGTGGAAACAGATGCATTTATAATTCCCTGTGGACCCACAGCCTGGGTGGGTGCCAGGAAGCCACCGGCGGTACATAAATATATCCCATTGCATTGCCCAACATAGCTGAGGTAACGTCAGCTGGAATGCAGGTGGGCTAAAAATTAATTTGATTACACTGTAGGCGAGGGACCACAATAATTGCTGTATCAACAGTACTAATGTACATCCGAAAAATTGGCCATGGCCAGCCAAGAGGGCAGGTGAAACCCATTAATCGCTATGGTTAATGTGGCTTAAGTGGTAACTAGGCCTGGAGGCAGCCCAGTGTAACGAAAAATGGGTTCAAGTTACAGTTCCAACGCTTTTAAGCGCATTGAAACTTTTAAAAATTGTTTAGAAAAATTATTTGAGTGAGCCTTGTGGCCCTAAGAAAAATTGCCCGTTCAGCGTGATTACGTGAGGTTTCAGGAGGAGTAGCAGGAGGAGGAGGAGGAGGAGGAATATTAGACACAGATTGATGAAGTAGAAATGTCCCCGTTTTGGATGGTGAGAGAGAACGTAGCTTCCATCCGCGGGTGCAGCCTACGTATTGCTTACGTATCGCTGCTGTCCGCTGGTGGAGAAGAGAAGTCTGGCGAAATCCAGCCTTTGTTCATCTTGATGAGTGTTAGCCTGTCGACACTGTCGGTTGACAGGCGGGTACGCTTATCTGTGATGATTCCCCCAGCCGCACTAAACACCCTCTCCGACAAGACGCTAGCCGCAGGACAAGCAAGCACCTCCAGGGCATACAGCGCTAGTTCAGGCCATGTGTCCAGCTTCGACACCCAGTAGTTGTAGGTGGCAGAGGCGTCACGGAGGACGGTCGTGCGATCGGCTACGTACTCCCTCACCATCCTTTTACAGTGCTCCCGTCGACTCAGCCTTGACTGGGGAGCGGTGACACAGTCTTGGTGGGGAGCCATAAAGCTGTCCAGGCCCTTAAAGACTGTTGCACTGCCTGGGATGTACATGCTGCTCGATCTCCGCACCTCCCCTGCTACCTTGCCCTCGGTACTGCGCCTTCTGCCACTAGCGCTGTCGGCTGGGAATTTTACCATCAGCTTGTCCGCAAGGGTCCTGTGGTATAGCAACACTCTCGAACCCCTTTCCTCTTCGGGAATGAGAGTGGGCAGGTTCTCCTTATAGCGTGGGTCGAGCAGTGTGTACACCCAGTAATCCGTTGTGGCCAGAATGCGTGCAACGTGAGGGTCACGAGAAAGGCATCCTAACATGAAGTCAGCCATGTGTGCCAGGGTACCAGTACGCAACACATGGCTGTCTTCACTAGGAAGATCACTTTTTAGGATCCTCCTCCTCCTCCTCCTCCTCAGGCCATACACGCTGAAAGGATGACAGGCAATCAGCCGGTGTACCGTCAGCAGCGGGCCAAGCTGTCTCTTCCCCCTCCTCCTCATGCTCCTCCTCCTCCTCCTGTACGCGCTGAGAAATAGACAGGAGGGTGCCCTGACTATCCAGCGGCATACTGTCTTCCACCGCCCCCGTTTCCGAGCGCAAAGCAGCTGCCTTTATGGTTTGCAGGGAATTTCTCAAGATGCATAGCAGAGGAATGGTGACGCTAATGATTGTAGCATCGCCGCTCACCACCTGGGTAGACTCCTCAAAATTACCAAGGACATGGCAGATGTCTGCCAACCAGGCCCACTCTTCTGAAAGGAATTGAGGAGGCTGACTCCCACTGCGCCGCCCATGTTGGAGTTGGTATTCGACTATAGCTCTACGCTGTTCATAGAGCCTGGCCAACATGTGGAGCGTAGAGTTCCACCGTGTGGGCACGTCGCACAGCAGTCGGTGCACTGGCAGCTTAAAGTGATGTTGCAGGGTGCGCAGGGTGGCAGCGTCCGTGTGGGACTTGCGGAAATGTGCGCAGAGCCGGCGCGCCTTTACGAGCAGGTCTGACAAGCGTGGGTAGCTTTTCAGAAAGCGCTGAACCACCAAATTAAAGATGTGGGCCAGGCATGGCACGTGCGTAAGGCTGCCGAGCTGCAGAGCCGCCATCAGGTT